>NW_027480611.1:0-600000 GCF_051401765.1 Calliopsis andreniformis | reverse complement strand
TACTCAAACCTCAACCCTCTGCACTCAGTCTTCAATACTCGATCCTCAATCCTCAATCCTCAATCTTTAATCCTCAATCCCCAATCCTCAATCCTCAACCCTCATCCCTCAGTAATCAACCCTCAAACCTCAATCCTCAATCCTCAATCCTCAATCCTCAATCCTCAATCCTCAATTCTCAATTCCTCCGTCCTCAAACCTCAATCCTCAATATTCAATTCTCAATCCTCAATCCTCAACATTCAATCCTCAATCCTCAATGCTCAATCTTCAATCCTCAATCCTCAATAATCAACCCTCAGTAATCAATCCTCAATCCTCGGTCCTCAATCCTCAATCCTCAATCCTCAATCCTGAATCCTCAACCCTCAATCCTCAGTCCTCAAGGCTCAACACCCAATATTCAATTACCAATCCTCAATTCACTGCACTCAATCCTCAACCCTCAATCCTCAATCCTCAATCCTCAATACTCAATCCTCAATCCTCAATACTCGATCCTCAATCCTCAGACCACAAGCCTCAACACTCATTATTCAATTGCCAATATTAAATTCACTGCACTCAATTCTCACTTCTCAGTCCTCAATCTTCAGTCCACAAACTTCAATCCTCAATCGTCAATGCTCAAACCTCAAAATTCAATCCTCAACCCTTAGTCCTCAATCCTCATTCCTCACTTTTCGATCCTCAATAGAAAATCCTCATTCCTCGATCCTCAATTCTCAACACTCAATCCTCAAACTTCAACCCTCGGTCATCGATCCCCAAACAGCAATAATCTATCCCCAAACTTCGATCCTCAATCCTCGATCCTCAATCCTCATCCTCAATCTTCAATCGTCAATACTCAATCCTCACTGCTCAATCCTCAGTCCTCAATCCTCAACCCTCAATCCTCAATCCTCAACCCTCAATCACCAATCCACAATCCTCAATCCTCAACCCTCAATCCTCAATGCTCAATCCTCAATACTCAAGACTCAATTCTCAATCCTCAATCCTCAAACCTCAATCCTCGACCCTCGGTCCTCAATATTCAATGCACAATCCTCAATCCTCAATCCTCAGTCATCAATTCTCAATCCTCAATCTTCAATCCTCAATCCTCAGACCTCAATCCTCTATCCTCAACCCTCAATCTGCAATCCTCAACACTCAATCCTCAATGCTCAATCCTCAATCATCAATCCTCAATCCTCAATCCTCAATCCTCAATCCTCAAACCTCAGCCATCAATCCTCAAACGTTAATCCTCAATCCTCAACCCTCAATCCTCAATCCCCAACCCTCAATCCTCAATCCTCAATACTCAATCCTCAATCCTCAATCCTCAATCCTCAACCGTCAATCCTCAACGCTCAATACTCTATCCTCAATCCTCAATCCTCAACCCTCAATCCTCAATCCTCAATCCTCAATCCTCAATCCTCAATCCTCAATCCTCAACCCTCAATCCTCAATGCTCAATCCTCAATACTCAACACTCAATTCTCAATCCTCAGCCCTCAATCTTCAACCCTCAATCATCAATTCTCAATCCGCAACCTTCAATCCTCAACACTCAATCCTCAATGCTCAATCCTCAATCATCAATCCTCAATACTCAATCCTCAATCCTCAATCCTCAGACCTCAGCCTTCAATCCTCAAACGTTAATCCTCAATCCTCAATCCTCAATCCTCATTCCTCAACCCTCAATCCTCAATCCTCAATCCTCAATCCTCAATCCTCAATCCTAAGTCCTCAAGCCTCAATCCTCAATCGTCAATCCTCAAACCTCAACCTTCAATCCTCTACCCATAATCCTCAATCCTCAATCCTCATTCCTCAATTCTCAATCCTCAATAGAATATCCTCAATTCTCAGATTTCAATACTCAGTCCTCAATCTTCAATCCTCAGCCTTCAATTCTCAATCCGCAATACCCAATCCTCAATCCTCAATCGTCAATCCTCAAACCTCAACCTTCAATCATCAAACCTTAACCCTCAATCCTCAATCCTCAATCCTCAATCTTCAATTTTCAATCCTCTACAGAATATCCTCAATTCTCAGTTTTCAATACACAGTCCTCAATCTTCAATCCTAAACCTTCAATTCTCAATCCGCAATACCCAATCCTCAGTCCTCAATCGTCAATCCTCAAACCTCAATCCTCAATCCTCAATCCTGAATCCTCAATCCTCAACCCTCAATCCTCAATGCTCAATCCTCAATCCTCAAACCTCAATCCTCAATCCTCAATCCTCAATCCTCCGTCCTCAAACCTCAATCCTCAATATTCAATGCACAATCCTCAATCCTCAATCCTCAATCCTCAATCCTCAATACTCAATCGTCAATCCTCAAACCTCAACCTTCAATCCACTATCCTCAATCCTGAATCCTCAATCCTCAATCCTCAATCCTAAGTCCTCAAGCCTCAATCCTCAATATTCAATTGTCAATACTCAAATCTCAAACCTCAATCCTCAACCCTCAGTCCTCAATCCTCAATCCTCAATCCTCAATCCTCAATCCTCAATCCTCAACCCTCAATCCTCAATGCTCAATCCTCAATACTCAACACTCAATTCTCAATCCTCAATCCTCAAACCTCAGTCCTCAAACCTCAATCCTCAATCCTCCATCCTCAAACCTCAATCCTCAGTATTCAATGCACAATCCTCAATCCTCAATCCTCAGTCATCAATTCTCAATCCTCGATCCTCAATCCTCAATCCCCAATCATCGATCCTCAATCGTCAATCCTCAAACCTCAACGTTCAGTCCTCAACCCTTAATCCTCAATCCTCAATCCTCAATCCTCAATTTTCAATCCTCAATAGAATATACTCAATTCTCAGTTTTCAATACTCAGCCCTCAATCTTCAACCCTCAATCATCAATTCTCAATCCGCCATCTTCAATCCTCAACACTCAATCCTCAATGCTCAATCCTCAATCATCAATCCTCAATCCTCAATACTCAATCCTCAATCCTCAGACCTCAGCCTTCAATCCTCAAACGTTAATCCTCAATCCTCAATCCTCAATCCTCATTCCTCAACCCTCAACCCTCATTCCTCAATCCTCAATCCTCAATCCTCAATCCTCAATACTCAACCCACAATCCTCAATGATCAATCCTCAGTCCTCAGTCCTCAACCCTCAATCCTCGATTCTCAATCCTCAATCCCCAATCCACAATCCTCAATACTCAACCCTCAATCCTCAATGCTCAATCCTCAATACACAACACACAATTCTCAATCTTCAATCCTCAAACCTCAATCCTCAATACTCAATCCTCAATCCTCCGTCCTCAAACCTCAATCCTCAATATTCAATGCACAATCCTCAATCCTCAATCCTCAGTCATCAATTCTCAATCCTCAAACCTCAATCCTCAACCCTCGGTCCTCAATATTCAATACACAATCCTCAATCCTCAATCCTCAGTCATCAATTCTCAATCCTCAACCTTCAATCCTCAATCCTCAACCCTCAATCCTCAATGCTCAATCCTCTATCCTCAATCCTCAATCCTCAATCCTCAATCCTCAATCCTCAATCCTCAACCCTCAATCCTCAATGCTCAATCTTCAATACTCAACACTCAATTCTCAGTCCTCAGTCCTCAAACCTCAATCCTCAATCCTCAATCCTCAATCCTCCGTCCTCAAACCTCAATCCTCAATATTCAATGCACAATCCTCAATCCTCAAACCTCAATCCTCATTCCTCAATCCTCAATCGTCAATCCTCAAACATCAACCTTCGATCCACTATCCTCAATCCCCAATCCTCAATCCTCAATCCTCAAGCCTCAGTCCTCAATCCTCAATCCTCAATCCTCAGTCCACGACACTCAATCATCAATCCTCAATCCTCAATCTTCAATCCTCAATCCTCAACCATCAATCCTCAATCCTAAATCCTCAATCATCAATCCTCAAACCTCAACCTTCAATCCTCAACCCTTAATCCTCAATCCTCAATCCTCAATCCTCAATCTTCAATCCTCAATAGAATATCCTCAATACTCAATCCTCAATCTTCAATCATCAATCATCAATCCTCAATCTTCGATCCTCAATCCTCAATCATCAACCCTCAATCCTCAACCCTCAGTAATCAACCCTCAATCCTCAATGCCCAATCCTCAATCCTCAATTATCAATTCTCAATCCTCAATCTTCAACCATCAACACTCAATACTCAGTGCTCAATCCTCAATCCTCTATCCTCAATCCTCAATCCTCAATCCTCAATCCTCAATCCTCAATACTTAGTCGTCAATCCTCAATCCTAAACCATCAATCCTCAATCCCCAATCTCGAATACCTAATCCTCAATCGTCAATCCTCAAACCTCAACCTTCAGTCCTCAACCCTTAATCCTCAATCCTCAATCCTCAATCCTCAATTTTCAACCCTCAATAGAATATACTCAATTCTCAGTTTTCAATACTCAGCCCTCAATCTTCAACCCTCAATCATCAATTCTCAATCCGCAACCTTCAATCCTCAACACTCAATCCTCAATGCTCAATCCTCAATCATCAATCCTCAATCCTCAATCCTCAATCCTCAATCCTCAGACCTCAGCCTTCAATCCTCAAACGTTAATCCTCAATCCTCAATCCTCAATCCTCATTCCTCAACCCTCAATCCTCAATCCTCAATCCTCAATCCTCAATCCTCAATCCTCAATCCTCAATCCTCAATCCTCAACCCTCAATCCTCAATGCTCAATCCTCAATACTCAACACTCAATTCTCAATCCTCAGTCTTCAAACCTCAATCCTCAATCCTCAATCCTCAGTCCTCCGTCCTCAAACCTCAATCCTCAATATTCAATGTACAATCCTCAATCCTCAAACCTCAATCCTCAATCCTCAATCCTCAATCGTCAATCCTCAAACCTCAACCTTCGATCCACTATCCTCAATCCTCAATCCTCAATCCTCAATCCTCAACCCTCAGTCCTCAATCCTCAGTCCTCAATCCTCAGTCCACGACACTCAATCTTCAATCCTCAATCCTCAATCATCAATCCTCAATCCTCAACCATCAATCCTCAATCCTCAATACTCAATCATCAATCCTCAAACCTCAACCTTCAATCCTCAGCTCTTAATACTCAATCCTCAATCCTAATTCCTCAATCCTCAATCCTCAATAGAATATCCTCAATTCTCAGTTTTCAATACTCCGTCCTCAATCTTCAATCCTCAACCATCAATTCTCAATCCGCAATACCCAATCCTCAATCCTCAATCTTCAATCCTCAAACCTCAACCTTCAATCCTCAAACCTTAATCCTCAGTCCTCAATACTCAACACTCAATTCTCAATCCTCAATCCTCAAACCTCAATCCTCAATCCTCGGTCCTCAATATTCAATGCACAATCCTCAATCCTCAATCCTCAGTCATCAATTCTCAATCCCCAACCTTCAATCCTCAATCCTCAGTCCTCAATCCTCTATCCTCAACACTCAATCTTCAATCCTCAACACTCAATCCTCAATGCTCAATCCTCAATCATCAATCCTCAATCCTCAATCCTCAACCCTCAATCCTCAAACCTCAGCCTTCAATCCTCAAACGTTAATCCTCAATCCTCAATCCTCAATCCTCAATCCTCAACCCTCAATCCTCAATCCTCAATCCTCAATCCTCAATCCTCAACCCTCAATCCTCAATCCTCAATCCTCAATCCTCAATCCTCAATCCTCAATTCTCAATCCTCAATCCTCAATCCTCAATCCTCAACCCTCAATCCTCAAAGCTCATTCCTCAATACTCAATACTCAATTCTCAATCCTCAATCATCAAACCACAATCCTCAATCCTCAATCCTCAATCCTCCATTCACAAACCTCAATCCTCAGTATTCAATGCACAATCCTCAATCCTCAATCCTCAGTCATAAATTCTCAATCCTCGATCCTCAATCCTCAATCCCCAAGCATCAAT
The DNA here is from genome assembly GCF_051401765.1 of Calliopsis andreniformis. Lineage (NCBI taxonomy): Eukaryota > Metazoa > Arthropoda > Insecta > Hymenoptera > Andrenidae > Calliopsis > Calliopsis andreniformis. Next base: position 594,035 of record NW_027480611.1, on the reverse strand, counting down.
CCTCAATCGTCAATCCTCAAACCTCAACCTTCAATCCTCAACGCTTAATACTCAATCCTCAATCCTAATTCCTCAATCCTCAATCCTGAATAGAATATCCTCAATTCTCAGTTTTCAATACTCAGTCCTCAATCTTCAATCGTCAGTCCTCAATCCTCAATCTTCAACACTCAATACTCAATCCTCAGTCCACGACACTCAATCTTCAACCCTCAATCCTCAATCTTCAATCCTCAATCCTCAACCATCAGTCCTCAATCCTCAATCCTCAATCCTCAACCCTCAATCCTCAACTCTCTATCCTCGATCCTCAATCCCTAATCTTCAATCCTCAATCTGCAGCCATCAATCCACAATCCTCAATCCTCAATCGTCAATTGTCAAATCTCATTCCTCAATAGAATATCCTCAACACTCAGTTTTCAATACTCAGTCCTCAATCTTCAATCCTCAATCTTCAATCCTAAATATACAATCCTCTGTCCTCAATCCCCAATCCTCAATACTCAATACTCAATCCTCAATCCTCAATCGTCAATCCTCAATCCTCAGTCCTCAATCCGCAATCAGCAGTCCTCAAGCCTCAATCCTCAATATTCAGTTGTCAATCCTCAATTCTCAAACCTCAATCCTCAGTCCTCAGTCCTCAATCGTCAATACTCAATCCTTAACCATCAATCCTCAATCCTCAATCCTCAATCATCAATCCTCAAACCTCAACCTTCAATCCTCAACCCTTGATCCTCAATCCTCAATCCTCAATCCTCAATCCTCCGTCCTCAAACCTCAATCCTCATTATTCAATTCTCAATCCTCAATCCTCAATCCTCAGTCATCAATTCTCAATCCTCAATCTTCAATCCTCAGTCCACAGTCCTCAATCCTCTATCCTCAATCCTCAATCCTCAATCCTCAATCCTCAATCCTCAATCCTCACGCCTCAGTCGTCAATCCTCAATCTTCAGCCATCAATCGTCAATCCTCAATACCCAATCATCAACCCTCAATCGTCAATCCTCAAACCTCAACCTTCAATGCTCAACCCTTAATCATCAATCCTCAACCATCAATCCTCAATACTCAATCCCCAATCCTCAATCCTCAACCATCAATCCTCAAACCTCAGCCTTCAATCCTCAACCCTTAATCCTCAAACCTCAATCCCCAATCCTCAATCTTCAATCCTCAATTGAATATCCTCAATACTCAATCCTCAGTCTTCAATCATCAATAATCAATCCACAATCTTCGATCCTCAATCCTCAATCATCAACTCTCAATCCTCAACCCTCAGTAATCAACCCTCAATCCTCAATGCTCAATCCTCAATCCTCAATTATCAATTCTCAATCCTCAATCCTCAATCCTCAATCCTCAATCCTCAATCCACAACCCACAATCCTCAATGCTCAATCCTCAGTCCTCAATCCTCAAACCTCAATCCTCAATCCTCAATCCTGAATCCCCAATCCTAATCCTCAATCCTCAACCCTCAATCCTCAATCCTCAATCCTCAATCCTCAATCCTCAATCCTCAATACTTAGTCGTCAATCCTCAATCCTAAACCATCAATCCTCAATCCCCAATCTCGAATACCTAATCCTCAATCGTCAATCCTCAAACCTCAACCTTCAGTCCTCAACCCTTAATCCTCAATCCTCAATCCTCAATCCTCAATTTTCAATCCTCAATAGAATATACTCAATTCTCAGTTTTCAATACTCAGCCCTCAATCTTCAACCCTCAATCATCAATTCTCAATCCGCAACCTTCAATCCTCAACACTCAATCCTCAATGCTCAATCCTCAATCATCAATCCTCAATCCTCAATCCTCAATCCTCAGACCTCAGCCTTCAATCCTCAAACGTTAATCCTCAATCCTCAATCCTCAATCCTCATTCCTCAACCCTCAATCCTCAATCCTCAATCCTCAATCCTCAATCCTCAATCCTCAACCCTCAATCCTCAATGCTCAATCCTCAATACTCAACACTCAATTCTCAATCCTCAGTCTTCAAACCTCAATCCTCAATCCTCAATCCTCAATCCTCCGTCCTCAAACCTCAATCCTCAATATTCAATGTACAATCCTCAATCCTCAAACCTCAATCCTCAATCCTCAGACCTCAGTCTTCAATCCTCAAACGTTAATCCTCAATCCTCAATCCTCAATCCTCATTCCTCAACCCTCAATCCTCAATCCTCAATCGTCAATCCTCAAACCTCAACCTTCAATCATCAAACCTTAACCCTCAATCCTCAATCCTCAATCCTCAATCTTGAATTTTCAATCCTCTACAGAATATCCTCAATTCTCAGTTTTCAATACACAGTCCTCAATCTTCAATCCTCAACCTTCAATTCTCAATCCGCAATACCCAATCCTCAATCCTCAATCGTCAATCCTCAAACCTCAATCCTCAATCCTCAATCCTCTATCCTCAATCCTCAACCCTCAATCCTCAATGCTCAATCCTCAATCCTCAAACCTCAATCCTCAATCCTCAATCCTCAATCCTCCGTCCTCAAACCTCAATCCTCAATATTCAATGCACAATCCTCAATCCTCAATCCTCAATCCTCAATCCTCAATACTCAATCGTCAATCCTCAAACCTCAACCTTCAATCCACTATCCTCAATCCTGAATCCTCAATCCTCAATCCTCAATCCTCAATCCTCAATCCTCAATCCTCAGTCCACAAGCCTCAATCCTCAATATTCAATTGTCAATCCTCAATCCTCAAACCTCAATCCTCAACCCACAGTCCACAACCCTCAATCCTCAATCCTCAATCCTCATTCCTCCAATTTCAATCCTCAATATTCAATGCTCAATCCTCAATTCACAACACTCAATCCTCAACTATCAGTACACAATACTCAATCCTCAATCCTGAATCCTCAATCTTCAATGCTCAATTCTCAACCATCAATCATCAATCCTCAGTCCTCAATCCTCAATACTCAAACCTCAACCCTCTGCACTCAGTCTTCAATACTCGATCCTCAATCCTCAATCCTCAATCTTTAATCCTCAATCCCCAATCCTCAATCCTCAACCCTCATCCCTCAGTAATCAACCCTCAAACCTCAATCCTCAATCCTCAATCCTCAATCCTCAATCCTCAATCCTCAATTCTCAATTCCTCCGTCCTCAAACCTCAATCCTCAATATTCAATTCTCAATCCTCAATCCTCAACATTCAATCCTCAATCCTCAATGCTCAATCTTCAATCCTCAATCCTCAATAATCAACCCTCAGTAATCAATCCTCAATCCTCGGTCCTCAATCCTCAATCCTCAATCCTCAATCCTGAATCCTCAACCCTCAATCCTCAGTCCTCAAGGCTCAACACCCAATATTCAATTACCAATCCTCAATTCACTGCACTCAATCCTCAACCCTCAATCCTCAATCCTCAATCCTCAATACTCAATCCTCAATCCTCAATACTCGATCCTCAATCCTCAGACCACAAGCCTCAACACTCATTATTCAATTGCCAATATTAAATTCACTGCACTCAATTCTCACTTCTCAGTCCTCAATCTTCAGTCCACAAACTTCAATCCTCAATCGTCAATGCTCAAACCTCAAAATTCAATCCTCAACCCTTAGTCCTCAATCCTCATTCCTCACTTTTCGATCCTCAATAGAAAATCCTCATTCCTCGATCCTCAATTCTCAACACTCAATCCTCAAACTTCAACCCTCGGTCATCGATCCCCAAACAGCAATAATCTATCCCCAAACTTCGATCCTCAATCCTCGATCCTCAATCCTCATCCTCAATCTTCAATCGTCAATACTCAATCCTCACTGCTCAATCCTCAGTCCTCAATCCTCAACCCTCAATCCTCAATCCTCAACCCTCAATCACCAATCCACAATCCTCAATCCTCAACCCTCAATCCTCAATGCTCAATCCTCAATACTCAAGACTCAATTCTCAATCCTCAATCCTCAAACCTCAATCCTCGACCGTCGGTCCTCAATATTCAATGCACAATCCTCAATCCTCAATCCTCAGTCATCAATTCTCAATCCTCAATCTTCAATCCTCAATCCTCAGACCTCAATCCTCTATCCTCAACCCTCAATCTGCAATCCTCAACACTCAATCCTCAATGCTCAATCCTCAATCATCAATCCTCAATCCTCAATCCTCAATCCTCAATCCTCAAACCTCAGCCATCAATCCTCAAACGTTAATCCTCAATCCTCAACCCTCAATCCTCAATCCCCAACCCTCAATCCTCAATCCTCAATACTCAATCCTCAATCCTCAATCCTCAATCCTCAACCGTCAATCCTCAACGCTCAATACTCTATCCTCAATCCTCAATCCTCAACCCTCAATCCTCAATCCTCAATCCTCAATCCTCAATCCTCAATCCTCAATCCTCAACCCTCAATCCTCAATGCTCAATCCTCAATACTCAACACTCAATTCTCAATCCTCAGTCCTCAAACCTCAATCCTCAATCCTCAATCCTCAATCCTCCGTCCTCAAACCTCAATCCTCAATATTCAATGCACAATCCTCAATCCTCAAACCTCAATCCTCAATCCTCAATACTCAATCGTCAATCCTCAAACCTCAACCTTCGATCCACTATCCTCAATCCTCAATTCTCAATCCTCAATCCTCAAACCTCAATCCTCAATCCTCGGTCCTCAATATTCAATGCACAATCCTCAATCCTCAATCCTCAGTCATCAATTCTCAATCCCCAACCTTCAATCCTCAATCCTCAGTCCTCAATCCTCTATCCTCAATACTCAATCTTCAATCCTCAACACTCAATCCTAAATGCTCAATCCTCAATCATCAATCCTCAATCCTCAATCCTCAACCCTCAATCCTCAAACCTCAGCCTTCAATCCTCAAACGTTAATCCTCAATCCTCAATCCTCAATCCTCAATCCTCAATCCTCAACCCTCAATCCTCAATCCTCAATCCTCAATCCTCAATCCTCAATTCTCAATCCTCAGCCCTCAATCCTCAATCCTCAATCCTCAATCCTCAACACTCAATCCTCAATGCTCAATCCTCAATCATCAGTCCTCAATCCTCAATCCTGTACCCTCAATCCTCAAACCTCAGGCTTCAATACTCAAACGTTAATCCTCAATCCTCAATCCTCAATCCTCAATCCTCAACCCTCAATCCTCAATCCTCAATCCTCAATCCTCAATCCTCAATTCTCAATCCTCAATCCTCAATCCTCAATCCTCAACCCTCAATTCTCAATGCTCAATCCTCAATACTCAATACTCAATTCTCAATCCTCAATCATCAAACCACAATCCTCAATCCTCAATCCTCAATCCTCCATTCACAAACCTCAATCCTCAGTATTCAATGCACAATCCTCAATCCTCAATCCTCAGTCATAAATTCTCAATCCTCGATCCTCAATCCTCAATCCCCAAGCATCAATCATCAATCGTCAATCCTCAAACCTCAACCTTCAATCCTCAACTCTTAATACTCAATCCTCAATCCTAATTCCTCAATCCTCAATCCTCAATAGAATATTCTCAATTCTCAGTTTTCAATACTCCGTCCTCAATCTTCAATCCTCAACCATCAATTCTCAATCCGCAATACCCAATCCTCAATCCTCAATCTTCAATCCTCAAACCTCAACCTTCAATCCTCAAACCTTAATCCTCAATCCTCAATACTCAACACTCAATTCTCAATCCTCAATCCTCAAACCTCAATCCTCAATCCTCGGTCCTCAATATTCAATGCACAATCCTCAATCCTCAATCCTCAGTCATCAATTCTCAATCCCCAACCTTCAATCCTCAATCCTCAGTCCTCAATCCTCTATCCTCAACACTCAATCTTCAATCCTCAACACTCAATCCTCAATGCTCAATCCTCAATCATCAATCCTCAATCCTCAACCCTCAACCCTCAATCCTCAAACCTCAGCCTTCAATCCTCAAACGTTAATCCTCAATCCTCAATCCTCAATCCTCAATCCTCAACCCTCAATCCTCAATCCTCAATCCTCAATCCTCAATACTCAATTCTCAATCCTCAACCCTCAATCCTCAATCCTCAATCCTCAATCCTCAACCCTCAATCGTCAATGCTCAATCCTCAATACTCAACACTCAATACTCATTACTCAATTCTCAATCCTCAATCATCAAACCACAATCCTCAATCCTCAATCCTCAATCCTCCATCCACAAACCTCAATCCTCAGTATTCAATGCACAATCCTCAATCCTCAATCCTCAGTCATAAATTCTCAATCCTCGATCCTCAATCCTCAATCCCCAAGCATCAATCCTCAATCGTCAATCCTCAAACCTCAACCTTCAATCCTCAACACTTAATCCTCAATCCTCAATCCTAATTCCTCAATTCTCAATCCTCAACAGAATATCCTTAATTCTCAGTTTTCAATACTCAGTCCTCAATCTTCAATCCTCAACCATCAATTCTCAATCCGCAATACCCAATCCTCAATCCTCAATCCTGAACCCTCAATCCTCAATCCTCAAACCTCAGCCATCAATCCTCAAACGTTAATCCTCAATCCTCAACCCTCAATCCTCAATCCCCAACCCTCAATCCTCAATCCTCAATCCTCAACCCTCAGTCCTCAATCCTCAATGCTCAATCCTCAATCCTCAACCCTCAATCCTCAATCCTCAATCCTCAATCCTCAACCCTCAATCCTCAATGCTCAATCCTCAATACTCATTACTCAATTCTCAATCCTCAATCATCAAACCACAATCCTCAATCCTCAATCCTCAATCCTCCATCCACAAACCTCAATCCTCAGTATTCAATGCACAATCCTCAATCCTCAATCCTCAGTCATAAATTCTCAATCCTCGATCCTCAATCATCAATCCCCAAGCATCAATCCTCAATCGTCAATCCTCAAACCTCAACCTTCAATCCTCAACCCTTAATCCTCAATCCTCAATCCTAATTCCTCAATTCTCAATCCTCAACAGAATATCCTTAATTCTCATTTTTCAATACTCAGTCCTCAATCTTCAATCCTCAACCATCAATTCTCAATCCGCAATACCCAATCCTCAATCCTCAATCGTCAATCCTCAAACCTCAACCTTCAATCCTCAATCCTCAATCCTCAACCCTCAACCCTCAATCCTCAACTCTCTATCCCCGATCCTCAATCCCTAATCTTCAATCCTCAATCGTCAATCCTCAATCCTCAATCCTCAATCCGCAATCATCAGTCCTCAAGCCTCAGTCCTCAATATTCAGTTGTCAATCCTCAATTCTCAAACCTCAATCCTCAGTCCTCAGTCCTCAATCGTCAATACTCAATCCTCAATGCTCAATCCTCAGTCCTCAATCCTCAACCCTCAATCCTCAATCCTCAACCCTCAATCACCAATCCACAATCCTCAATCCTCAACCCTCAATCCTCAATGCTCAATCCTCAATACTCAAGACTCAATTCTCAATCCTCAATCCTCAAACCTCAATCCTCGACCCTCGGTCCTCAATATTCAATGCACAATCCTCAATCCTCAATCCTCAGTCATCAATTCTCAATCCTCAATCTTCAATCCTCAATCCTCAGACCTCAATCCTCTATCCTCAACCCTCAATCTTCAATCCTCAACACTCAATCCTCAATGCTCAATCCTCAATCATCAATCCTCAATCCTCAATCCTCAATCCTCAATCCTCAAACCTCAGCCATCAATCCTCAAACGTTAATCCTCAATCCTCAACCCTCAATCCTCAATCCCCAACCCTCAATCCTCAATCCTCAATACTCAATCCTCAATCCTCAATCCTCAATCCTCAACCGTCAATCCTCAACGCTCAATCCTCTATCCTCAATCCTCAATCCTCAACCCTCAATCCTCAATCCTCAATCCTCAATCCTCAATCCTCAATCCTCAATCCTCAACCCTCAATCCTCAATGCTCAATCCTCAATACTCAACACTCAATTCTCAATCCTCAGTCCTCAAACCTCAATCCTCAATCCTCAATCCTCAATCCTCCGTCCTCAAACCTCAATCCTCAATATTCAATGCACAATCCTCAATCCTCAAACCTCAATCCTCAATCCTCAATACTCAATCGTCAATCCTCAAATCTCAACCTTCGATCCACTATCCTCAATCCTCAATTCTCAATCCTCAATCCTCAAACCTCAATCCTCAATCCTCGGTCCTCAATATTCAATGCACAATCCTCAATCCTCAATCCTCAGTCATCAATTCTCAATCCGCAACCTTCAATCCTCAATCCTCAGTCCTCAATCCTCTATCCTCAATACTCAATCTTCAATCCTCAACACTCAATCCTCAATGCTCAATCCTCAATCATCAATCCTCAATCCTCAATCCTCAACCCTCAATCCTCAAACCTCAGCCTTCAATCCTCAAACGTTAATCCTCAATCCTCAATCCTCAATCCTCAATCCTCAATCCTCAACCGTCAATCCTCAATCCTCAATCCTCAATCCTCAATCCTCAATTCTCAATCCTCAGCCCTCAATCCTCAATCCTCAATCCTCAATCCTCAACACTCAGTCCTCAATGCTCAATCCTCAATCATCAGTCCTCAATCCTCAATCCTGTACCCTCAATCCTCAAACCTCAGGCTTCAATACTCAAACGTTAATCCTCAAACCTCAATCCTCAATCCTCAATCCTCAATCCTCAATCCTCAATCCTCAATCCTCAATCCTCAATCCTCAATCCTCAATTCTCAATCCTCAATCCTCAATCCTCAATCCTCAACCCTCAATTCTCAATGCTCAATCCTCAATACTCAATACTCAATCCTCAATCCTCAATCCTCAATCCTCAATACTCAATCGTCAATCCTCAAACCTCAACCTTCAATCCACTATCCTCAATCCTGAATCCTCAATCCTCAATCCTCAATCCTAAGTCCTCAAGCCTCAATCCTCAATATTCAATTGTCAATACTCAAATCTCAAACCTCAATCCTCAACCCTCAGTCCTCAATCCTCAATCCTCAATCCTCAATCCTCAATCCTCAATCCTCAATCCTCAATCCTCAATCCTCAACCCTCAATCCTCAATGCTCAATCCTCAATACTCAACACCCAATTCTCAATCCTCAATCCTCAAACCTCAGTCCTCAAACCTCAATCCTCAATCCTCCATCCTCAAACCTCAATCCTCAGTATTCAATGCACAATCCTCAATCCTCAATCCTCAGTCATCAATTCTCAATCCTCGATCCTCAATCCTCAATCCCCAATCATCGATCCTCAATCGTCAATCCTCAAACCTCAACGTTCAGTCCTCAACCCTTAATCCTCAATCCTCAATCCTCAATCCTCAATTTTCAATCCTCAATAGAATATACTCAATTCTCAGTTTTCAATACTCAGCCCTCAATCTTCAACCCTCAATCATCAATTCTCAATCCGCCATCTTGAATCCTCAACACTCAATCCTCAATGCTCAATCCTCAATCATCAATCCTCAATCCTCAATCCTCAATCCTCAATCCTCAGACCTCAGCCTTCAATCCTCAAACGTTAATCCTCAATCCTCAATCCTCAATCCTCATTCCTCAACCCTCAACCCTCATACCTCAATCCTCAATCCTCAATCCTCAATCCTCAATACTCAACCCACAATCCTCAATGCTCAATCCTCAGTCCTCAGTCCACAACCCTCAATCCTCGATCCTCAATCCTCAATCCCCAATCCACAATCCTCAATACTCAACCCTCAATCCTCAATGCTCAATCCTCAATACACAACACCCAACTCTCAATCTTCAATCCTCAAACCTCAATCCTCAATCCTCAATCCTCAATCCTCCGTCCTCAAACCTCAATCCTCAATATTCAATGCACAATCCTCAATCCTCAATCCTCAGTCATCAATTCTCAATACTCAAACTTCAATCCTCAACCCTCAGTCCTCAATCCTGTATCCTCAATCCTCAGCCTTCAATCCTCAAACGTTAATCCTCAATCCTCAATCCTCAGTCCTCAATCCTCAAGTCTCAGTCCTCAATCCTCAATCCTCAATCCCCAATCCTCAGTCCTCAATCCTCTACCCTCAACCCTCAATGCTCAATCCGCAGTCCTCAATCCTCAACCCTCAATCCTCAATCCTCAAACCTCAATCCTCAACCCTCGGTCCTCAATATTCAATACACAATCCTCAATCCTCAATCCTCAGTCATCAATTCTCAATCCTCAACCTTCAATCCTCAATCCTCAACCCTCAATCCTCAATGCTCAATCCTCTATCCTCAATCCTCAATCCTCAACCCTCAATCCTCAATCCTCAATCCTCAATCCTCAATCCTCAATCCTCAATCCTCAACCCTCAATCCTCAATGCTCAATACTCAATACTCAACACTCAATTCTCAATCCTCAGTCCTCAAACCTCAATCCTCAATCCTGAATCCTCAATCCTCCGTCCTCAAACCTCAATCCTCAATATTCAATGCACAATCCTCAATCCTCAAACCTCAATCCTCAATCCTCAATCCTCAATCGTCAATCCTCAAACCTCAACCTTCGATCCACTATCCTCAATCCCCAATACTCAATCCGCAATCCTCAACCCTCAGTCATCAATTCTCAATCCCCAACCTTCAATCCTCAATCCTCAGTCCTCAATCCTCTATCCTCAATACTCAATCTTCAATCCTCAACACTCAATCCTCAATGCTCAATCCTCAATCATCAATCCTCAATCCTCAATCCTCAACCCTCAATCCTCAAACCTCAGCCTTCAATCCTCAAACGTTAATCCTCAATCCTCAATCCTCAATCCTCAATCCTCAATCCTCAACCCTCAATCCTCAATCCTCAATCCTCAATCCTCAATCCTCAATTCTCAATCCTCAGCCCTCAATCCTCAATCCTCAATCCTCAATCCTCAACACTCAATCCTCAATGCTCAATCCTCAATCATCAGTCCTCAATCCTCAATCCTGTACCCTCAATCCTCAAACCTCAGGCTTCAATACTCAAACGTTAATCCTCAATCCTCAATCCTCAATCCTCAATCCTCAACCCTCAATCCTCAATCCTCAATCCTCAATCCTCAATCCTCAATCCTCAATTCTCAATCCTCAATCCTCAATCCTCAATCCTCAACCCTCAATTCTCAATGCTCAATCCTCAATACTCAATACTCAATTCTCAATCCTCAATCATCAAACCACAATCATCAATCCTCAATCCTCAATCCTCAATCCTCAATCCTCAGGCCTCAGCCTTCAATCCTCAAACGTTAATCCTCAATCCTCAATCCTCAATCCTCATTCCTCAACCCTCAATCCTCAATCCTCAATCCTCAATCCTCAATCCTCAATCCTCAATCCTCAATCCTGAATCCTCAACCCTCAATCCTCAATGCTCAATCCTCAATACTCAACACTCAATTCTCAATCCTCAGTCTTCAAACCTCAATCCTCAATCCTCAATCCTCAATCCTCCGTCCTCAAACCTCAATCCTCAATATTCAATGTACAATCCTCAATCCTCAAACCTCAATCCTCAATCCTCAATCCTCAATCGTCAATCCTCAAACCTCAACCTTCGATCCACTATCCTCAATCCTCAATCCTCAATCCTCAATCCTCAACCCTCAGTCCTCAATCCTCAGTCCTCAATCCTCAGTCCACGACACTCAATCTTCAATCCTCAATCCTCAATCATCAATCCTCAATCCTCAACCATCAATCCTCAATCCTCAATACTCAATCATCAATCCTCAAACCTCAACCTTCAATCCTCAACCCTTAATCCTCAATCCTCAATCCTCAATCCTCAATTTTCAATCCTCAGTGGAATATCCTCAATTCTCAGTTTTCAATACTCAGTCTTCAATCTTCAATCCTCAATCATCAATTCTCAATCCGCAATCTTCAATCCTCAACACTAAATCCTCAATGCTCAATCCTCAATCCTCAATCCTCAATCCTCCGTCCTCAAACCTCAATCCTCAATATTCAATTCTCAATCCTCAATCCTCAATCCTCAGTCATCAATGCTCAATCCTCAATCTTCAATCCTCAATCCACAGTCCTCAATCCTCTATCCTCAATCCTCAATCCTCAATCCTCAATCCTCGATCCTCAATCCTCAATCATCATTCCTCAATCGTCAATCCTCAATCTTCAGCCATCAATCCTCAACCCTCAATACCCAATACTCAACCCTCAACGTCAATCCTCAATCCTCAACCTTCAATCCTCAACCCTTAATCCTCAATCCTCAACCATCAATCCTCAATCCTCAATCCCCAATCCTCAATCCCCAACCATCAATCCTCAAACCTCAACGTTCAATCCTCAACCCTTAATCCTCAATCCTCAATCCTCAATCCTGAATCTTCAATCCTCAATAGAATATCCTCAATACTCAATCCTCAATCTTCAATCATCAATCATCAATCCTCAATCTTCGATCCTCAATCATCAATCATCAACCCTCAATCCTCAACCCTCAGTAATCAACCCTCAATCCTCAATGCCCAATCCTCAATCCTCCATTATCAATTCTCAATCCTCAATCTTCAACCATCAACACTCAACACTCAATACTCAATCCTCAATCCTCTATCCTCAATCCTCAATCCTCAATCCTCAATCCTCAATCCTCAATACTTAGTCGTCAATCCTCAATCCTAAACCATCAATCCTCAATCCCCAATCTCGAATACCTAATCCTCAATCGTCAATCCTCAAACCTCATCCTTCAGTCCTCAACCATTAATCCTCAATCCTCAATCCTCAATCCTCAATTTTCAATCCTCAATAGAATATACTCAATTCTCTGTTTTCAATACTCAGCCCTCAATCTTCAACCCTCAATCATCAATGCTCAATCCGCAACCTTCAATCCTCAACACTCAATCCTCAATGCTCAATCCTCAATCATCAATCCTCAATCCTCAATCCTCAATCCTCAATCCTCAGACCTCAGCCTTCAATCCTCAAACGTTAATCCTCAATCCTCAATCCTCAATCCTCATTCCTCAATCCTCAACCCTCATTCCTTAATCCTCAATCCTCAATCCTCAATCCTCAATACTCAACCCACAATCCTCAATGCTCAATCCTCAGCCCTCAGTCCTCAACCCTCAATCCTCGATCCTCAATCCTCAATCCCCAATCCACAATCCTCAATACTCAACCCTCAATCCTCAATGCTCAATCCTCAATACACAACACTCAATTCTCAATCTTCAATCCTCAAACCTCAATCCTCAATCCTCAATCCTCAATCCTCCGTCCTCAAACCTCAATCCTCAATATTCAATGCACAATCCTCAATCCTCAATCCTCAGTCATCAATTCTCAATACTCAAACTTCAATCCTCAACCCTCAGTCCTCAATCCTGTATCCTCAATCCTCAGCCTTCAATCCTCAAACGTTAATCCTCAATCCTCAATCCTCAGTCCTCAATCCTCAAGTCTCAGTCCTCAATCCTCAATCCTCAATCCTCCATCCTCAGTCCTCAATCCTCTACCCTCAATCCTCAATGCTCAATCCTCAGTCCTCAATCCTCAACCCTCAATCCTCAATCCTCAGTCCTCAATCCCCAATCCTCAATCCTCAATCCTCAACCCTCAATCCTCAATGCTCAATCCTCAATACTCAACACTCAATTCTCAATCCTCAATCCTCAAACCTCAATCCTCAACCCTCGGTCCTCAATATTCAATACACAATCCTCAATCCTCAATCCTCAGTCATCAATTCTCAATCCTCAACCTTCAATCCTCAATCCTCAACCCTCAATCCTCAATGCTCAATCCTCTATCCTCAATCCTCAATCCTCAACCCTCAATCCTCAATCCTCAATCCTCAATCCTCAATCCTCAATCCTCAATCCTCAATCCTCAACTCTCAATCCTCAATGCTCAATCCTCAATACTCAACACTCAATTCTCAATCCTCAGTCCTCAAACCTCAATCCTCAATCCTCAATCCTCAATCCTCCGTCCTCAAACTTCAATCCTCAATATTCAATGCACAATCCTCAATCCTCAAACCTCAATCCTCAATCCTCAATCCTCAATCCTCTATCCTCAATCCTCAATCCTCAACCCTCAATCCTCAATCCTCAATCCTCAATCCTCAATCCTCAATCCTCAATCCTCAACTCTCAATCCTCAATGCTCAATCCTCAATACTCAACACTCAATTCTCAATCCTCAGTCCTCAAACCTCAATCCTCAATCCTCAATCCTCAATCCTCCGTCCTCAAACCTCAATCCTCAATATTCAATGCACAATCCTCAATCCTCAAACCTCAATCCTCAATCCTCAATCCTCAATCGTCAATCCTCAAACCTCAACCTTCGATCCACTATCCTCAATCCCCAATCCTCAATCCGCAATCCTCAACCCTCAGTCCTCAATCCTCAATCCTCAATCCTCAGTCCACGACACTCAATCATCAATCCTCAATCCTCAATCTTCAATCCTCAATCCTCAACCATCAATCCTCAATCCTAAATCCTCAATCATCAATCCTCAAACCTCAACCTTCAATCCTCAACCCTTAATCCTCAATCCTCAATCCTCAATCCTCAATTTTCAATCCTCAGTGGAATATCCTCAATTCTCAGATTTCAATAATCAATCATCAATCCCCAATCCTCAATCCTCAAACATCAATCCTCAAACCTCAACTTCCAATCCTCAACCCTTAATCCTCAATCCTCAATCCTCAATCCTCAATCTTCAATCCTCAATAGAATATCCTCAATACTCAATCCTGAATCTTCAATCATCAATCATCAATCCTCAATCTTCGATCCTCAATCCTCAATCATCAACCCACAATCCTCAACCCTCAGTAAACAACCCTCAATCCTCAATGCCCAATCCTCAATCCTCAATTATCAATTCTCAATCCTCAATCTTCAACCATCAACACTCAATACTCAATGCTCAATCCTCAAACCTCTATCCTCAATACTCAATCCTCAATCCTCAATCCTCAATCCTCAATCCTCAATACTCAGTCGTCAATCCTCAATCCTCAACCATCAATCCTCAATCCTCAATACTTAGTCGTCAATCCTCAATCCTAAACCATCAATCCTCAATCCCCAATCTCGTATACCTAATCCTCAATCGTCAATCCTCAAACCTCAACCTTCAGTCCTCAACCATTAATCCTCAATCCTCAATCCTCAATCCTCAATTTTCAATCCTCAATAGAATATACTCAATTCCCTGTTTTCAATACTCAGCCCTCAATCTTCAACCCTCAATCATCAATTCTCAATCCGCAACCTTCAATCCTCAACACTCAATCCTCAATGCTCAATCCTCAATCATCAATCCTCAATCCTCAATCCTCAATCCTCAATCCTCAGACCTCAGCCTTCAATCCTCAAACGTTAATCCTCAATCCTCAATCCTCAATCCTCATTCCTCAACCCTCAATCCTCAATCCTCAATCCTCAATCCTCAATCCTCAATCCTAAGTCCTCAAGCCTCAATCCTCAATCGTCAATCCTCAAACCTCAACCTTCAATCCTCAACTCTTAATACTCAATCCTCAATCCTAATTCCTCAATCCTCAATCCTCAATAGAATATCCTCAATTCTCAGTTTTCAATACTCCGTCCTCAATCTTCAATCCTCAACCATCAATCCTCAATCCGCAATACCCAATCCTCAATCCTCAATCTTCAATCCTCAAACCTCAACCTTCAATCCTCAAACCTTAATCCTCAATCCTCAATACTCAACACTCAATTCTCAATCCTCAATCCTCAAACCTCAATCCTCAATCCTCGGTCCTCAATATTCAATGCACAATCCTCAATCCTCAATCCTCAGTCATCAATTCTCAATCCCCAACCTTCAATCCTCAATCCTCAGTCCTCAATCCTCTATCCTCAACACTCAATCTTCAATCCTCAACACTCATTCCTCAATGCTCAATCCTCAATCATCAATCCTCAATCCTCAATCCTCAACCCTCAATCCTCAAACCTCAGCCTTCAATCCTCAAACGTTAATCCTCAATCCTCAATCCTCAATCCTCAATCCTCAACCCTCAATCCTCAATCCTCAACCCTCAATCCTCAATCCTCAATCCCCAATCCTCAATCCTCAATCCTCAACCCTCAATCCTCAATGCTCAATCCTCAATACTCAACACTCAATTCTCAATCCTCAATCCTCAAACCTCAATCCTCAACCCTCGGTCCTCAATATTCAATGCACAATCCTCAATCCTCAATCCTCAGTCATCAATTCTCAATACTCAATCTTCAATCCTCAATCCTCAGACCTCAATCCTCTATCCTCAACCCTCAATCTTCAATCCTCAACACTCAATCCTCAATGCTCAATCCTCAATCATCAATCCTCAACCCTCAATCCTCAATCCTCAATCCTCAAACCTCAGCCATCAATCCTCAAACGTTAATCCTCAATCCTCAACCCTCAATCCTCAATCCCCAACCCTCAATCCTCAAACCTCAATACTCAATCCTCAATCCTCAATCCTCAATCCTCAACCGTCAATCCTCAACGCTCAATCCTCTATCCTCAATCCTCAATCCTCAACCCTCAATCCTCAATCCTCAATCCTCAATCCTCAATCCTCAATCCTCAATCCTCAACCCTCAATCCTCAATGCTCAATCCTCAATACTCAACACTCAATTCTCAATCCTCAGTCCTCAAACCTCAATCCTCAATCCTCAATCCTCAATCCTCCGTCCTCAAACCTCAATCCTCAATATTCAATGCACAATCCTCAATCCTCAAACCTCAATCCTCAATCCTCAATACTCAATCGTCAATCCTCAAACCTCAACCTTCGATCCACTATCCTCAATCCTCAATTCTCAATCCTCAATCCTCAAACCTCAATCCTCAATCCTCGGTCCTCAATATTCAATGCACAATCCTCAATCCTCAATCCTCAGTCATCAATTCTCAATACCCAACCTTCAATCCTCAATCCTCAGTCCTCAATCCTCTATCCTCAATACTCAATCTTCAATCCTCAACACTCAATCCTCAATGCTCAATCCTCAATCATCAATCCTCAATCCTCAATCCTCAACCCTCAATCCTCAAACCTCAGCCTTCAATCCTCAAACGTTAATCCTCAATCCTCAATCCTCAATCATCAATCCTCAATCCTCAACCCTCAATCCTCAATCCTCAATCCTCAATCCTCAATCCTCAATTCTCAATCCTCAGCCCTCAATCCTCAATCCTCAATCCTCAATCCTCAACACTCAATCCTCAATGCTCAATCCTCAATCATCAGTCCTCAATCCTCAATCCTGTACCCTCAATCCTCAAACCTCAGGCTTCAATACTCAAACGTTAATCCTCAATCCTCAATCCTCAATCCTCAATCCTCAACCCTCAATCCTCAATCCTCAATCCTCAATCCTCAATCCTCAATCCTCAATTCTCAATCCTCAATCCTCAATCCTCAATCCTCAACCCTCAATTCTCAATGCTCAATCCTCAATACTCAATACCCAATTCTCAATCCCCAATCATCAAACCACAATCCTCAATCCTCAATCCTCAATCCTCCATTCACAAACCTCAATCCTCAGTATTCAATGCACAATCCTCAATCCTCAATCCTCAGTCATAAATTCTCAATCCTCGATCCTCAATCCTCAATCCCCAAGCATCAACCATCAATCGTCAATCCTCAAACCTCAACCTTCAATCCTCAACTCTTAATACTCAATCCTCAATCCTAATTCCTCAATCCTCAATCCTCAATAGAATATCCTCAATTCTCAGTTTTCAATACTCCGTCCTCAATCTTCAATCCTCAACCATCAATCCTCAATCCGCAATACCCAATCCTCAATCCTCAATCTTCAATCCTCAAACCTCAACCTTCAATCCTCAAACCTTAATCCTCAATCCTCAATACTCAACACTCAATTCTCAATCCTCAATCCTCAAACCTCAATCCTCAATCCTCGGTCCTCAATATTCAATGCACAATCCTCAATCCTCAATCCTCAGTCATCAATTCTCAATCCCCAACCTTCAATCCTCAATCCTCAGTCCTCAATCCTCTATCCTCAACACTCAATCTTCAATCCTCAACACTCATTCCTCAATGCTCAATCCTCAATCATCAATCCTCGATCCTCAATCCTCAATCCCCAATCCACAATCCTCAATACTCAACCCTCAATCCTCAATGCTCAATCCTCAATACACAACACTCAATTCTCAATCTTCAATCCTCAAACCTCAATCCTCAATCCTCAATCCTCAATCCTCCGTCCTCAAACCTCAATCCTCAATATTCAATGCACAATCCTCAATCCTCAATCCTCAGTCATCAATTCTCAATACTCAAACTTCAATCCTCAACCCTCAGTCCTCAATCCTGTATCCTCAATCCTCAGCCTTCAATCCTCAAACGTTAATCCTCAATCCTCAATCCTCAGTCCTCAATCCTCAAGTCTCAGTCCTCAATCCTCAATCCTCAATCCTCCATCCTCAGTCCTCAATCCTCTACCCTCAATCCTCAATGCTCAATCCTCAGTCCTCAATCCTCAACCCTCAATCCTCAATCCTCAGTCCTCAATCCCCAATCCTCAATCCTCAATCCTCAACCCTCAATCCTCAATGCTCAATCCTCAATACTCAACACTCAATTCTCAATCCTCAATCCTCAAACCTCAATCCTCAACCCTCGGTCCTCAATATTCAATACACAATCCTCAATCCTCAATCCTCAGTCATCAATTCTCAATCCTCAACCTTCAATCCTCAATCCTCAACCCTCAATCCTCAATGCTCAATCCTCTATCCTCAATCCTCAATCCTCAACCCTCAATCCTCAATCCTCAATCCTCAATCCTCAATCCTCAATCCTCAATCCTCAATCCTCAACTCTCAATCCTCAATGCTCAATCCTCAATACTCAACACTCAATTCTCAATCCTCAGTCCTCAAACCTCAATCCTCAATCCTCAATCCTCAATCCTCCGTCCTCAAACTTCAATCCTCAATATTCAATGCACAATCCTCAATCCTCAAACCTCAATCCTCAATCCTCAATCCTCAATCCTCTATCCTCAATCCTCAATCCTCAACCCTCAATCCTCAATCCTCAATCCTCAATCCTCAATCCTCAATCCTCAATCCTCAACTCTCAATCCTCAATGCTCAATCCTCAATACTCAACACTCAATTCTCAATCCTCAGTCCTCAAACCTCAATCCTCAATCCTCAATCCTCAATCCTCCGTCCTCAAACCTCAATCCTCAATATTCAATGCACAATCCTCAATCCTCAAACCTCAATCCTCAATCCTCAATCCTCAATCGTCAATCCTCAAACCTCAACCTTCGATCCACTATCCTCAATCCCCAATCCTCAATCCGCAATCCTCAACCCTCAGTCCTCAATCCTCAATCCTCAATCCTCAGTCCACGACACTCAATCATCAATCCTCAATCCTCAATCTTCAATCCTCAATCCTCAACCATCAATCCTCAATCCTAAATCCTCAATCATCAATCCTCAAACCTCAACCTTCAATCCTCAACCCTTAATCCTCAATCCTCAATCCTCAATCCTCAATTTTCAATCCTCAGTGGAATATCCTCAATTCTCAGATTTCAATAATCAATCATCAATCCCCAATCCTCAATCCTCAAACATCAATCCTCAAACCTCAACTTCCAATCCTCAACCCTTAATCCTCAATCCTCAATCCTCAATCCTCAATCTTCAATCCTCAATAGAATATCCTCAATACTCAATCCTGAATCTTCAATCATCAATCATCAATCCTCAATCTTCGATCCTCAATCCTCAATCATCAACCCACAATCCTCAACCCTCAGTAAACAACCCTCAATCCTCAATGCCCAATCCTCAATCCTCAATTATCAATTCTCAATCCTCAATCTTCAACCATCAACACTCAATACTCAATGCTCAATCCTCAAACCTCTATCCTCAATACTCAATCCTCAATCCTCAATCCTCAATCCTCAATCCTCAATACTCAGTCGTCAATCCTCAATCCTCAACCATCAATCCTCAATCCTCAATACTTAGTCGTCAATCCTCAATCCTAAACCATCAATCCTCAATCCCCAATCTCGTATACCTAATCCTCAATCGTCAATCCTCAAACCTCAACCTTCAGTCCTCAACCATTAATCCTCAATCCTCAATCCTCAATCCTCAATTTTCAATCCTCAATAGAATATACTCAATTCCCTGTTTTCAATACTCAGCCCTCAATCTTCAACCCTCAATCATCAATTCTCAATCCGCAACCTTCAATCCTCAACACTCAATCCTCAATGCTCAATCCTCAATCATCAATCCTCAATCCTCAATCCTCAATCCTCAATCCTCAGACCTCAGCCTTCAATCCTCAAACGTTAATCCTCAATCCTCAATCCTCAATCCTCATTCCTCAACCCTCAATCCTCAATCCTCAATCCTCAATCCTCAATCCTCAATCCTAAGTCCTCAAGCCTCAATCCTCAATCGTCAATCCTCAAACCTCAACCTTCAATCCTCTACCCATAATCCTCAATCCTCAATCCTCATTCCTCAATTCTCAATCCTCAATAGAATATCCTCAATTCTCAGATTTCAATACTCAGTCCTCAATCTTCAATCCTCAGCCTTCAATTCTCAATCCGCAATACCCAATCCTCAATCCTCAATCGTCAATCCTCAAACCTCAACCTTCAATCATCAAACCTTAACCCTCAATCCTCAATCCTCAATCCTCAATCTTCAATTTTCAATCCTCTACAGAATATCCTCAATTCTCAGTTTTCAATACACAGTCCTCAATCTTCAATCCTCAACCTTCAATTCTCAATCCGCAATACCCAATCCTCAATCCTCAATCGTCAATCCTCAAACCTCAATACTCAATCCTCAATCCTCAATCCTCAATCCTCAACCCTCAATCCTCAATGCTCAATCCTCAATCCTCAAACCTCAATCTTCAATCCTCAATCCTCAATCCTCCGTCCTCAAACCTCAATCCTCAATATTCAATGCACAATCCTCAATCCTCAATCCTCAATCCTCAATCCTCAATACTCAATCGTCAATCCTCAAACCTCAACCTTCAATCCACTATCCTCAATCCTGAATCCTCAATTCTCAATCCTCAATCCTAAGTCCTCAAGCCTCAATCCTCAATATTCAATTGTCAATACTCAAATCTCAAACCTCAATCCTCAACCCTCAGTCCTCAATCCTCAATCCTCAATCCTCAATCCTCAATCCTCAATCCTCAATCCTCAATCCTCAATCCTCAACCCTCAATCCTCAATGCTCAATCCTCAATACTCAACACTCAATTCTCAATCCTCAATCCTCAAACCTCAGTCCTCAAACCTCAATCCTCAATCCTCCATCCTCAAACCTCAATCCTCAGTATTCAATGCACAATCCTCAATCCTCAATCCTCAGTCATCAATCCTCAAACCTCAATCCTCAATCCTCAATCCTCAATCCTCAGTCCTCAAGCCTCAATCCTCAATATTCAATTGTCAATCCTCAATTCTCAAACCTCAATCCTCAACCCACAGTCCACAACCCTCAATCCTCAATCCTCAATCCTCATTCCTCCAATTTCAATCCTCAATATTCAATGCTCAATCCTCAATTCACAACACTCAATCCTCAACTATCAGTACACAATACTCAATCCTCAATCCTGAATCCTCAATCTTCAATGCTCAATTCTCAACCATCAATCATCAATCCTCAGTCCTCAATCCTCGATACTCAAACCTCAACCCTCTGCACTCAGTCTTCAATACTCGATCCTCAATCCTCAATCCTCAATCTTCAATCCTCAATCCCCAATCCTCAATCCTCAACCCTCATCCCTCAGTAATCAACCCTCAAACCTCAATCCTCAATCCTCAATCCTCAATCCTCAATCCTCAGTCCTCAATTCTCAATTCCTCCGTCCTCAAACATCAATCCTCAATATTCAATTCTCAATCCTCAATCCTCAACATTCAATCCTCAATCCTCAATGCTCAATCTTCAATCCTCAATTCTCAATACTCAACCCTCAGTAATCAATCCTCAATCCTCGGTCCTCAATCCTCAATCCTCAATCCTCAATCCTGAATCCTCAACCCTCAATCCTCAGTCCTCAAGGCTCAACACCCAATATTCAATTACCAATCCTCAATTCACTGCACTCAATCCTCAACCCTCAATCCTCAATCCTCAATCCTCAATACTCAATCCTCAATCCTCAATACTCGATCCTCAATCCTCAGACCACAAGCCTCAACACTCATTATTCAATTGTCAATATTAAATTCACTGCACTCAATTCTCACTTCTCAGTCCTCAATCTTCAGTCCACAATCTTCAATCCTCAATCGTCAATGCTCAAACCTCAAAATTCAATCCTCAACCCTTAGTCCTCAATCCTCATTCCTCACTTTTCGATCCTCAATAGAAAATCCTCATTCCTCGATCCTCAATTCTCAACACTCAATCCTCAAACTTCAACCCTCGGTCATCAATCCCCAAACAGCAATAATCTATCCCCAAACTTCGATCCTCAATCCTCGATCCTCAATCCTCATCCTCAATCTTCAATCGTCAATACTCAATCCTCAATGCTCAATCCTCAGTCCTCAATCCTCAACCCTCAATCCTCAATCCTCAACCCTCAATCACCAATCCACAATACTCAATCCTCAACCCTCAATCCTCAATGCTCAATCCTCAATACTCAAGACTCAATTCTCAATCCTCAATCCTCAAACCTCAATCCTCGACCCTCGGTCCTCAATATTCAATGCACAATCCTCAATCCTCAATCCTCAGTCATCAATTCTCAATACTCAATCTTCAATCCTCAATCCTCAGACCTCAATCCTCTATCCTCAACCCTCAATCTTCAATCCTCAACACTCAATCCTCAATGCTCAATCCTCAATCATCAATCCTCAACCCTCAATCCTCAATCCTCAATCCTCAAACCTCAGCCATCAATCCTCAAACGTTAATCCTCAATCCTCAACCCTCAATCCTCAATCCCCAACCCTCAATCCTCAATCCTCAATACTCAATCCTCAATCCTCAATCCTCAATCCTCAACCGTCAATCCTCAACGCTCAATCCTCTATCCTCAATCCTCAATCCTCAACCCTCAATCCTCAATCCTCAATCCTCAATCCTCAATCCTCAATCCTCAATCCTCAACCCTCAATCCTCAATGCTCAATCCTCAATACTCAACACTCAATTCTCAATCCTCAGTCCTCAAACCTCAATCCTCAATCCTCAATCCTCAATCCTCCGTCCTCAAACCTCAATCCTCAATATTCAATGCACAATCCTCAATCCTCAAACCTCAATCCTCAATCCTCAATACTCAATCGTCAATCCTCAAACCTCAACCTTCGATCCACTATCCTCAATCCTCAATTCTCAATCCTCAATCCTCAAACCTCAATCCTCAATCCTCGGTCCTCAATATTCAATGCACAATCCTCAATCCTCAATCCTCAGTCATCAATTCTCAATACCCAACCTTCAATCCTCAATCCTCAGTCCTCAATCCTCTATCCTCAATACTCAATCTTCAATCCTCAACACTCAATCCTCAATGCTCAATCCTCAATCATCAATCCTCAATCCTCAATCCTCAACCCTCAATCCTCAAACCTCAGCCTTCAATCCTCAAACGTTAATCCTCAATCCTCAATCCTCAATCATCAATCCTCAATCCTCAACCCTCAATCCTCAATCCTCAATCCTCAATCCTCAATCCTCAATTCTCAATCCTCAGCCCTCAATCCTCAATCCTCAATCCTCAATCCTCAACACTCAATCCTCAATGCTCAATCCTCAATCATCAGTCCTCAATCCTCAATCCTGTACCCTCAATCCTCAAACCTCAGGCTTCAATACTCAAACGTTAATCCTCAATCCTCAATCCTCAATCCTCAATCCTCAACCCTCAATCCTCAATCCTCAATCCTCAATCCTCAATCCTCAATCCTCAATTCTCAATCCTCAATCCTCAATCCTCAATCCTCAACCCTCAATTCTCAATGCTCAATCCTCAATACTCAATACCCAATTCTCAATCCTCAATCATCAAACCACAATCCTCAATCCTCAATCCTCAATCCTCCATTCACAAACCTCAATCCTCAGTATTCAATGCACAATCCTCAATCCTCAATCCTCAGTCATAAATTCTCAATCCTCGATCCTCAATCCTCAATCCCCAAGCATCAACCATCAATCGTCAATCCTCAAACCTCAACCTTCAATCCTCAACTCTTAATACTCAATCCTCAATCCTAATTCCTCAATCCTCAATCCTCAATAGAATATCCTCAATTCTCAGTTTTCAATACTCCGTCCTCAATCTTCAATCCTCAACCATCAATCCTCAATCCGCAATACCCAATCCTCAATCCTCAATCTTCAATCCTCAAACCTCAACCTTCAATCCTCAAACCTTAATCCTCAATCCTCAATACTCAACACTCAATTCTCAATCCTCAATCCTCAAACCTCAATCCTCAATCCTCGGTCCTCAATATTCAATGCACAATCCTCAATCCTCAATCCTCAGTCATCAATTCTCAATCCCCAACCTTCAATCCTCAATCCTCAGTCCTCAATCCTCTATCCTCAACACTCAATCTTCAATCCTCAACACTCATTCCTCAATGCTCAATCCTCAATCATCAATCCTCAATCCTCAATCCTCAACCCTCAATCCTCAAACCTCAGCCTTCAATCCTCAAACGTTAATCCTCAATCCTCAATCCTCAATCCTCAATCCTCAACCCTCAATCCTCAATCCTCAACCCTCAATCCTCAATCCTCAATTCTCAATCCTCAACCCTCAATCCTCAATCCTCAATCCTCAATCCTCAACCCTCAATCGTCAATGCTCAATCCTCAATACTCAACACTCAATACTCATTACTCAATTCTCAATCCTCAATCATCAAACCACAATCCTCAATCCTCAATCCTCAATCCTCCATCCACAAACCTCAATCCTCAGTATTCAATGCACAATCCTCAATCCTCAATCCTCAGTCATAAATTCTCAATCCTCGATCCTCAATCCTCAATCCCCAAGCATCAATCCTCAATCGTCAATCCTCAAACCTCAACCTTCAATCCTCAACCCTTAATCCTCAATCCTCAATCCTAATTCCTCAATTCTCAATCCTCAACAGAATATCCTTAATTCTCAGTTTTCAATACTCAGTCCTCAATCTTCAATCCTCAACCATCAATTCTCAATCCGCAATACCCAATCCTCAATCCTCAATCCTGAACCCTCAATCCTCAATCCTCAAACCTCAGCCATCAATCCTCAAACGTTAATCCTCAATGCTCAACCCTCAATCCTCAATCCCCAACCCTCAATCCTCAATCCTCAATCCTCAACCCTCAGTCCTCAACCTTCAATCCTCAATCCTCAATCCTCAACCCTCAATCCTCAATCCTCAATCCTCAATCCTCAACCCTCAATCCTCAATGCTCAATCCTCAATCCTCAATCCTCAATCCTCAATCCTCAATCCTCAGACCTCAGCCTTCAATCCTCAAACGTTAATCCTCAATCCTCAATCCTCAATCCTCACTCCTCAACCCTCAATCCTCAATCCTCAATTCTCAATCCTCAATCCTCAATCCTCAATCCTCAATCCTCAATCCTCAACCCTCAATCCTCAATGCTCAATCCTCAATACTCAACACTCAATTCTCAATCCTCAGTCTTCAAACCTCAATCCTCAATCCTCAATCCTCAATCCTCCGTCCTCAAACCTCAATCCTCAATATTCAATGCACAATCCTCAATCCTCAATCCTCAATCCTCAATCCTCAATACTCAATCGTCAATCCTCAAACCTCAACCTTCAATCCACTATCCTCAATCCTGAATCCTCAATCCTCAATCCTCAATCCTAAGTCCTCAAGCCTCAATCCTCAATATTCAATTGTCAATACTCAAATCTCAAACCTCAATCCTCAACCCTCAGTCCTCAATCCTCAATCCTCAATCCTCAATCCTCAATCCTCAATCCTCAATCCTCAATCCTCAATCCTCAACCCTCAATCCTCAATGCTCAATCCTCAATACTCAACACTCAATTCTCAATCCTCAATCCTCAAACCTCAGTCCTCAAACCTCAATCCTCAATCCTCCATCCTCAAACCTCAATCCTCAGTATTCAATGCACAATCCTCAATCCTCAATCCTCAGTCATCAATTCTCAATCCTCGATCCTCAATCCTCAATCCCCAATCATCGATCCTCAATCGTCAATCCTCAAACCTCAACGTTCAGTCCTCAACCCTTAATCCTCAATCCTCAATCCTCAATCCTCAATTTTCAATCCTCAATAGAATATACTCAATTCTCAGTTTTCAATACTCAGCCCTCAATCTTCAACCCTCAATCATCAATTCTCAATCCGCCATCTTGAATCCTCAACACTCAATCCTCAATGCTCAATCCTCAATCATCAATCCTCAATCCTCAATCCTCAATCCTCAATCCTCAGACCTCAGCCTTCAGTCCTCAAACGTTAATCCTCAATCCTCAATCCTCAATCCTCATTCCTCAACCCTCAACCCTCATACCTCAATCCTCAATCCTCAATCCTCAATCCTCAATACTCAACCCACAATCCTCAATGCTCAATCCTCAGTCCTCAGTCCTCAACCCTCAATCCTCGATCCTCAATCCTCAATCCCCAATCCACAATCCTCAATACTCAACCCTCAATCCTCAATGCTCAATCCTCAATACACAACACCCAACTCTCAATCTTCAATCCTCAAACCTCAATCCTCAATCCTCAATCCTCAATCCTCCGTCCTCAAACCTCAATCCTCAATATTCAATGCACAATCCTCAATCCTCAATCCTCAGTCATCAATTCTCAATACTCAAACTTCAATCCTCAACCCTCAGTCCTCAATCCTGTATCCTCAATCCTCAGCCTTCAATCCTCAAACGTTAATCCTCAATCCTCAATCCTCAGTCCTCAATCCTCAAGTCTCAGTCCTCAATCCTCAATCCTCAATCCCCAATCCTCAGTCCTCAATCCTCTACCCTCAATCCTCAATGCTCAATCCGCAGTCCTCAATCCTCAACCCTCAATCCTCAATCCTCAAACCTCAATCCTCAACCCTCGGTCCTCAATATTCAATACACAATCCTCAATCCTCAATCCTCAGTCATCAATTCTCAATCCTCAACCTTCAATCCTCAATCCTCAACCCTCAATCCTCAATGCTCAATCCTCTATCCTCAATCCTCAATCCTCAACCCTCAATCCTCAATCCTCAATCCTCAATCCTCAATCCTCAATCCTCAATCCTCAACCCTCAATCCTCAATGCTCAATCCTCAATACTCAACACTCAATTCTCAATCCTCAGTCCTCAAACCTCAATCCTCAATCCTCAATCCTCTATCCTCCGTCCTCAAACCTCAATCCTCAATATTCAATGCACAATCCTCAATCCTCAAACCTCAATCCTCAATCCTCAATCCTCAATCGTCAATCCTCAAACCTCAACCTTCGATCCACTATCCTCAATCCCCAATACTCAATCCGCAATCCTCAACCCTCAGTCATCTATTCTCAATCCCCAACCTTCAATCCTCAATCCTCAGTCCTCAATCCTCAATCCTCAATCCTCAATCCTCAATTCTCAATCCTCAGCCCTCAATCCTCAATCCTCAATCCTCAATCCTCAATCCTCAATCCTCAATTCTCAATCCTCAATCCTCAATCCTCAATCCTCAACCCTCAATTCTCAATGCTCAATCCTCAATACTCAATACTCAATTCTCAATCCTCAATCATCAAACCACAATCATCAATCCTCAATCCTCAATCCTCAATCCTCAATCCTCAGGCCTCAGCCTTCAATCCTCAAACGTTAATCCTCAATCCTCAATCCTCAATCCTCATTCCTCAACCCTCAATCCTCAATCCTCAATCCTCAATCCTCAATCCTCAATCCTCAATCCTCAATCCTGAATCCTCAACCCTCAATCCTCAATGCTCAATCCTCAATACTCAACACTCAATTCTCAATTCTCAGTCTTCAAACCTCAATCCTCAATCCTCAATCCTCAATCCTCCGTCCTCAAACCTCAATCCTCAATATTCAATGTACAATCCTCAATCCTCAAACCTCAATCCTCAATCCTCAATCCTCAATCGTCAATCCTCAAACCTCAACCTTCGATCCACTATCCTCAATCCTCAATCCTCAATCCTCAATCCTCAACCCTCAGTCCTCAATCCTCAGTCCTCAATCCTCAGTCCACGACACTCAATCTTCAATCCTCAATCCTCAATCATCAATCCTCAATCCTCAACCATCAATCCTCAATCCTCAATACTCAATCATCAATCCTCAAACCTCAACCTTCAATCCTCAACCCTTAATCCTCAATCCTCAATCCTCAATCCTCAATTTTCAATCCTCAGTGGAATATCCTCAATTCTCAGTTTTCAATACTCAGTCTTCAATCTTCAATCCTCAATCATCAATTCTCAATCCGCAATCTTCAATCCTCAACACTAAATCCTCAATGCTCAATCCTCAATCCTCAATCCTCAATCCTCCGTCCTCAAACCTCAATCCTCAATATTCAATTCTCAATCCTCAATCCTCAATCCTCAGTCATCAATGCTCAATCCTCAATCTTCAATCCTCAATCCACAGTCCTCAATCCTCTATCCTCAATCCTCAATCCTCAATCCTCAATCCTCGATCCTCAATCCTCAATCATCATTCCTCAATCGTCAATCCTCAATCTTCAGCCATCAATCCTCAACCCTCAATACCCAATACTCAACCCTCAACGTCAATCCTCAATCCTCAACCTTCAATCCTCAACCCTTAATCCTCAATCCTCAACCATCAATCCTCAATCCTCAATCCCCAATCCTCAATCCCCAACCATCAATCCTCAAACCTCAACGTTCAATCCTCAACCCTTAATCCTCAATCCTCAATCCTCAATCCTGAATCTTCAATCCTCAATCCTCAATACTTAGTCGTCAATCCTCAATCCTAAACCATCAATCCTCAATCCCCAATCTCGAATACCTAATCCTCAATCGTCAATCCTCAAACCTCATCCTTCAGTCCTCAACCATTAATCCTCAATCCTCAATCCTCAATCCTCAATTTTCAATCCTCAATAGAATATACTCAATTCTCTGTTTTCAATACTCAGCCCTCAATCTTCAACCCTCAATCATCAATTCTCAATCCGCAACCTTCAATCCTCAACACTCAATCCTCAATGCTCAATCCTCAATCATCAATCCTCAATCCTCAATCCTCAATCCTCAATCCTCAGACCTCAGCCTTCAATCCTCAAACGTTAATCCTCAATCCTCAATCCTCAATCCTCATTCCTCAATCCTCAATCCTAAGTCCTCAAGCCTCAATCCTCAATCGTCAATCCTCAAACCTCAACCTTCAATCCTCTACCCATAATCCTCAATCCTCTATCCTCATTCCTCAATTCTCAATCCTCAATAGAATATCCTCAATTCTCAGATTTCAATACTCAGTCCTCAATCTTCAATCCTCAGCCTTCAATTCTCAATCCGCAATACCCAATCCTCAATCCTCAATCGTCAATCCTCAAACCTCAACCTTCAATCATCAAACCTTAACCCTCAATCCTCAATCCTCAATCCTCAATCTTCAATTTTCAATCCTCTACAGAATATCCTCAATTCTCAGTTTTCAATACACAGTCCTCAATCTTCAATCCTCAACGTTCAATTCTCAATCCGCAATACCCAATCCTCAATCCTCAATCGTCAATCCTCAAACCTCAATCCTCAATCCTCAATCCTCAATCCTCAATCCTCAACCCCCAATCCTCAATGCTCAATCCTCAATCCTCAAACCTCAATCCTCAATCCTCAATCCTCAATCCTCCGTCCTCAAACCTCAATCCTCAATATTCAATGCACAATCCTCAATCCTCAATCCTCAATCCTCAATCCTCAATACTCAATCGTCAATCCTCAAACCTCAACCTTCAATCCACTATCCTCAATCCTGAATCCTCAATCCTCAATCCTCAATCGTAAGTCCTCAAGCCTCAATCCTCAATCGTCAATCCTCAAACCTCAATCCTCAATCATCATTCCTCAATCGTCAATCCTCAATCTTCAGCCATCAATCCTCAACCCTCAATACCCAATACTCAACCCTCAACGTCAATCCTCAATCCTCAACCTTCAATCCTCAACCCTTAATCCTCAATCCTCAACCATCAATCCTCAATCCTCAATCCCCAATCCTCAATCCCCAACCATCAATCCTCAAACCTCAACGTTCAATCCTCAACCCTTAATCCTCAATCCTCAATCCTCAATCCTGAATCTTCAATCCTCAATCCTCAATACTTAGTCGTCAATCCTCAATCCTAAACCATCAATCCTCAATCCCCAATCTCGAATACCTAATCCTCAATCGTCAATCCTCAAACCTCATCCTTCAGTCCTCAACCATTAATCCTCAATCCTCAATCCTCAATCCTCAATTTTCAATCCTCAATAGAATATACTCAATTCTCTGTTTTCAATACTCAGCCCTCAATCTTCAACCCTCAATCATCAATTCTCAATCCGCAACCTTCAATCCTCAACACTCAATCCTCAATGCTCAATCCTCAATCATCAATCCTCAATCCTCAATCCTCAATCCTCAATCCTCAGACCTCAGCCTTCAATCCTCAAACGTTAATCCTCAATCCTCAATCCTCAATCCTCATTCCTCAATCCTCAATCCTAAGTCCTCAAGCCTCAATCCTCAATCGTCAATCCTCAAACCTCAACCTTCAATCCTCTACCCATAATCCTCAATCCTCTATCCTCATTCCTCAATTCTCAATCCTCAATAGAATATCCTCAATTCTCAGATTTCAATACTCAGTCCTCAATCTTCAATCCTCAGCCTTCAATTCTCAATCCGCAATACCCAATCCTCAATCCTCAATCGTCAATCCTCAAACCTCAACCTTCAATCATCAAACCTTAACCCTCAATCCTCAATCCTCAATCCTCAATCTTCAATTTTCAATCCTCTACAGAATATCCTCAATTCTCAGTTTTCAATACACAGTCCTCAATCTTCAATCCTCAACGTTCAATTCTCAATCCGCAATACCCAATCCTCAATCCTCAATCGTCAATCCTCAAACCTCAATCCTCAATCCTCAATCCTCAATCCTCAATCCTCAACCCCCAATCCTCAATGCTCAATCCTCAATCCTCAAACCTCAATCCTCAATCCTCAATCCTCAATCCTCCGTCCTCAAACCTCAATCCTCAATATTCAATGCACAATCCTCAATCCTCAATCCTCAATCCTCAATCCTCAATACTCAATCGTCAATCCTCAAACCTCAACCTTCAATCCACTATCCTCAATCCTGAATCCTCAATCCTCAATCCTCAATCCTAAGTCCTCAAGCCTCAATCCTCAATATTCAATTGTCAATACTCAGATCTCAAACCTCAATCCTCAACCCTCAGTCCTCAATCCTCAATCCTCAATCCTCAATCCTCAATCCTCAATCCTCAATCCTCAATCCTCAATACTCAACCCTCAATCCTCAATGCTCAATCCTCAATACTCAACACTCAATTCTCAATCCTCAATCCTCAAACCTCAGTCCTCAAACCTCAATCCTCAATCCTCCATCCTCAAACCTCAATCCTCAGTATTCAATGCACAATCCTCAATCCTCAATCCTCAGTCATCAATTCTCAATCCTCGATCCTCAATCCTCAATCCCCAATCATCGATCCTCAATCGTCAATCCTCAAACCTCAGCGTTCAGTCCTCAACCCTTAATCCTCAATCCTCAATCCTCAATCCTCAATTTTCAATCCTCAATAGAATATACTCAATTCTCAGTTTTCAATACTCAGCCCTCAATCTTCAACCCTCAATCATCAATTCTCAATCCGCCATCTTCAATCCTCAACACTCAATCCTCAATGCTCAATCCTCAATCATCAATCCTCAATCCTCAATCCTCAATCCTCAATCCTCAGACCTCAGCCTTCAATCCTCAAACGTTAATCCTCAATCCTCAATCCTCGACCCTCATTCCTCAACCCTCAACCCTCATTCCTCAATCCTCAATCCTCAATCCTCAATCCTCAATACTCAACCCACAATCCTCAATGCTCAATCCTCAGTCCTCAGTCCTCAACCCTCAATCCTCGATCCTCAATCCTCAATCCCCAATCCACAATCCTCAATACTCAACCCTCAATCCTCAATGCTCAATCCTCAATACACAACACTCAATTCTCAATCTTCAATCCTCAAACCTCAATCCTCAATCCTCAATCCTCAATCCTCCGTCCTCAAACCTCAATCCTCAATATTCAATGCACAATCCTCAATCCTCAATCCTCAGTCATCAATTCTCAATACTCAAACTTCAATCCTCAACCCTCAGTCCTCAATCCTGTATCCTCAATCCTCAGCCTTCAATCCTCAAACGTTAATCCTCAATCCTCAATCCTCAGTCCTCAATCCTCAAGTCTCAGGCCTCAATCCTCAATCCTCAATCCTCCATCCTCAGTCCTCAATCCTCTACCCTCAATCCTCAATGCTCAATCCTCAGTCCTCAATCCTCAACCCTCAATCCTCAATCCTCAGTCCTCAATCCCCAATCCTCAATCCTCAATCCTCAACCCTCAATCCTCAATGCTCAATCCTCAATACTCAACACTCAATTCTCAATCCTCAATCCTCAAACCTCAATCCTCAACCCTCGGTCCTCAATATTCAATACACAATCCTCAATCGTCAATCCTCAGTCATCAATTCTCAATCCTCAACCTTCAATCCTCAATCCTCAACCCTCAATCCTCAATGCTCAATCCTCTATCCTCAATCCTCAATCCTCAACCCTCAATCCTGAATCCTCAATCCTCAATCCTCAATCCTCAATCCTCAATCCTCAATCCTCAACTCTCAATCCTCAATGCTCAATCCTCAATACTCAACACTCAATTCTCAATCCTCAGTCCTCAAACCTCAATCCTCAATCCTCAATCCTCAATCCTCCGTCCTCAAACCTCAATCCTCAATATTCAATGCACAATCCTCAATCCTCAAACCTCAATCCTCAATCCTCAATCCTCAATCGTCAATCCTCAAACCTCAACCTTCGATCCACTATCCTCAATCCCCAATCCTCAATCCGCAATCCTCAACCCTCAGTCCTCAATCCTCAATCCTCAATCCTCAGTCCACGACACTCAATCATCAATCCTCAATCCTCAATCTTCAATCCTCAATCCTCAACCATCAATCCTCAATCCTAAATCCTCAATCATCAATCCTCAAACCTCAACCTTCAATCCTCAACCCTTAATCCTCAATCCTCAATCCTCAATCCTCAATTTTCAATCCTCAGTGGAATATCCTCAATTCTCAGATTTCAATAATCAATCATCAATCCCCAATCCTCAATCCTCAACCATCAATCCTCAAACCTCAACTTCCAATCCTCAACACTTAATCCTCAATCCTCAATCCTCAATCCTCAATCTTCAATCCTCAATAGAATATCCTCAATACTCAATCCTGAATCTTCAATCATCAATCATCAATCCTCAATCTTCGATCCTCAATCCTCAATCATCAACCCACAATCCTCAACCCTCAGTAAACAACCCTCAATCCTCAATGCCCAATCCTCAATCCTCAATTATCAATTCTCAATCCTCAATCTTCAACCATCAACACTCAATACTCAATGCTCAATCCTCAAACCTCTATCCTCAATACTCAATCCTCAATCCTCAATCCTCAATCCTCAATACTCAGTCGTCAATCCTCAATCCTCAACCATCAATCCTCAATCCTCAATACTTAGTCGTCAATCCTCAATCCTAAACCATCAATCCTCAATCCCCAATCTCGAATACCTAATCCTCAATCGTCAATCCTCAAACCTCAACCTTCAGTCCTCAACCATTAATCCTCAATCCTCAATCCTCAATCCTCAATTTTCAATCCTCAATAGAATATACTCAATTCCCTGTTTTCAATACTCAGCCCTCAATCTTCAACCCTCAATCATCAATTCTCAATCCGCAACCTTCAATCCTCAACACTCAATCCTCAATGCTCAATCCTCGATCATCAATCCTCAATCCTCAATCCTCAATCCTCAATCCTCAGACCTCAGCCTTCAATCCTCAAACGTTAATCCTCAATCCTCAATCCTGAATCCTCAACCCTCAATCCTCAATCCTCAATCCTCAATCCTCAATCCTCAATCCTCAATCCTCAACTCTCAATCCTCAATGCTCAATCCTCAATACTCAACACTCAATTCTCAATCCTCAGTCCTCAAACCTCAATCCTCAATCCTCAATCCTCAATGCTCAATCCTCAATACACAACACTCAATTCTCAATCTTCAATCCTCAAACCTCAATCCTCAATCCTCAATCCTCAATCCTCCGTCCTCAAACCTCAATCCTCAATATTCAATGCACAATCCTCAATCCTCAATCCTCAGTCATCAATTCTCAATACTCAAACTTCAATCCTCAACCCTCAGTCCTCAATCCTGTATCCTCAATCCTCAGCCTTCAATCCTCAAACGTTAATCCTCAATCCTCAATCCTCAGTCCTCAATCCTCAAGTCTCAGTCCTCAACCCTCAATCCTCAATCCTCAGTCCTCAATCCCCAATCCTCAATCCTCAATCCTCAACCCTCAATCCTCAATGCTCAATCCTCAATACTCAACACTCAATTCTCAATCCTCAATCCTCAAACCTCAATCCTCAACCCTCGGTCCTCAATATTCAATACACAATCCTCAATCCTCAATCCTCAGTCATCAATTCTCAATCCTCAACCTTCAATCCTCAATCCTCAACCCTCAATCCTCAATGCTCAATCCTCTATCCTCAATCCTCAATCCTCAACCCTCAATCCTCAATCCTCAATCCTCAATCCTCAATCCTCAATCCTCAATCCTCAACTCTCAATCCTCAATGCTCAATCCTCAATACTCAACACTCAATTCTCAATCCTCAGTCCTCAAACCTCAATCCTTAATCCTCAATCCTCAATCCTCCGTCCTCAAACCTCAATCCTCAATATTCAATGCACAATCCTCAATCCTCAAACCTCAATCCTCAATCCTCAATCCTCAATCGTCAATCCTCAAACCTCAACCTTCGATCCACTATCCTCAATCCCCAATCCTCAATCCGCAATCCTCAACCCTCAGTCCTCAATCCTCAGTCCTCAATCCTCAGTCCACGACACTCAATCATCAATCCTCAATCCTCAATCTTCAATCCTCAATCCTCAACCATCAATCCTCAATCCTAAATCCTCAATCATCAATCCTCAAACCTCAACCTTCAATCCTCAACCCTTAATCCTCAATCCTCAATCCTCAATCCTCAATTTTCAATCCTCAGTGGAATATCCTCAATTCTCAGATTTCAATAATCAATCATCAATCCCCAATCCTCAATCCTCAACCATCAATCCTCAAACCTCAACTTCCAATCCTCAACCCTTAATCCTCAATCCTCAATCCTCAATCCTCAATCTTCAATCCTCAATAGAATATCCTCAATACTCAATCCTGAATCTTCAATCATCAATCATCAATCCTCAATCTTCGATCCTCAATCCTCAATCATCAACCCACAATCCTCAACCCTCAGTAAACAACCCTCAATCCTCAATGCCCAATCCTCAATCCTCAATTATCAATTCTCAATCCTCAATCTTCAACCATCAACACTCAATACTCAATGCTCAATCCTCAAACCTCTATCCTCAATACTCAATCCTCAATCCTCAATCCTCAATCCTCAATACTCAGTCGTCAATCCTCAATCCTCAACCATCAATCCTCAATCCTCAATACTTAGTCGTCAATCCTCAATCCTAAACCATCAATCCTCAATCCCCAATCTCGTATACCTAATCCTCAATCGTCAATCCTCAAACCTCAACCTTCAGTCCTCAACCATTAATCCTCAATCCTCAATCCTCAATCCTCAATTTTCAATCCTCAATAGAATATACTCAATTCCCTGTTTTCAATACTCAGCCCTCAATCTTCAACCCTCAATCATCAATTCTCAATCCGCAACCTTCAATCCTCAACACTCAATCCTCAATGCTCAATCCTCAATCATCAATCCTCAATCCTCAATCCTCAATCCTCAATCCTCAGACCTCAGCCTTCAATCCTCAAACGTTAATCCTCAATCCTCAATCCTCAATCCTCAATCCTCAACCCCCAATCCTCAATGCTCAATCCTCAATCCTCAAACCTCAATCCTCAATCCTCAATCCTCAATCCTCCGTCCTCAAACCTCAATCCTCAATATTCAATGCACAATCCTCAATCCTCAATCCTCAATCCTCAATCCTCAATACTCAATCGTCAATCCTCAAACCTCAACCTTCAATCCACTATCCTCAATCCTGAATCCTCAATCCTCAATCCTCAATCCTAAGTCCTCAAGCCTCAATCCTCAATATTCAATTGTCAATACTCAGATCTCAAACCTCAATCCTCAACCCTCAGTCCTCAATCCTCAATCCTCAATCCTCAATCCTCAATCCTCAATCCTCAATCCTCAATCCTCAATACTCAACCCTCAATCCTCAATGCTCAATCCTCAATACTCAACACTCAATTCTCAATCCTCAATCCTCAAACCTCAGTCCTCAAACCTCAATCCTCAATCCTCCATCCTCAAACCTCAATCCTCAGTATTCAATGCACAATCCTCAATCCTCAATCCTCAGTCATAAATTCTCAATCCTCGATCCTCAATCCTCAATCCCCAAGCATCAATCCTCAATCGTCAATCCTCAAACCTCAACCCTCAATCCCCAACCCTTAATCCTCAATCCTCAATCCTAATTCCTCAATTCTCAATCCTCAACAGAATATCCTTAATTCTCAGTTTTCAATACTCAGTCCTCAATCTTCAATCCTCAACCATCAATTCTCAATCCGCAATACACAATCCTCAATCCTCAATCGTCAATCCTCAAACCTCAACCTTCAATCCTCAATCCTCAATCCTCAATCCGCAATCATCAGTCCTCAAGCCTCAGTCCTCAATATTCAGTTGTCAATCCTCAATTCCCAAACCTCAATCCTCAGTCCTCAGTCCTCAATCGTCAATACTCAATCCTCAATGCTCAATCCTCAGTCCTCAATCCTCAACCCTCAATCCTCAATCCTCAACCCTCAATCACCAATCCACAATCCTCAATCCTCAACCCTCAATCCTCAATGCTCAATCCTCAATACTCAAGACTCAATTCTCAATCCACAATCCTCAAACCTCAATCCTCGACCCTCGGTCCTCAATATTCAATGCACAATCCTCAATCCTCAATCCTCAGTCATCAATTCTCAATTCTCAATCTTCAATCCTCAATCCTCAGACCTCAATCCTCTATCCTCAACCCTCAATCTTCAATCCTCAACACTCAATCCTCAATGCTCAATCCTCAATCATCAATCCTCAATCCTCAATCCTCAATCCTCAATCCTCAAACCTCAGCCATCAATCCTCAAACGTTAATCCTCAATCCTCAACCCTCAATCCTCAATCCCCAACCCTCAATCCTCAATCCTCAATACTCAATCCTCAATCCTCAATCCTCAATCCTCAACCGTCAATCCTCAACGCTCAATCCTCTATCCTCAATCCTCAATCCTCAACCCTCAATCCTCAATCCTCAATCCTCAATCCTCAATCCTCAATCCTCAATCCTCAACCCTCAATCCTCAATGCTCAATCCTCAATACTCAACACTCAATTCTCAATCCTCAGTCCTCAAACCTCAATCCTCAATCCTCAGTCCTCAATCCTCCGTCCTCAAACCTCAATCCTCAATATTCAATGCACAATCCTCAATCCTCAAACCTCAATCCTCAATCCTCAATACTCAATCGTCAATCCTCAAACCTCAACCTTTGATCCACTATCCTCAATCCTCAATTCTCAATCCTCAATCCTCAAACCTCAATCCTCAATCCTCGGTCCTCAATATTCAATGCACAATCCTCAATCCTCAATCCTCAGTCATCAATTCTCAATCCCCAACCTTCAATCCTCAATCCTCAGTCCTCAATCCTCTATCCTCAATACTCAATCTTCAATCCTCAACACTCAATCCTCAATGCTCAATCCTCAATCATCAATCCTCAATCCTCAATCCTCAACCCTCAATCCTCAAACCTCAGCCTTCAATCCTCAAACGTTAATCCTCAATCCTCAACCCTCAATCCTCAATCCTCAATCCTCAACCCTCAATCCTCAATCCTCAATCCTCAATCCTCAATCCTCAATCCTCAATCCTCAACCCTCAATCCTCAATGCTCAATCCTCAATACTCAACACTCAATTCTCAATCCTCAGTCCTCAAACCTCAATCCTTAATCCTCAATCCTCAATCCTCCGTCCTCAAACCTCAATCCTCAATATTCAATGCACAATCCTCAATCCTCAAACCTCAATCCTCAATCCTCAATCCTCAATCGTCAATCCTCAAACCTCAACCTTCGATCCACTATCCTCAATCCCCAATCCTCAATCCGCAATCCTCAACCCTCAGTCCTCAATCCTCAGTCCTCAATCCTCAGTCCACGACACTCAATCATCAATCCTCAATCCTCAATCTTCAATCCTCAATCCTCAACCATCAATCCTCAATCCTAAATCCTCAATCATCAATCCTCAAACCTCAACCTTCAATCCTCAACCCTTAATCCTCAATCCTCAATCCTCAATCCTCAATTTTCAATCCTCAGTGGAATATCCTCAATTCTCAGATTTCAATAATCAATCATCAATCCCCAATCCTCAATCCTCAACCATCAATCCTCAAACCTCAACTTCCAATCCTCAACCCTTAATCCTCAATCCTCAATCCTCAATCCTCAATCTTCAATCCTCAATAGAATATCCTCAATACTCAATCCTGAATCTTCAATCATCAATCATCAATCCTCAATCTTCGATCCTCAATCCTCAATCATCAACCCACAATCCTCAACCCTCAGTAAACAACCCTCAATCCTCAATGCCCAATCCTCAATCCTCAATTATCAATTCTCAATCCTCAATCTTCAACCATCAACACTCAATACTCAATGCTCAATCCTCAAACCTCTATCCTCAATACTCAATCCTCAATCCTCAATCCTCAATCCTCAATACTCAGTCGTCAATCCTCAATCCTCAACCATCAATCCTCAATCCTCAATACTTAGTCGTCAATCCTCAATCCTAAACCATCAATCCTCAATCCCCAATCTCGTATACCTAATCCTCAATCGTCAATCCTCAAACCTCAACCTTCAGTCCTCAACCATTAATCCTCAATCCTCAATCCTCAATCCTCAATTTTCAATCCTCAATAGAATATACTCAATTCCCTGTTTTCAATACTCAGCCCTCAATCTTCAACCCTCAATCATCAATTCTCAATCCGCAACCTTCAATCCTCAACACTCAATCCTCAATGCTCAATCCTCAATCATCAATCCTCAATCCTCAATCCTCAATCCTCAATCCTCAGACCTCAGCCTTCAATCCTCAAACGTTAATCCTCAATCCTCAATCCTCAATCCTCAATCCTCAACCCCCAATCCTCAATGCTCAATCCTCAATCCTCAAACCTCAATCCTCAATCCTCAATCCTCAATCCTCCGTCCTCAAACCTCAATCCTCAATATTCAATGCACAATCCTCAATCCTCAATCCTCAATCCTCAATCCTCAATACTCAATCGTCAATCCTCAAACCTCAACCTTCAATCCACTATCCTCAATCCTGAATCCTCAATCCTCAATCCTCAATCCTAAGTCCTCAAGCCTCAATCCTCAATATTCAATTGTCAATACTCAGATCTCAAACCTCAATCCTCAACCCTCAGTCCTCAATCCTCAATCCTCAATCCTCAATCCTCAATCCTCAATCCTCAATCCTCAATCCTCAATACTCAACCCTCAATCCTCAATGCTCAATCCTCAATACTCAACACTCAATTCTCAATCCTCAATCCTCAAACCTCAGTCCTCAAACCTCAATCCTCAATCCTCCATCCTCAAACCTCAATCCTCAGTATTCAATGCACAATCCTCAATCCTCAATCCTCAGTCATAAATTCTCAATCCTCGATCCTCAATCCTCAATCCCCAAGCATCAATCCTCAATCGTCAATCCTCAAACCTCAACCCTCAATCCCCAACCCTTAATCCTCAATCCTCAATCCTAATTCCTCAATTCTCAATCCTCAACAGAATATCCTTAATTCTCAGTTTTCAATACTCAGTCCTCAATCTTCAATCCTCAACCATCAATTCTCAATCCGCAATACACAATCCTCAATCCTCAATCGTCAATCCTCAAACCTCAACCTTCAATCCTCAATCCTCAATCCTCAATCCGCAATCATCAGTCCTCAAGCCTCAGTCCTCAATATTCAGTTGTCAATCCTCAATTCCCAAACCTCAATCCTCAGTCCTCAGTCCTCAATCGTCAATACTCAATCCTCAATGCTCAATCCTCAGTCCTCAATCCTCAACCCTCAATCCTCAATCCTCAACCCTCAATCACCAATCCACAATCCTCAATCCTCAACCCTCAATCCTCAATGCTCAATCCTCAATACTCAAGACTCAATTCTCAATCCACAATCCTCAAACCTCAATCCTCGACCCTCGGTCCTCAATATTCAATGCACAATCCTCAATCCTCAATCCTCAGTCATCAATTCTCAATTCTCAATCTTCAATCCTCAATCCTCAGACCTCAATCCTCTATCCTCAACCCTCAATCTTCAATCCTCAACACTCAATCCTCAATGCTCAATCCTCAATCATCAATCCTCAATCCTCAATCCTCAATCCTCAATCCTCAAACCTCAGCCATCAATCCTCAAACGTTAATCCTCAATCCTCAACCCTCAATCCTCAATCCCCAACCCTCAATCCTCAATCCTCAATACTCAATCCTCAATCCTCAATCCTCAATCCTCAACCGTCAATCCTCAACGCTCAATCCTCTATCCTCAATCCTCAATCCTCAACCCTCAATCCTCAATCCTCAATCCTCAATCCTCAATCCTCAATCCTCAATCCTCAACCCTCAATCCTCAATGCTCAATCCTCAATACTCAACACTCAATTCTCAATCCTCAGTCCTCAAACCTCAATCCTCAATCCTCAGTCCTCAATCCTCCGTCCTCAAACCTCAATCCTCAATATTCAATGCACAATCCTCAATCCTCAAACCTCAATCCTCAATCCTCAATACTCAATCGTCAATCCTCAAACCTCAACCTTTGATCCACTATCCTCAATCCTCAATTCTCAATCCTCAATCCTCAAACCTCAATCCTCAATCCTCGGTCCTCAATATTCAATGCACAATCCTCAATCCTCAATCCTCAGTCATCAATTCTCAATCCCCAACCTTCAATCCTCAATCCTCAGTCCTCAATCCTCTATCCTCAATACTCAATCTTCAATCCTCAACACTCAATCCTCAATGCTCAATCCTCAATCATCAATCCTCAATCCTCAATCCTCAACCCTCAATCCTCAAACCTCAGCCTTCAATCCTCAAACGTTAATCCTCAATCCTCAACCCTCAATCCTCAATCCTCAATCCTCAACCCTCAATCCTCAATCCTCAATCCTCAATCCTCAATCCTCAATCCTCAATCCTCAACCCTCAATCCTCAATGCTCAATCCTCAATACTCAACACTCAATTCTCAATCCTCAGTCTTCAAACCTCAATCCTCAATCCTCAATCCTCAATCCTCCGTCCTCAAACCTCAATCCTCAATATTCAATGTACAATCCTCAATCCTCAAACGTCAATCCTCAATCCTCAATCCTCAATCGTCAATCCTCAAACCTCAACCTTCGATCAACTATCCTCAATCCTCAATCCTCAATCCTCAATCCTCAACCCTCAGTCCTCAATCCTCAGTCCTCAATCCTCAGTCCACGACACTCAATCTTCAATCCTCAATCCTCAATCATCAATCCTCAATCCTCAACCATCAATCCTCAATCCTCAATACTCAATCATCAATCCTCAAACCTCAACCTTCAATCCTCAACCCTTAATCCTCAATCCTC
Organism: Calliopsis andreniformis; assembly: GCF_051401765.1. Classification (NCBI taxonomy): domain Eukaryota; kingdom Metazoa; phylum Arthropoda; class Insecta; order Hymenoptera; family Andrenidae; genus Calliopsis; species Calliopsis andreniformis. The sequence goes on along the minus strand of NW_027480611.1, from coordinate 551,790 downwards.
AATCCTCAATCCTCAATTTTCAATCCTCAGTGGAATATCCTCAATTCTCAGTTTTCAATACTCAGTCCTCAATCTTCAATCCTCAATCATCAATTCTCAATCCGCAATCTTCAATCCTCAACACTAAATCCTCAATGCTCAATCCTCAATCCTCAATCCTCAATCCTCCGTCCTCAAACCTCAATCCTCAATATTCAATTCTCAATCCTCAATCCTCAATCCTCAGTCATCAATGCTCAATCCTCAATCTTCAATCCTCAATCCACAGTCCTCAATCCTCTATCCTCAATCCTCAATCCTCAATCCTCAATCCTCGATCCTCAATCCTCAATCATCATTCCTCAATCGTCAATCCTCAATCTTCAGCCATCAATCCTCAATCCTCAATACCCAATACTCAACCCTCAACGTCAATCCTCAATCCTCAACCTTCAATCCTCAACCCTTAATCCTCAATCCTCAACCATCAACCCTCAATCCTCAATCCCCAATCCTCAATACCCAACCATCAATCCTCAAACCTCAACCTTCAATACTCAACCCTTAATCCTCAATCCTCAATCCTCAATCCTCAATCTTCAATCCTCAATAGAATATCCTCAATACTCAATCCTCAATCTTCAATCATCAATCATCAATCCTCAATCTTCGATCCTCAATCCTCAATCATCAACCCTCAATCCTCAACCCTCAGTAATCAACCCTCAATCCTCAACGCCCAATCCTCAATCCTCAATTATCAATTCTCAATCCTCAATCTTCAACCATCAACACTCAATACTCAATGCTCAATCCTCAATCCTCTATCCTCAATCCTCAATCCTCAATCCTCAATCCTCAATCCTCAATACTTAGTCGTCAATCCTCAATCCTAAACCATCAATCCTCAATCCCCAATCTCGAATACCTAATCCTCAATCGTCAATCCTCAAACCTCAACCTTCAGTCCTCAACCATTAATCCTCAATCCTCAATCCTCAATCCTCAATTTTCAATCCTCAATAGAATATACTCAATTCTCAGTTTTCAATACTCAGCCCTCAATCTTCAACCCACAATCATCAATTCTCAATCCGCAACCTTCAATCCTCAACACTCAATCCTCAATGCTCAATCCTCAATCATCAATCCTCAATCCTCAATCCTCAATCCTCAATCCTCAGACCTCAGCCTTCAATCCTCAAACGTTAATCCTCAATCCTCAATCCTCAATCCTCATTCCTCAACCCTCAATCCTCAATCGTCAATCCTCAACCCTCAATCCTCAATCCTCAATCCTCAATCCTCAATCCTCAATCCTCAATCCTCAACCCTCAATCCTCAATGCTCAATCCTCAATACTCAACACTCAATTCTCAATCCTCAGTCCTCAAACCTCAATCCTCAATCCTCAATCCTCAATCATCCGTCCTCAAACCTCAATCCTCAATATTCAATGCACAATCCTCAATCCTCAAACCTCAATCCTCAATCCTCAATCCTCAATCGTCAATCCTCAAACCTCAACCTTCGATCCACTATTCTCAATCCCCAATCCTCAGTCCTCAATCCTCAACCCTCAGTCCTCAATCCTCAATCCTCAATCCTCAGTCCACGACACTCAATCATCAATCCTCAATCCTCAGCCATCAATCCTCAATCCTCAATCCTCAATCATCAATCCTCAAACCTCAACCTACAATCCTCAACCCTTAATCCTCAATCCTCAATCCTCAATCCTCAATTTTCAATCCTCTGTAGAATATCCTCAATTCTCAGTTTTCAATACTCAGTCCTCAATCTTCAATCCTCAATCATCAATTCTCAATCCGCAATCTTCAATCCTCAACACTAAATCCTCAATGCTCTATCCCCAATCCTCAAACCTCAGCCTTCAATCCTCAAACGTTGATCCTCAATCCTCAATCCTCAGTCCTCAACCCTCAACTCTCAGTTCTCAGTCCTCAATCCTCAATCCTCAACCCTCAGTCCTCAATCCACAACCCACAATCCTCAATGCTCAATCCTCGGTCCTCAATCCTCAAACCTCAATCCTCAATCCTCAATCCTGAATCCCCAATCCTGATCCTCAATCCTCAACCCTCAATCCTCAATGCTCAATCATCAATACTCAACACTCAATTCTCAATCCTCAATCCTCAAACCTCAATCCTCAATCCTCGGTCATCAATTTTCAATCCTCAGTGGAATATCCTCAATTCTCAGTTTTCAATACTCAGTCCTCAATCTTCAATCCTCAATCATCAATTCTCAATCCGCAATCTTCAATCCTCAACACTAAATCCTCAATGCTCAATCCTCAATCCTCAATCCTCAATCCTCCGTCCTCAAACCTCAATCCTCAATATTCAATTCTCAATCCTCAATCCTCAACCCTCAGCCATCAATGCTCAATCCTCAATCTTCAATCCTCAATCCACAGTCCTCAATCCTCTATCCTCCATCCTCAATCCTCAATCCTCAATCCTCAATCCTCAATCCTCAATCATCATTACTCAATCGTCAATCCTCAATCTTCAGCCATCAATCCTCAATCCTCAATACCCAATCCTCAACCCTCAACGTCAATCCTGAAACCTCAACTTTCAATCCTCAACCCTTAATCCTGAATCCTCAACCATCAATCCTCAATCCTCAATCCCCAATCCTCAATCCTCAACCATCAATCCTCAAACCTCAACATTCAATCCTCAACCCTTAATCCTCAATCCTCAATCCTCAATCCTCAATCTTCAATCCTCAATAGAATACCCTCAATACTCAATCCTCAATCTTCAATCATCAATCATCAATCCTCAATCTTCGATCCTCAATCCTCAATCATCAACCCTCAATCCTCAACCCTCAGTAATCAACCCTCAATCCTCAATGCCCAATCCTCAATCCTCAATTATCAATTCTCAATCCTCAATCTTCAACCATCAACACTCAATACTCAATGCTCAATCCTCAATCCTCTATCCTGAATCCTCAATCCTCAATCCTCAATCCTCAATCCTCAATACTTAGTCGTCAATCCTCAATCCTAAACCATCAATCCTCAATCCCCAATCTCGAATACCTAATCCTCAATCATCAATCCTCAAACCTCAACCTTCAGTCCTCAACCCTTAATCCTCAATCCTCAATCCTCAATCCTCAATTTTCAATCCTCAATAGAATATACTCAATTCTCAGTTTTCAATACTCAGCCCTCAATCTTCAACCCTCAATCATCAATTCTCAATCCGCAACCTTCAATCCTCAACACTCAATCCTCAATGCTCAATCCTCAATCATCAATCCTCAATCCTCAATCCTCAATCCTCAGACCTCAGCCTTCAATCCTCAAACGTTAATCCTCAATCCTCAATCCTCAATCCTCATTCCTCAACCCTCAATCCTCAATCCTCAATCCTCAATCCTCAATCCTCAATCCTCAATCCTCAATCCTCAATCCTCAACCCTCAATCCTCAATGCTCAATCCTCAATACTCAACACTCAATTCTCAATCCTCAGTCTTCAAACCTCAATCCTCAATCCTCAATCCTCAATCCTCCGTCCTCAAACCTCAATCCTCAATATTCAATGTACAATCCTCAATCCTCAAACCTCAATCCTCAATCCTCAATCCTCAATCGTCAATCCTCAAACCTCAACCTTCGATCAACTATCCTCAATCCTCAATCCTCAATCCTCAATCCTCAACCCTCAGTCCTCAATCCTCAGTCCTCAATCCTCAGTCCACGACACTCAATCTTCAATCCTCAATCCTCAATCCTCAACCATCAATCCTCAATCCTCAATACTCAATCATCAATCCTCAAACCTCAACCTTCAATCCTCAACCCTTAATCCTCAACCCTTAATCCTCAATCCTCAATCCTCAATCCTCAATTTTCAATCCTCAGTGGAATATCCTCAATTCTCAGTTTTCAATACTCAGTCCTCAATCTTCAATCCTCAATCATCAATTCTCAATCCGCAATCTTCAATCCTCAACACTAAATCCTCAATGCTCAATCCTCAATCCTCAATCCTCAATCCTCCGTCCTCAAACCTCAATCCTCAATATTCAATTCTCAATCCTCAATCCTCAATCCTCAGTCATCAATGCTCAATCCTCAATCTTCAATCCTCAATCCACAGTCCTCAATCCTCTATCCTCAATCCTCAATCCTCAATCCTCAATCCTCGATCCTCAATCCTCAATCATCATTCCTCAATCGTCAATCCTCAATCTTCAGCCATCAATCCTCAATCCTCAATACCCAATACTCAACCCTCAACGTCAATCCTCAATCCTCAACCTTCAATCCTCAACCCTTAATCCTCAATCCTCAACCATCAACCCTCAATCCTCAATCCCCAATCCTCAATCCCCAACCATCAATCCTCAAACCTCAACCTTCAATCCTCAACCCTTAATCCTCAATCCTCAATCCTCAATCCTCAATCTTCAATCCTCAATAGAATATCCTCAATACTCAATCCTCAATCTTCAATCATCAATCATCAATCCTCAATCTTCGATCCTCAATCCTCAATCATCAACCCTCAATCCTCAACCCTCAGTAATCAACCCTCAATCCTCAATGCCCAATCCTCAATCCTCAATTATCAATTCTCAATCCTCAATCTTCAACCATCAACACTCAATACTCAATGCTCAATCCTCAATCCTCTATCCTCAATCCTCAATCCTCAATCCTCAATCCTCAATCCTCAATACTTAGTCGTCAATCCTCAATCCTAAACCATCAATCCTCAATCCCCAATCTCGAATACCTAATCCTCAATCGTCAATCCTCAAACCTCAACCTTCAGTCCTCAACCATTAATCCTCAATCCTCAATCCTCAATCCTCAATTTTCAATCCTCAATAGAATATACTCAATTCTCAGTTTTCAATACTCAGCCCTCAATCTTCAACCCACAATCATCAATTCTCAATCCGCAACCTTCAATCCTCAACACTCAATCCTCAATGCTCAATCCTCAATCATCAATCCTCAATCCTCAATCCTCAATCCTCAATCCTCAGACGTCAGCCTTCAATCCTCAAACGTTAATCCTCAATCCTCAATCCTCAATCCTCATTCCTCAACCCTCAATCCTCAATCCTCAATCCTCAATCCTCAATCCTCAATCCTCAATCCTAAGTCCTCAAGCCTCAATCCTCAATCGTCAATCCTCAAACCTCAACCTTCAATCCTCTACCCATAATCCTCAATCCTCAATCCTCATTCCTCAATTCTCAATCCTCAATAGAATATCCTCAATTCTCAGATTTCAATACTCAGTCCTCAATCTTCAATCCTCAGCCGTCAACTCTCAATCCGCAATACCCAATCCTCAATCCTCAATCGTCAATCCTCAAACCTCAATCCTCAATCCTCAATCCTCAACCCTCAATCCTCAACCCTCAATCCTCAATGCTCAATCCTCAATCCTCAAACCTCAATCCTCAATCCTCAATCCTCAACCCTCAATCCTCAATGCTCAATCCTCAATACTCAATCGTCAATCCTCAATACTCAACCCACAATCCTCAATGCTCAATCCTCAATGCTCAATCCTCAGTCCTCAGTCCTCAACCCTCAATGCTCAATCCTCAATACACAACACTCAATTCTCAACCTTCAATCCTCAAACCTCAATCCTCAATCCTCAATCCTCAATCCTCCGTCCTCAATCCTCAATCCTCAGTATTCAATGCACAATCCTCAATCCTCAATCCTCAGTCATCAATTCTCAATACTCAAACTTCAATCCTCAACCCTCAGTCCTCAATCCTGTATCCTCAATCCTCAGCCTTCAATCCTCAAACGTTAATCCTCAATCCTCAGTCCACGACACTCTATCATCAATCCTCAATCCTCAATCTTCAATCCTCAATAGAATATACTCAATTCTCAGTTTTCAATACTCAGCCCTCAATCTTCAACCCTCAATCATCAATTCTCAATCCGCCATCTTCAATCCTCAACACTCAATCCTCAATGCTCAATCCTCAATCATCAATCCTCAATCCTCAATCCTCAGACCTCAGCCTTCAATCCTCAAACGTTAATCCTCAATCCTCAATCCTCAATCCTCATTCCTCAACCCTCAACCCTCATTCCTCAATCCTCAATCCTCAATCCTCAATCCTCAATACTCAACCCACAATCCTCAATGCTCAATCCTCAGTCCTCAGTCCTCAACCCTCAATCCTCGATCCTCAATCCTCAATCCCCAATCCTCAATCCTCAATACTCAACCCTAGATCCTCAATGCTCAATCCTCAATACACAACACTCAATTCTCAACCTTCAATCCTCAAACCTCAATCCTCAATCCTCAATCCTCAATCCTCCGTCCTCAAACCTCAATCCTCAATATTCAATGCACAATCCTCAATCCTCAATCCTCAGTCATCAATTCTCAATACTCAAACTTCAATCCTCAACCCTCAGTCCTCAATCCTGTATCCTCAATCCTCAGCCTTCAATCCTCAAACGTTAATCCTCAATCCTCAATCCTCAGTCCTCAATCCTCAACTCTCAGTCCTCAATCCTCAATCCTCAATACTCAATCCTCAGTCCTCAATCCTCTACCCTCAATCCTCAATGCTCAATCCTCAGTCCTCAATCCTCAACCCTCAATCCTCAATGGTCAGTCCTCAATACTCAACACTCAATTCTCAATCCTCAATCCTCAAACCTCAATCCTCAATCCTCGGTCCTCAATATTCAATGCACAGCCCTCAACCCTCAATCCTCAATGCTCAATCCTCAATACTCAACACTCAATTCTCAATCCTCAGTCCTCAGTCCTCAAACCTCAATCCTCAATCCTCAATCCTCAATCCTCCGTCCTCAAACCTCAAACCTCAATATTCAATGCACAATCCTCAATCCTCAAACCTCAATCCTCAATCCTCAATCCTCAATCGTCAATCCTCAAACCTCAACCTTCCATCCACTATCGTCAATCCCCAATCCTCAATCCTCAATCCTCAACCCTCAGTCCTCAATCCTCAATCCTCAATCCTCAGTCCACGACACTCAATCATCAATCCTCAATCCTCAATCTTCAATCCTCAATCCTCAACCATCAATCCTCAATCCTCAATCCTCAATCATCAATCCTCAAACCTCAACCTTCAATCCTCAACCCTTAATCCTCAATCCTCAATCCTCAACCCTCAATTTTCAATCCTCAGTGGAATATCCTCAATTCTCAATACTCAGTCCTCAATCTTCAATCCTCAATCATCAATTCTCAATCCGCAATCTTCAATCCTCAACACTAAATCCTCAATGCTCAATCCTCAATCCTCCGTCCTCAAACCTCAATCCTCAATAATCAATTCTCAATCCTCAATCCTCAATCCTCAGTCATCAATGCTCAATCCTCAATCTTCAATCCTCAACCCACAGTCCTCAATCCCCTATCATCAATCCTCAATCCTCAATCCTCAATCCTCAATCCTCAATCCTCAATGCTCAATCCTCAATCATCAATCCTCTATCCTCAATCCTCAACCCTCAATCCTCAAACCTCAGCCTTCAATCCTCAAATGTTAATCCTCAATCCTCAATCATCAATCCTCAATCCTCAATCCTCAACCCTCAATCCTCAATCCTCAATCCTCAATCCTCAATCCTCAATACTCAATCCTCAACCCTCAGTCCTCAATCCTCAATCCTCAATACTCAACCCTCAATCCTCAATGCTCAATCCTCAATACTCAAAACTCAATTCTCAATCCTCAATCCTCAAACCTCAATCCTCAATCCTCAATCCTCAATCCTCCGTCCTCAAACCTCAATCCTCAATATTCAATGCACAATCCTCAATCCTCAATCCTCAATCCTCAATCCTCAATACTCAATCGTCAATCCTCAAACCTCAACCTTCAATCCACTATCCTCAATCCTCAATCCTCAATGCTCAATCCTCAATCCTCTATCCTCAATCCTCAATCCTCAATCCTCAATCCTCAATCTTCAATACACAGTCGTCAATCCTCAATCCTCAACCATCAATCCTCAATCCCCAGTCCCGAATACCTAATCCTCAATCGTCAATCCTCAAACCTCAACCTTCAGTCCTCAACCCTTAATCCTCAATCCTGAATCCTCAATCCTCAATTTTCAATCCTCAATAGAATATACTCAATTCTCAGTTTTCAATACTCAGCCCTCAATCTTCAACCCTCAATCATCAACTCTCCATCCGCAATCTTCAATCCTCAACACTCAATCCTCAATGCTCAATCCTCAGTCCTCAATCCTCAACCCCCAATCCTCAATCCTCAATCCTCAATCCCCAATCCTCAATCCTCAATCCTCAACCCTCAATCCTCAATGCTCAATCCTCTATACTCAACACTCAATTCTCGATCCTCAATCCTCAAACATCAATCCTCTATCCTCAATCCTCAACCCTCAATCCTCAAACCTCAGCCTTCAATCCTCAAATGTTAATCCTCAATTATCAATCCTCATTCCTCAATCGTCAATTCTCAACCCTCAACCCTCAATCCTCAATCCTGAATCCACAATCCTCAATACTCAATCCTCAACCCTCAATCCTCAATCCTCAATCCTCAATACTCAACCCTCAACCCTCAATGCTCAATCCTCAATACTCAATACTCAATTCTCAATCCTCAATCCTCAAACCTCAATCCTCAATCCTCTATCCTCAATCCTCCGTCCTCAAACCTCAATCCTCAAATTCAATGCACAATCGTCAATCCTCTATCCTCAATCCTCAATCCTCAATACTCAATCGTCGATCCTCAAACCTCAACCTTCAATCCACTATCCTCAATCCTCAATCCTCAATCCTCAATCCTCAATCCTAAGTCCTCAAGCCTCAATCCTCAATATTCAATTGTCAATCCTCAAATCTCAAACCTCAAACCTCAATCCTCAACCCTCAGTCCTCAATCCTCAATCCTCAATCCTCAATCCTCAATCCTCAATCCTCAATCCTCAATCCTCAATCCTCAACCCTCAATCCTCAATGCTCAATCCTCAATACTCGACACTCAATTCTCAATCCTCAATCCTCATACCTCAGTCCTCAAACCTCAATCCTCAATCCTCCATCCTCAATACTCAATCCTCAGTATTCAATGCACAATCCTCAATCCTCAATACTCAGTCATCAATTCTCAATCCTCGATCCTCAATCCTCAATACCCAATCATCAATCCTCAATCGTCAATCCTCAAACCTCAACCTTCAATCCTCTACCCTTAATCCTCAATCCTCAATCCTCATTCCTCAATTCTCAATCCTCAATAGAATATCCTCAATTCTCAGATTTCAATACTCAGTCCTCAATCTTCAATCCTCAACCTTCATTTCTCAATCCGCAATACCCAATCCTCAATCCTCAATCGTCAATCCTCAAACCTCAACCTTCAATCACCAAACCTTAATCCTCAATCCTCAATCCTCAATCCTCAATCTTCAAATTTCAATCCTCTACAGAATATCCTCAATTCTCAGTTTTCAATGCACAGTCCTCAATCTTCAATCGTCGGTACTCAATCCTCAATCTTCAACCCTAAATGCTCAATCCTCAGTCCACGACACTCAGTCTTCAATCCTAAATCCTCAATCTTCAATCCTCAATCCTCAACCATCAATCCTCAATCCTCAATCCTCAATCCTCAACCCTCAATCCTCAACTCTCTATCCTCAATGGTCAATCCTCAGTACTCAACACTCAATTCTCAATCCACAATCCTCAAACCTCAATCCTCAATCCTCGGTCCTCAATACTCAATGCACAATCCTCAATCCTCAATCCTCAGTCATCAATTCTCAATCTTCAATCTTCAATCCTCTATCCTCAGTCCTCAATCCTCTATCCTCAACCCTCAATCTTCAATCCTCAACACTCAATCCTAAATGCTCAATCCTCAATCATCAATCCTCAATCCTCAACCCTCAATCCTCAACACTCAAACCTCAGCCATCAATCCTCAAACGTTAATCCTCAATCCTCGATCCTCAATCCTCAATCCTCAATCCTCAATCCTCAATCCTCAATCCTCAATCCTCAATCCTCAATCCTCAGTCCTCAACCCTCAATCCTCAATGCTCAATCCTCTATCCTCAATCGTCAATCCTCAACCCTCAATCCTCAATCCTCAATCCTCAATCCTCAATCCTCAATCCTCAATCCTCAACCCTCAATCCTCAATGCTCAATCCTCAATACTCAACACTCAATTCTCATTCCTCAGTCCTCAAACCTCAATCCTCAATCCTCAATCCTCAATCCTCCGTCCTCAAACCTCAATCCTCAATATTCAATGCACAATCCTCAATCCTCAAACCTCAATCCTCAATCCTCAATCCTCAATCGTCAATCCTCAAACCTCAACCTTCGATCCACTATCCTCAATCCCCAATCCTCAGTCCTCAATCCTCAACGCCCAGTCCTCAATCCTCCATCCTCAATCCTCAGTCCACGACACTCAATCATCAATACTCAATCCTCAATCTTCAATCCTCAATCCTCAACCATCAATCCTCAATCCTCAATCCTCAATCATCAATCCTCAAACCTCAACCTTCAATCCTCAACCCTTAATCCTCAATCCTCAATCCTCAATCCTCAATTTTCAATCCTCAGTGGAATATCCTCAATTCTCAGTTTTCAATACTCAGTCCTCAATCTTCAATCCTCAATCATCAATTCTCAATCCGCAATCTTCAATCCTCAACACTAAATCCTCAATGCTCAATCCTCAATCCTCAAACCTCAGCCTTCAATCCTCAAACGTTGATCCTCAATCCTCAATCCTCAGTCCTCAATCCTCAACTCTCAGTTCTCAACCCTCAATCCTCAATCCTCAACCCTCAGTCCTCAATCCACAACCCACAATCCTCAATGCTCAATCCTCAGTCCTCAATCCTCAACCCTCAATCCTCAATCCTCAATCCTGAATCCCCAATCCTAATCCTCAATCCTCAACCCTCAATCCTCAATGCTCAATCATCAATACACAACACTCAATTCTCAATCCTCAATCCTCAAACCTCAATCCTCAATCCTCGGTCCTCAATTTTCAATCCTCAGTGGAATATCCTCAATTCTCAGTTTTCAATACTCAGTCCTCAATCTTCAATCCTCAATCACCAATTCTCAATCCGCAATCTTCAATCCTCAACACTAAATCCTCAATGCCCAATCCTCAATCCTCAATCCTCAACCCTCCGTCCTCAAACCTCAATCCTCAATATTCAATTCTCAATCCTCAATCCTCAATCCTCAGTCATCAATGCTCAATCCTCAATCTTCAATCCTCAATCCACAGTCCTCAATCCTCTATCCTCAATCCTCAATCCTCAATCCTCAATCCTCAATCCTCAATCCTCAATCATCATTCCTCAATCGTCAATCCTCAATCTTCAGCCATCAATCCTCAATCCTCAATACCCAATCCTCAACCCTCAACGTCAATCCTCAAACCTCAACCTTCAATCCTCAACCCTTAATCCTCAATCCTCAACCATCAATCCTCAATCCTCAATCCCCAATCCTCAATCCTCAACCATCAATCCTCAAACCTCAACCTTCAATCCTCAACCCTTAATCCTCAATCCTCAATCCTCAATCCTCAATCCTCAATCTTCAATCCTCAATAGAATATCCTCAATACTCAATCCTCAATCTTCAATCATCAATCATCAATCCTCAATCTTCGATCCTCAATCCTCAATCCTCAATCATCAACCCTCAATCCTCAACACTCAGTAATCAACACTCAATCCTCAATGCCCAATCCTCAATCCTCAATTATCAATTCTCAATCCTCAATCTTCAACCATCAACACTCAATACTCAATGCTCAATCCTCAATCCTCTATCCTCAATCCTCAATCCTCAATCCTCAATACTTAGTCGTCAATCCTCAATCCTAAACCATCAATCCTCAATCCCCAATCTCGAATACCTAATCCTCAATCGTCAATCCTCAAACTTCAACCTTCAGTCCTCAACCCTTAATCCTCAATCCTCAATCCTCAATCCTCAATTTTCAATCCTCAATAGAATATACTCAATTCTCAGTTTTCAATACTCAGCCCTCAATCTTCAACCCTCAATCATCAATTCTCAATCCGCAACCTTCAATCCTCAACACTCAATCCTCAATGCTCAATCCTCAATCATCAATCCTCAATCCTCAATCCTCAATCCTCAATCCTCAGACCTCAGCCTTCAATCCTCAAACGTTAATCCTCAATCCTCAATCCTCAATCCTCATTCCTCAACCCTCAATCCTCAATCCTCAATCCTCAATCCTCAATCCTCAATCCTCAGTCCACAATCCTCAATCCGCAATCATCAGTCCTCGAGCCTCAATCCCCAATATTCAGTTGTCAATCCTCAATTCTCAAACCTCAATCCTCAACTCTCTGTCCACAGTACTCAAACCTCAATCCCCCGTCCTCAAACGTCAATCCTCAACCCTCAATCCTCAATCCTCAATCCTCAATCCTCAATCCCCAATCCTCAATCCTCAATCCTCAACCCTCAATCCTCAATTCTCAATTCCTCCGTCCTCAAACGTCAATCCTCAATATTCAATGCTCAATCCTCAATCCTCAACATTCAATCCTCAATCCTCAATGCTCAATCTTCAATCCTCAATCCTCAATACTCAACCCTCAGTAATCAATCCTCTATCCTCAGTACTCAATCCTCAATCCTCAATCCTCAATCCTCAACCCTCAATCCTCAGTCCTCAAGGCTCAACACCCAATATTCAATTGCCAATCCTCAATTCACTGCACTCAATCCTCAACCCTCAATCCTCAATCCTCAATCCTCAATCCTCAATCCTCAATCCTCAATACTCGATCCTCAATCCTCAGACCTCAAGCCTCAACATTCATTATTCAATTGTCAATATTAAATTCACTGCACTCAATCCTCAACTCTCAGTCCTCAATCCTCAATCCTCAATCCTCAATCCTCAGTCCTCAATTCTCAACCCTCAATCCTCAATGCTCAATCCTCAGTCCTCAATCCTCAACCCTCAATCCTCAATCCTCAATACTCAATCCTCAATCCTCAATCCTCAATCCTCATTCCTCAACCCTCAATCCTCAATCCTCAATCCTCAATCCTCAATCCTCAATCCTCAATCCTCAACCCTCAATCCTCAATGCTCAATCCTCAGTCCTCAATCCTCAACCCTCAATCCTCAATCCTCAATCCTCAATCCCCAATCCTCAATCCTCAATTCTCAACCCACAATCCTCAATGCTCAATCCTCAATACTCAACACTCAATTCTCAATCCTCAATCCTCAAGCCTCAATCCTCAATCCTCAATCCTCAATCCTCCGTCCTCAAACCTCAATCCTCAATATTCAATGCACAATCCTCAATCCTCAATCCTCAATCCTCAATCCTCAATACTCAATCGTCAATCCTCAAACCTCAACCTTCAATCCACTATCGTCAATCCTGAATCCTCAATCCTCAATCCTCAATCCTAAGTCGTCAAGCCTCAATCCTCAATATTCAATTGTCAATCCTCAAATCTCAAACCTCAATCCTCAACCCTCAGTCCTCAATCCTCAATCCTCAATCCTCAATCCTCAATCCTCAATCCTCAATCCTCAATCCTCAGTCCTCAACCCTCAATCCTCAATGCTCAATCCTCAATACTCGACACTCAATTCTCAATCCTCAATCCTCAAACCTCAGTCCTCAAACCTCAATCCTCAATCCTCCATCCTCAATACTCAATCCTCAGTATTCAATGCACAATCCTCAATCCTCAATCCTCAGTCATCAATTCTCAATCCTCGATCCTCAATCCTCAATCCCCAATCATCAATCCTCGATCGTCAATCCTCAAACCTCAACCTTCAATCCTCTACCCTTAATCCTCAATCCTCAATCCTCATTCCTCAATTCTCAATCCTCAATAGAATATCCTCAATTCTCAGATTTCAATACTCAGTCCTCAATCTTCAATCCTCAACCTTCAATTCTCAATCCGCAATACCCAATCCTCAATCCTCAATCGTCAATCCTCAAACCTCAACCGTCAATCATCAAACCTTAATCCTCAATCCTCAATCCTCAATCCTCAATCTTCAATTTTCAATCCTCTACAGAATATCCTCAATTCTCAGTTTTCAATACACAGTCCTCAATCTTCAATCGTCGGTACTCAATCCTCAATCTTCAACTCCAAATGCTCAATCCTCAGTCCACGACACTCAGTCTTCAATCCTAAATCCTCAATCTTCAATCCTCAGTCCTGAATCCTCAACTCTCAGTCCTCAATCCTCAATCCTCAATCCTCAATCCTCAGTCCTCAATCCTCTACCCTCAATCCTCAATGCTCAATCCTCAGTCCTCAATCCTCAACCCTCAATCCTCAATCCTCAGTCCTCAATCCCCAATCCTCAATCCTCAATCCTCAACCCTCAATCCTCAATGCTCAATCCTCAATACTCAACACTCAATTCTCAATCCTCAATCCTCAAACCTCAATCCTCAACCCTCGGTCCTCAATATTCAATACACAATCCTCAATCCTCAATCCTCAGTCATCAATTCTCAATCCTCAACCTTCAATCCTCAATCCACAGTCCTCAACCCTCTATCCTCAACACTCAATCTTCAATCCTCAACACTCAATCCTCAATCCTCAATCCTCAATCCTCAATCCTCAATCCTCAATACTCGATCCTCAATCCTCAGACCTCAAGCCTCAACATTCATTATTCAATTGTCAATATTAAATTCACTGCACTCAATCCTCAACTCTCAGTCCTCAATCCTCAATCCTCAATCCTCAATCCTCAGTCCTCAATTCTCAACCCTCAATCCTCAATGCTCAATCCTCAGTCCTCAATCCTCAACCCTCAATCCTCAATCCTCAATACTCAATCCTCAATCCTCAATCCTCAATCCTCATTCCTCAACCCTCAATCCTCAATCCTCAATCCTCAATCCTCAATCCTCAATCCTCAATCCTCAACCCTCAATCCTCAATGCTCAATCCTCAGTCCTCAATCCTCAACCCTCAATCCTCAATCCTCAATCCTCAATCCCCAATCCTCAATCCTCAATTCTCAACCCACAATCCTCAATCCTCCGTACTCAAACCTCAATCCTCATTATTCAATTCTCAATCCTCAATCCTCAATCCTCAGTCATCAATGCTCAATCCTCAATCTTCAATCCTCAACCCACAGTCCTCAATCCTCTATCATCAATCCTCAATCCTCAATCCTCAATCCTCAATCCTCAATCGTCAATGCTCAATCCTCAATCATCAATCCTCTATCCTCAATCCTCAACCCTCAATCCTCAAACCTCAGCCTTCAATCCTCAAATGTTAATCCTCAATCCTCAATCCTCAATCCTCAATCCTCAATCCTCAACCCTCAATCCTCAATCCTCAATCCTCAATCCTCAATCCTCAATACTCAATCCTCAACCCTCAATCCTCAATCCTCAATCCTCAATCCTCAATCCTCAACCCTCAATCCTCAATGCTCAATCCTCTATCCACTATCCTCAATCCCCAATCCTCAATCCTCAATCCTGAACCCTCAGTCCTCAATCCTCAATCCTCAATCCTCAATCCTCCGTCCTCAAACCTCAATCCTCATTATTCAATTCTCAATCCTCAATCCTCAATCCTCAGTCATCAATGCTCAATCCTCAATCTTCAATCCTCAACCCACAGTCCTCAATCCTCTATCATCAATCCTCAATCCTCAATCCTCAATCCTGAATCCTCAATCGTCAATGCTCAATCCTCAATCATCAATCCTCTATCCTCAATCCTCAACCCTCAATCCTCAAACCTCAGCCTTCAATCCTCAAATGTTAATCCTCAATCCTCAATCCTCAATCCTCAATCCTCAACCCTCAATCCTCAATCCTCAATCCTCAATCCTCAATCCTCAATACTCAATCCTCAACCCTCAATCCTCAATCCTCAATCCTCAATACTCAACCCTCAATCCTCAATGCTCAATCCTCAATACTCAAAACTCAATTATCAATCCTCAATCCTCAAACCTCAATCCTCAATCCTCAATCCTCAATCCTCCGTCCTCAAACCTCAATCCTCAATATTCAATGCACAATCCTCAATCCTCAATCCTCAATCCTCAATCCTCAATACTCAATCGTCAATCCTCAAACCTCAACCTTCAATCCACTATCCTCAATCCTCAATCCTCAATGCTCAATCCTCAATCCTCTATCCTCAATCCTCAATCCTCAATCCTCAATCCTCAATCTTCAATACACAGTCGTCAATCCTCAATCCTCAACCATCAATCCTCAATCCCCAGTCCCGAATACCTAATACTCAATCGTCAATCCTCAATCCTCAATGCTCAATCCTCAATACTCAACACTCAATCCTCAAACCTCAGCCTTCAATCCTCAAATGTTAATCCTCAATTATCAATCCTCATTCCTCAATCCTCAATCCTCAACCCTCAACCCTCAATCCTCAATCCTCAATCCACAACCCTCAATACTCAATCCTCAACCCTCAATCCTCAATCCTCAATCCTCAATACTCAACCCTCAATCCTCAATGCTCAATCCTCAATACTCAATACTCAATTCTCAATCCTCAATCCTCAAACCTCAATCCTCAATCCTCAAACCTCAATCCTCAATATTCAATGCACAATCCTCAATCCTCAATCCTCAATCCTCAATCCTCAATACTCAATCGTCAAACCTCAATCCTCAATCCTCAATCCTCAATCCGCAAACCTGAATCCTCAATTCTCAAACCTCAATCCTCAACCCTCAGTCCACAGTCTTCAATCTTCAATCTTCAGTCCTCAGTCCTCAATCGTCAAACCTCAATTATCAATCCTCAATCCCCAAACTTCAACTTCAATCCTCAATCTTAAAAGATCAATACACAATTCTCAATCTTCAATCCTCAACACTCAATCCTCAGTGCTCAATGCTCAATCCTCAATCCTCAATCCTCAACCCTCAATCCTCAGTCCTCAAGCCTCAACACCCAATATTCAATTGTCAATCCTCAATTCACTGCACTCAATCCTCAACCCTCAATCCTCAATCCCCAATCGTCAATCCTCAACCCTCAACCCTCAGGCCTCAAGGCTCAACACCCAATATTCAATTGTCAAACCTCAATTCACTGCACTCAATCCTCAATCCTCAATCCTCAATCCTCAATCCTCAATCCTCAATCCTCAATCCTCAATCCTCAATCCTCAATCCTCAATTCTCAATTCCTCCGTCCTCAAACCTCAATCCTCAATATTCAATGCTCAATCCTCAATCCTCAACATTCAATCCTCAATCCTCAATGCTCAATCTTCAATCCTCAATCCTCAATACTCAACCCTCAGTAATCAATCGTCTATCCTCAGTCCTCAATCCTCAATCCTCAATCCTCAATCCTCAATCCTCAACCCTCAATCCTCAGTCCTCAAGGCTCAACACCCAATATTCAATTGACAATCCTCAATTCACTGCACTCAATCCTCAACCCTCAATCCTCAATCCTCAATCCTCAATCCTCAATCCTCAATCCTCAATACTCGATCCTCAATCCTCAGACCTCAAGCCTCAACATTCATTATTCAATTGTCAATATTAAATTCACTGCACACAATTCTCACCTCTCAGTCCTCAATCTTCAGTCCACAATCTTCAATCCTCAATCGTCAATACTAAAACCTCAAAATTCTATCCTCAACCCTTAGTCCTCAATCCTCAATCCTCAATTTTCAATCCTCAATAGAAAATCCTCAATCCTCGATCCTCAATTCTCAACCCTCAATACTCAAACCTCAACCCTCGGTCATCAATCCTCAAACAGCAATAATCTATCCTCAAACTTCGATCCTCAATCCTCGATCCTCAATCCTCATCCTCAATTATCAATCCTCAATCCTCAGTCCACAATCCTCAATCCTCAATCTTCAATCCTCAATCCTCAATCCTCAACCATCTATCCTCAATCCTCAGTCCTCAATCCTCAACCCTCAGTCCTCAATCCTCAATCCTCAATCCTCAATCCTCAATCCTCAATCCGCAAACCTGAATCCTCAATTCTCAAACCTCAATCCTCAACCCTCAGTCCACAGTCTTCAATCTTCAATCTTCAGTCCTCAGTCCTCAATCGTCAATCCTCAATTATCAATCCTCAATCCCCAAACTTCAACTTCAATCCTCAATCTTAAAAGATCAATACACAATTCTCAATCTTCAATCCTCAACACTCAATCCTCAATGCTCAATCCTCAATCCTCAATCCTCAATCCTCAACCCTCAATCCTCAGTCCTCAAGCCTCAACACCCAATATTCAATTGTCAATCCTCAATTCACTGCACTCAATCCTCAACCCTCAATCCTCAATCCCCAATCGTCAATCCTCAACCCTCAACCCTCAGGCCTCAAGGCTCAACACCCAATATTCAATTGTCAAACCTCAATTCACTGCACTCAATCCTCAACCCTCAATCCTCAATCCTCAATCCTCAATCCTCAATCCTCAATCCTCAATCCTCAATCCTCAACCCTCAATTCTCAATTCCTCCGTCCTCAAACCTCAATCCTCAATATTCAATGCTCAATCCTCAATCCTCAACATTCAATCCTCAATCCTCAATGCTCAATCTTCAATCCTCAATCCTCAATACTCAACCCTCAGTAATCAATCGTCTATCCTCAGTCCTCAATCCTCAATCCTCAATCCTCAATCCTCAACCCTCAATCCTCAGTCCTCAAGGCTCAACACCCAATATTCAATTGACAATCCTCAATTCACTGCATTCAATCCTCAACCCTCAATCCTCAATCCTCAATCCTCAATTTTCAATCCTCAATAGAATATACACAATTCTCAGTTTTCAATACTCAGCCCTCAATCTTCAACCCTCAATCATCAATTCTCAATCCGCAACCTTCAATCCTCAACACTCAATCCTCAATGCTCAATCCTCGATCATCAATCCTCAATCCTCAATCCTCAATCCTCAATCCTCAGACCTCAGCCTTCAATCCTCAAACGTTAATCCTCAATCCTCAATCCTCAATCCTCATACCTCAACCCTCAATCCTCAATCCTCAATCCTCAATCCTCAATCCTCAATCCTAAGTCCTCAAGCCTCAATCCTCAATCGTCAATCCTCAAACCTCAACCTTCAATCCTCTACCCTTAATCCTCAATCCTCAATCCTCATTCCTCAATTCTCAATCCTCAATAGAATATCCTCAATTCTCAGATTTCAATACTCAGTCCTCAATCTTCAATCCTCAGCCTTCAATTCTCAATCCGCAATACCCAATCCTCAATCCTCAATCGTCAATCCTCAAACCTCAACCTTCAATCATCAAACCTTAATCCTCAATCCTCAATCCTCATTCCTCAATCTTCAATTTTCAATCCTCTACAGAATATCCTCAATTCTCAGTTTTCAATACACAGTCCTCAATCTTCAATCCTCAACCTTCAATACTCAATCCGCAATACCCAATCCTCAATCCTCAATCGTCAATCCTCAAACCTCAATCCTCAATCCTCAATCCTCAATCCTCAACCCTCAATCCTCAATGCTAAATCCTCGATCATCAATCCTCAATCCTCAATCCTCAATCCTCAATCCTCAGACCTCAGCCTTCAATCCTCAAACGTTAATCCTCAATCCTCAATCCTCAATCCTCATACCTCAACCCTCAATCCTCAATCCTCAATCCTCAATCCTCAATCCTCAATCCTAAGTCCTCAAGCCTCAATCCTCAATCGTCAATCCTCAAACCTCAACCTTCAATCCTCTACCCTTAATCCTCAATCCTCAATCCTCATTCTCAATTCTCAATCCTCAATAGAATATCCTCAATTCTCAGATTTCAATACTCAGTCCTCAATCTTCAATCCTCAGCCTTCAATTCTCAATCCGCAATACCCAATCCTCAATCCTCAATCGTCAATCCTCAAACCTCAACCTTCAATCATCAAACCTTAATCCTCAATCCTCAATCCTCATTCCTCAATCTTCAATTTCAATCCTCTACAGAATATCCTCAATTCTCAGTTTTCAATACACAGTCCTCAATCTTCAATCCTCAACCTTCATACTCAATCCGCAATACCCAATCCTCAATCCTCAATCGTCAATCCTCAAACCTCAATCCTCAATCTCAATCCTCATCCTCAACCCTCAATCCTCAATGCTAAATCCTCAATCCTCAAACCTCAATCCTCAATCCTCAATCCTCAATCCTCCGTCCTCAAACCTCAATCCTCAATATTCAATGCACAATCGTCAATCCTCAATCCTCAATCCTCAATCCTCAATACTCAATCGTCAATCCTCGAACCTCAACCTTCAATCCACTATCCTCAATCCTGAATCCTCAATCCTCAATCCTCAATCCTAAGTCCTCAAGCCTCAATCCTCAATATTCAATTGTCTATCCTCAAATCTCAAACCTCTATCCTCAACCCTCAGTCCTCAATCCTCAATCCTCAATCCTCAATCCTCGATCCTCAATCCTCAATCCTCAATCCTCAATCCTCAACCCTCAATCCTCAATGCTCAATCCTCAATACTCAACACTCAATTCTCAATCCTCAATCATCAACCACAATCCTCAATCCTCAATCCTCAATCCTCCATCACAAACCTCAATCCTCAGTATTCAATGCACAATCCTCAATCCTCAATCCTCAGTCATAAATTCTCAATCCTCGATCCTCAATCCTCAATCCCCAAGCATCAATCCTCAATCGTCAATCCTCAAACCTCAACCTTCAATCCTCAACCCTTAATCCTCAATCCTCAATCCTAATTCCTCAATTCTCAATCCTCAACAGAATATCCTTAATTCTCAGTTTTCAATACTCAGTCCTCAATCTTCAATCCTCAACCATCAATTCTCAATCCGCAATACCCAATCCTCAATCCTCAATCCTGAACCCTCAATCCTCAATCCTCAAACCTCAGCCATCAATCCTCAAACGTTAATCCTCAATGCTCAACCCTCAATCCTCAATCCCCAACCCTCAATCCTCAATCCTCAATCCTCAACCCTCAGTCCTCAACCTTCAATCCTCAATCCTCAATCCTCAACCCTCAATCCTCAATCCTCCGTCCTCAAACCTCAATCCTCAATATTCAATGCACAATCCTCAATCCTCAATCCTCAATCCTCAATCCTCAATACTCAATCGTCAATCCTCAAACCTCAACCTTCAATCCACTATCCTCAATCCTGAATCCTCAATCCTCAATCCTCAATCCTAAGTCCTCAAGCCTCAATCCTCAATATTCAATTGTCAATACTCAAATCTCAAACCTCAATCCTCAACCCTCAGTCCTCAATCCTCAATCCTCAATCCTCAATCCTCAATCCTCAATCCTCAATCCTCAATCCTCAATCCTCAACCCTCAATCCTCAATGCTCAATCCTCAATACTCAACACTCAATTCTCAATCCTCAATCCTCAAACCTCAGTCCTCAAACCTCAATCCTCAATCCTCCATCCTCAAACCTCAATCCTCAGTATTCAATGCACAATCCTCAATCCTCAATCCTCAGTCATCAATTCTCAATCCTCGATCCTCAATCCTCAATCCCCAATCATCGATCCTCAATCGTCAATCCTCAAACCTCAACGTTCAGTCCTCAACCCTTAATCCTCAATCCTCAATCCTCAATCCTCAATTTTCAATCCTCAATAGAATATACTCAATTCTCAGTTTTCAATACTCAGCCCTCAATCTTCAACCCTCAATCATCAATTCTCAATCCGCCATCTTGAATCCTCAACACTCAATCCTCAATGCTCAATCCTCAATCATCAATCCTCAATCCTCAATCCTCAATCCTCAATCCTCAGACCTCAGCCTTCAATCCTCAAACGTTAATCCTCAATCCTCAATCCTCAATCCTCATTCCTCAACCCTCAACCCTCATACCTCAATCCTCAATCCTCAATCCTCAATCCTCAATACTCAACCCACAATCCTCAATGCTCAATCCTCAGTCCTCAGTCCTCAACCCTCAATCCTCGATCCTCAATCCTCAATCCCCAATCCACAATCCTCAATACTCAACCCTCAATCCTCAATGCTCAATCCTCAATACACAACACCCAACTCTCAATCTTCAATCCTCAAACCTCAATCCTCAATCCTCAATCCTCAATCCTCCGTCCTCAAACCTCAATCCTCAATATTCAATGCACAATCCTCAATCCTCAATCCTCAGTCATCAATTCTCAATACTCAAACTTCAATCCTCAACCCTCAGTCCTCAATCCTGTATCCTCAATCCTCAGCCTTCAATCCTCAAACGTTAATCCTCAATCCTCAATCCTCAGTCCTCAATCCTCAAGTCTCAGTCCTCAATCCTCAATCCTCAATCCCCAATCCTCAGTCCTCAATCCTCTACCCTCAATCCTCAATGCTCAATCCGCAGTCCTCAATCCTCAACCCTCAATCCTCAATCCTCAAACCTCAATCCTCAACCCTCGGTCCTCAATATTCAATACACAATCCTCAATCCTCAATCCTCAGTCATCAATTCTCAATCCTCAACCTTCAATCCTCAATCCTCAACCCTCAATCCTCAATGCTCAATCCTCTATCCTCAATCCTCAATCCTCAACCCTCAATCCTCAATCCTCAATCCTCAATCCTCAATCCTCAATCCTCAATCCTCAACCCTCAATCCTCAATGCTCAATCCTCAATACTCAACACTCAATTCTCAATCCTCAGTCCTCAAACCTCAATCCTCAATCCTCAATCCTCTATCCTCCGTCCTCAAACCTCAATCCTCAATATTCAATGCACAATCCTCAATCCTCAAACCTCAATCCTCAATCCTCAATCCTCAATCGTCAATCCTCAAACCTCAACCTTCGATCCACTATCCTCAATCCCCAATACTCAATCCGCAATCCTCAACCCTCAGTCATCAATTCTCAATCCCCAACCTTCAATCCTCAATCCTCAGTCCTCAATCCTCAATCCTCAATCCTCAATCCTCAATTCTCAATCCTCAGCCCTCAATCCTCAATCCTCAATCCTCAATCCTCAATCCTCAATCCTCAATTCTCAATCCTCAATCCTCAATCCTCAATCCTCAACCCTCAATTCTCAATGCTCAATCCTCAATACTCAATACTCAATTCTCAATCCTCAATCATCAAACCACAATCATCAATCCTCAATCCTCAATCCTCAATCCTCAATCCTCAGGCCTCAGCCTTCAATCCTCAAACGTTAATCCTCAATCCTCAATCCTCAATCCTCATTCCTCAACCCTCAATCCTCAATCCTCAATCCTCAATCCTCAATCCTCAATCCTCAATCCTCAATCCTGAATCCTCAACCCTCAATCCTCAATGCTCAATCCTCAATACTCAACACTCAATTCTCAATTCTCAGTCTTCAAACCTCAATCCTCAATCCTCAATCCTCAATCCTCCGTCCTCAAACCTCAATCCTCAATATTCAATGTACAATCCTCAATCCTCAAACCTCAATCCTCAATCCTCAATCCTCAATCGTCAATCCTCAAACCTCAACCTTCGATCCACTATCCTCAATCCTCAATCCTCAATCCTCAATCCTCAACCCTCAGTCCTCAATCCTCAGTCCTCAATCCTCAGTCCACGACACTCAATCTTCAATCCTCAATCCTCAATCATCAATCCTCAATCCTCAACCATCAATCCTCAATCCTCAATACTCAATCATCAATCCTCAAACCTCAACCTTCAATCCTCAACCCTTAATCCTCAATCCTCAATCCTCAATCCTCAATTTTCAATCCTCAGTGGAATATCCTCAATTCTCAGTTTTCAATACTCAGTCTTCAATCTTCAATCCTCAATCATCAATTCTCAATCCGCAATCTTCAATCCTCAACACTAAATCCTCAATGCTCAATCCTCAATCCTCAATCCTCAATCCTCCGTCCTCAAACCTCAATCCTCAATATTCAATTCTCAATCCTCAATCCTCAATCCTCAGTCATCAATGCTCAATCCTCAATCTTCAATCCTCAATCCACAGTCCTCAATCCTCTATCCTCAATCCTCAATCCTCAATCCTCAATCCTCAATCCTCGATCCTCAATCCTCAATCATCATTCCTCAATCGTCAATCCTCAATCTTCAGCCATCAATCCTCAACCCTCAATACCCAATACTCAACCCTCATCGTCAATCCTCAATCCTCAACCTTCAATCCTCAACCCTTAATCCTCAATCCTCAACCATCAATCCTCAATCCTCAATCCCCAATCCTCAATCCCCAACCATCAATCCTCAAACCTCAACGTTCAATCCTCAACCCTTAATCCTCAATCCTCAATCCTCAATCCTGAATCTTCAATCCTCAATCCTCAATACTTAGTCGTCAATCCTCAATCCTAAACCATCAATCCTCAATCCCCAATCTCGAATACCTAATCCTCAATCGTCAATCCTCAAACCTCATCCTTCAGTCCTCAACCATTAATCCTCAATCCTCAATCCTCAATCCTCAATTTTCAATCCTCAATAGAATATACTCAATTCTCTGTTTTCAATACTCAGCCCTCAATCTTCAACCCTCAATCATCAATTCTCAATCCGCAACCTTCAATCCTCAACACTCAATCCTCAATGCTCAATCCTCAATCATCAATCCTCAATCCTCAATCCTCAATCCTCAATCCTCAGACCTCAGCCTTCAATCCTCAAACGTTAATCCTCAATCCTCAATCCTCAATCCTCATTCCTCAATCCTCAATCCTAAGTCCTCAAGCCTCAATCCTCAATCGTCAATCCTCAAACCTCAACCTTCAATCCTCTACCCATAATCCTCAATCCTCTATCCTCATTCCTCAATTCTCAATCCTCAATAGAATATCCTCAATTCTCAGATTTCAATACTCAGTCCTCAATCTTCAATCCTCAGCCTTCAATTCTCAATCCGCAATACCCAATCCTCAATCCTCAATCGTCAATCCTCAAACCTCAACCTTCAATCATCAAACCTTAACCCTCAATCCTCAATCCTCAATCCTCAATCTTCAATTTTCAATCCTCTACAGAATATCCTCAATTCTCAGTTTTCAATACACAGTCCTCAATCTTCAATCCTCAACGTTCAATTCTCAATCCGCAATACCCAATCCTCAATCCTCAATCGTCAATCCTCAAACCTCAATCCTCAATCCTCAATCCTCAATCCTCAATCCTCAACCCCCAATCCTCAATGCTCAATCCTCAATCCTCAAACCTCAATCCTCAATCCTCAATCCTCAATCCTCCGTCCTCAAACCTCAATCCTCAATATTCAATGCACAATCCTCAATCCTCAATCCTCAATCCTCAATCCTCAATACTCAATCGTCAATCCTCAAACCTCAACCTTCAATCCACTATCCTCAATCCTGAATCCTCAATCCTCAATCCTCAATCCTAAGTCCTCAAGCCTCAATCCTCAATATTCAATTGTCAATACTCAGATCTCAAACCTCAATCCTCAACCCTCAGTCCTCAATCCTCAATCCTCAATCCTCAATCCTCAATCCTCAATCCTCAATCCTCAATCCTCAATACTCAACCCTCAATCCTCAATGCTCAATCCTCAATACTCAACACTCAATTCTCAATCCTCAATCCTCAAACCTCAGTCCTCAAACCTCAATCCTCAATCCTCCATCCTCAAACCTCAATCCTCAGTATTCAATGCACAACCCTCAATCCTCAATCCTCAGTCATCAATTCTCAATCCTCGATCCTCAATCCTCAATCCCCAATCATCGATCCTCAATCGTCAATCCTCAAACCTCAGCGTTCAGTCCTCAACCCTTAATCCTCAATCCTCAATCCTCAATCCTCAATTTTCAATCCTCAATAGAATATACTCAATTCTCAGTTTTCAATACTCAGCCCTCAATCTTCAACCCTCAATCATCAATTCTCAATCCGCCATCTTCAATCCTCAACACTCAATCCTCAATGCTCAATCCTCAATCATCAATCCTCAATCCTCAATCCTCAATCCTCAATCCTCAGACCTCAGCCTTCAATCCTCAAACGTTAATCCTCAATCCTCAATCCTCGACCCTCATTCCTCAACCCTCAACCCTCATTCCTCAATCCTCAATCCTCAATCCTCAATCCTCAATACTCAACCCACAATCCTCAATGCTCAATCCTCAGTCCTCAGTCCTCAACCCTCAATCCTCGATCCTCAATCCTCAATCCCCAATCCACAATCCTCAATACTCAACCCTCAATCCTCAATGCTCAATCCTCAATACACAACACTCAATTCTCAATCTTCAATCCTCAAACCTCAATCCTCAATCCTCAATCCTCAATCCTCCGTCCTCAAACCTCAATCCTCAATATTCAATGCACAATCCTCAATCCTCAATCATCAGTCATCAATTCTCAATACTCAAACTTCAATCCTCAACCCTCAGTCCTCAATCCTGTATCCTCAATCCTCAGCCTTCAATCCTCAAACGTTAATCCTCAATCCTCAATCCTCAGTCCTCAATCCTCAAGTCTCAGTCCTCAATCCTCAATCCTCAATCCTCCATCCTCAGTCCTCAATCCTCTACCCTCAATCCTCAATGCTCAATCCTCAGTCCTCAATCCTCAACCCTCAATCCTCAATCCTCAGTCCTCAATCCCCAATCCTCAATCCTCAATCCTCAACCCTCAATCCTCAATGCTCAATCCTCAATACTCAACACTCAATTCTCAATCCTCAATCCTCAAACCTCAATCCTCAACCCTCGGTCCTCAATATTCAATACACAATCCTCAATCGTCAATCCTCAGTCATCAATTCTCAATCCTCAACCTTCAATCCTCAATCCTCAACCCTCAATCCTCAATGCTCAATCCTCTATCCTCAATCCTCAATCCTCAACCCTCAATCCTCAATCCTCAATCCTCAATCCTCAATCCTCAATCCTCAATCCTCAATCCTCAACTCTCAATCCTCAATGCTCAATCCTCAATACTCAACACTCAATTCTCAATCCTCAGTCCTCAAACCTCAATCCTCAATCCTCAATCCTCAATCCTCCGTCCTCAAACCTCAATCCTCAATATTCAATGCACAATCCTCAATCCTCAAACCTCAATCCTCAATCCTCAATCCTCAATCGTCAATCCTCAAACCTCAACCTTCGATCCACTATCCTCAATCCCCAATCCTCAATCCGCAATCCTCAACCCTCAGTCCTCAATCCTCAATCCTCAATCCTCAGTCCACGACACTCAATCATCAATCCTCAATCCTCAATCTTCAATCCTCAATCCTCAACCATCAATCCTCAATCCTAAATCCTCAATCATCAATCCTCAAACCTCAACCTTCAATCCTCA
This sequence comes from Calliopsis andreniformis, assembly GCF_051401765.1. Lineage (NCBI taxonomy): Eukaryota > Metazoa > Arthropoda > Insecta > Hymenoptera > Andrenidae > Calliopsis > Calliopsis andreniformis. The sequence goes on along the minus strand of NW_027480611.1, from coordinate 524,406 downwards.
ACCCTTAATCCTCAATCCTCAATCCTCAATCCTCAATTTTCAATCCTCAGTGGAATATCCTCAATTCTCAGATTTCAATAATCAATCATCAATCCCCAATCCTCAATCCTCAACCATCAATCCTCAAACCTCAACTTCCAATCCTCAACACTTAATCCTCAATCCTCAATCCTCAATCCTCAATCTTCAATCCTCAATAGAATATCCTCAATACTCAATCCTGAATCTTCAATCATCAATCATCAATCCTCAATCTTCGATCCTCAATCCTCAATCATCAACCCACAATCCTCAACCCTCAGTAAACAACCCTCAATCCTCAATGCCCAATCCTCAATCCTCAATTATCAATTCTCAATCCTCAATCTTCAACCATCAACACTCAATACTCAATGCTCAATCCTCAAACCTCTATCCTCAATACTCAATCCTCAATCCTCAATCCTCAATCCTCAATACTCAGTCGTCAATCCTCAATCCTCAACCATCAATCCTCAATCCTCAATACTTAGTCGTCAATCCTCAATCCTAAACCATCAATCCTCAATCCCCAATCTCGAATACCTAATCCTCAATCGTCAATCCTCAAACCTCAACCTTCAGTCCTCAACCATTAATCCTCAATCCTCAATCCTCAATCCTCAATTTTCAATCCTCAATAGAATATACTCAATTCCCTGTTTTCAATACTCAGCCCTCAATCTTCAACCCTCAATCATCAATTCTCAATCCGCAACCTTCAATCCTCAACACTCAATCCTCAATGCTCAATCCTCGATCATCAATCCTCAATCCTCAATCCTCAATCCTCAATCCTCAGACCTCAGCCTTCAATCCTCAAACGTTAATCCTCAATCCTCAATCCTGAATCCTCAACCCTCAATCCTCAATCCTCAATCCTCAATCCTCAATCCTCAATCCTCAATCCTCAACTCTCAATCCTCAATGCTCAATCCTCAATACTCAACACTCAATTCTCAATCCTCAGTCCTCAAACCTCAATCCTCAATCCTCAATCCTCAATGCTCAATCCTCAATACACAACACTCAATTCTCAATCTTCAATCCTCAAACCTCAATCCTCAATCCTCAATCCTCAATCCTCCGTCCTCAAACCTCAATCCTCAATATTCAATGCACAATCCTCAATCCTCAATCCTCAGTCATCAATTCTCAATACTCAAACTTCAATCCTCAACCCTCAGTCCTCAATCCTGTATCCTCAATCCTCAGCCTTCAATCCTCAAACGTTAATCCTCAATCCTCAATCCTCAGTCCTCAATCCTCAAGTCTCAGTCCTCAATCCTCAATCCTCAATCCTCCATCCTCAGTCCTCAATCCTCTACCCTCAATCCTCAATGCTCAATCCTCAGTCCTCAATCCTCAACCCTCAATCCTCAATCCTCAGTCCTCAATCCCCAATCCTCAATCCTCAATCCTCAACCCTCAATCCTCAATGCTCAATCCTCAATACTCAACACTCAATTCTCAATCCTCAATCCTCAAACCTCAATCCTCAACCCTCGGTCCTCAATATTCAATACACAATCCTCAATCCTCAATCCTCAGTCATCAATTCTCAATCCTCAACCTTCAATCCTCAATCCTCAACCCTCAATCCTCAATGCTCAATCCTCTATCCTCAATCCTCAATCCTCAACCCTCAATCCTCAATCCTCAATCCTCAATCCTCAATCCTCAATCCTCAATCCTCAACTCTCAATCCTCAATGCTCAATCCTCAATACTCAACACTCAATTCTCAATCCTCAGTCCTCAAACCTCAATCCTCAATCCTCAATCCTCAATCCTCCGTCCTCAAACCTCAATCCTCAATATTCAATGCACAATCCTCAATCCTCAAACCTCAATCCTCAATCCTCAATCCTCAATCGTCAATCCTCAAACCTCAACCTTCGATCCACTATCCTCAATCCCCAATCCTCAATCCGCAATCCTCAACCCTCAGTCCTCAATCCTCAGTCCTCAATCCTCAGTCCACGACACTCAATCATCAATCCTCAATCCTCAATCTTCAATCCTCAATCCTCAACCATCAATCCTCAATCCTAAATCCTCAATCATCAATCCTCAAACCTCAACCTTCAATCCTCAACCCTTAATCCTCAATCCTCAATCCTCAATCCTCAATTTTCAATCCTCAGTGGAATATCCTCAATTCTCAGATTTCAATAATCAATCATCAATCCCCAATCCTCAATCCTCAACCATCAATCCTCAAACCTCAACTTCCAATCCTCAACCCTTAATCCTCAATCCTCAATCCTCAATCCTCAATCTTCAATCCTCAATAGAATATCCTCAATACTCAATCCTGAATCTTCAATCATCAATCATCAATCCTCAATCTTCGATCCTCAATCCTCAATCATCAACCCACAATCCTCAACCCTCAGTAAACAACCCTCAATCCTCAATGCCCAATCCTCAATCCTCAATTATCAATTCTCAATCCTCAATCTTCAACCATCAACACTCAATACTCAATGCTCAATCCTCAAACCTCTATCCTCAATACTCAATCCTCAATCCTCAATCCTCAATCCTCAATACTCAGTCGTCAATCCTCAATCCTCAACCATCAATCCTCAATCCTCAATACTTAGTCGTCAATCCTCAATCCTAAACCATCAATCCTCAATCCCCAATCTCGTATACCTAATCCTCAATCGTCAATCCTCAAACCTCAACCTTCAGTCCTCAACCATTAATCCTCAATCCTCAATCCTCAATCCTCAATTTTCAATCCTCAATAGAATATACTCAATTCCCTGTTTTCAATACTCAGCCCTCAATCTTCAACCCTCAATCATCAATTCTCAATCCGCAACCTTCAATCCTCAACACTCAATCCTCAATGCTCAATCCTCAATCATCAATCCTCAATCCTCAATCCTCAATCCTCAATCCTCAGACCTCAGCCTTCAATCCTCAAACGTTAATCCTCAATCCTCAATCCTCAATCCTCAATCCTCAACCCCCAATCCTCAATGCTCAATCCTCAATCCTCAAACCTCAATCCTCAATCCTCAATCCTCAATCCTCCGTCCTCAAACCTCAATCCTCAATATTCAATGCACAATCCTCAATCCTCAATCCTCAATCCTCAATCCTCAATACTCAATCGTCAATCCTCAAACCTCAACCTTCAATCCACTATCCTCAATCCTGAATCCTCAATCCTCAATCCTCAATCCTAAGTCCTCAAGCCTCAATCCTCAATATTCAATTGTCAATACTCAGATCTCAAACCTCAATCCTCAACCCTCAGTCCTCAATCCTCAATCCTCAATCCTCAATCCTCAATCCTCAATCCTCAATCCTCAATCCTCAATACTCAACCCTCAATCCTCAATGCTCAATCCTCAATACTCAACACTCAATTCTCAATCCTCAATCCTCAAACCTCAGTCCTCAAACCTCAATCCTCAATCCTCCATCCTCAAACCTCAATCCTCAGTATTCAATGCACAATCCTCAATCCTCAATCCTCAGTCATAAATTCTCAATCCTCGATCTTCAATCCTCAATCCCCAAGCATCAATCCTCAATCGTCAATCCTCAAACCTCAACCCTCAATCCCCAACCCTTAATCCTCAATCCTCAATCCTAATTCCTCAATTCTCAATCCTCAACAGAATATCCTTAATTCTCAGTTTTCAATACTCAGTCCTCAATCTTCAATCCTCAACCATCAATTCTCAATCCGCAATACCCAATCCTCAATCCTCAATCGTCAATCCTCAAACCTCAACCTTCAATCCTCAATCCTCAATCCTCAATCCGCAATCATCAGTCCTCAAGCCTCAGTCCTCAATATTCAGTTGTCAATCCTCAATTCCCAAACCTCAATCCTCAGTCCTCAGTCCTCAATCGTCAATATGCAATCCTCAATGCTCAATCCTCAGTCCTCAATCCTCAACCCTCAATCCTCAATCCTCAACCCTCAATCACCAATCCACAATCCTCAATCCTCAACCCTCAATCCTCAATGCTCAATCCTCAATACTCAAGACTCAATTCTCAATCCACAATCCTCAAACCTCAATCCTCGACCCTCGGTCCTCAATATTCAATGCACAATCCTCAATCCTCAATCCTCAGTCATCAATTCTCAATCCTCAATCTTCAATCCTCAATCCTCAGACCTCAATCCTCTATCCTCAACCCTCAATCTTCAATCCTCAACACTCAATCCTCAATGCTCAATCCTCAATCATCAATCCTCAATCCTCAATCCTCAATCCTCAATCCTCAAACCTCAGCCATCAATCCTCAAACGTTAATCCTCAATCCTCAACCCTCAATCCTCAATCCCCAACCCTCAATCCTCAATCCTCAATACTCAATCCTCAATCCTCAATCCTCAATCCTCAACCGTCAATCCTCAACGCTCAATCCTCTATCCTCAATCCTCAATCCTCAACCCTCAATCCTCAATCCTCAATCCTCAATCCTCAATCCTCAATCCTCAATCCTCAACCCTCAATCCTCAATGCTCAATCCTCAATACTCAACACTCAATTCTCAATCCTCAGTCCTCAAACCTCAATCCTCAATCCTCAATCCTCAATCCTCCGTCCTCAAACCTCAATCCTCAATATTCAATGCACAATCCTCAATCCTCAAACCTCAATCCTCAATCCTCAATACTCAATCGTCAATCCTCAAACCTCAACCTTTGATCCACTATCCTCAATCCTCAATTCTCAATCCTCAATCCTCAAACCTCAATCCTCAATCCTCGGTCCTCAATATTCAATGCACAATCCTCAATCCTCAATCCTCAGTCATCAATTCTCAATCCCCAACCTTCAATCCTCAATCCTCAGTCCTCAATCCTCTATCCTCAATACTCAATCTTCAATCCTCAACACTCAATCCTCAATGCTCAATCCTCAATCATCAATCCTCAATCCTCAATCCTCAACCCTCAATCCTCAAACCTCAGCCTTCAATCCTCAAACGTTAATCCTCAATCCTCAACCCTCAATCCTCAATCCTCAATCCTCAACCCTCAATCCTCAATCCTCAATCCTCAATCCTCAATCCTCAATTCTCAATCCTCAGCACTCAATCCTCAATCCTCAATCCTCAATCCTCAACACTCAATCCTCAATGCTCAATCCTCAATCATCAGTCCTCAATCCTCAATCCTGTACCCTCAATCCTCAAACCTCAGGCTTCAATACTCAAACGTTAATCCTCAATCCTCAATCCTCAATCCTCAATCCTCAACCCTCAATGCTCAATCCTCAATCCTCAATCCTCAATCCTCAATCCTCAATTCTCAATCCTCAATCCTCAATCCTCAATCCTCAACCCTCAATTCTCAATGCTCAATCCTCAATACTCAATACTCAATTCTCAATCCTCAATCATCAAACCACAATCCTCAATCCTCAATCCTCAATCCTCCATTCACAAACCTCAATCCTCAGTATTCAATGCACAATCCTCAATCCTCAATCCTCAGTCATAAATTCTCAATCCTCGATCCTCAATCCTCAATCCCCAAGCATCAATCATCAATCGTCAATCCTCAAACCTCAACCTTCAATCCTCAACTCTTAATACTCAATCCTCAATCCTAATTCCTCAATCCTCAATCCTCAATAGAATATCCTCAATTCTCAGTTTTCAATACTCCGTCCTCAATCTTCAATCCTCAACCATCAATTCTCAATCCGCAATACCCAATCCTCAATCCTCAATCTTCAATCCTCAAACCTCAACCTTCAATCCTCAAACCTTAATCCTCAATCCTCAATACTCAACACTCAATTCTCAATCCTCAATCCTCAAACCTCAATCCTCAATCCTCGGTCCTCAATATTCAATGCACAATCCTCAATCCTCAATCCTCAGTCATCAATTCTCAATCCCCAACCTTCAATCCTCAATCCTCAGTCCTCAATCCTCTATCCTCAACACTCAATCTTCAATCCTCAACACTCAATCCTCAATGCTCAATCCTCAATCATCAATCCTCAATCCTCAATCCTCAACCCTCAATCCTCAAACCTCAGCCTTCAATCCTCAAACGTTAATCCTCAATCCTCAATCCTCAATCCTCAATCCTCAACCCTCAATCCTCAATCCTCAATCCTCAATCCTCAATCCTCAATTCTCAATCCTCAACCCTCAATCCTCAATCCTCAATCCTCAATCCTCAACCCTCAATCGTCAATGCTCAATCCTCAATACTCAACACTCAATTCTCCATCCTCAGTCCTCAATCCTCTATCCTCAATACTCAATCTTCAATCCTCAACACTCAATCCTCAATGCTCAATCCTCAATCATCAATCCTCAATCCTCAATCCTGAACCCTCAATCCTCAAACCTCAGGCTTCAATACTCAAACGTTAATCCTCAATCCTCAATCCTCCATCCTCAATCCTCAATCCTCAACCCTCAATCCTCAATCCTCAATCCTCAATCCTCAATCCTCAACTCTCAATCCTCAATCCTCAATCCTCAATCCTCAACCCTCAATCCTCAAAGCTCATTCCTCAATACTCAATACTCAATTCTCAATCCTCAATCATCAAACCACAATCCTCAATCCTCAATCCTCAATCCTCCATTCACAAACCTCAATCCTCAGTATTCAATGCACAATCCTCAATCCTCAATCCTCAGTCATAAATTCTCAATCCTCGATCCTCAATCCTCAATCCCCAAGCATCAATCCTCAATCGTCAATCCTCAAACCTCAACCTTCAATCCTCAACGCTTAATACTCAATCCTCAATCCTAATTCCTCAATCCTCAATCCTCAATAGAATATCCTCAATTCTCAGTTTTCAATACTCAGTCCTCAATCTTCAATCGTCAGTCCTCAATCCTCAATCTTCAACACTCAATACTCAATCCTCAGTCCACGACACTCAATCTTCAACCCTCAATCCTCAATCTTCAATCCTCAATCCTCAACCATCAGTCCTCAATCCTCAATCCTCAATCCTCAACCCTCAATCCTCAACTCTCTATCCTCGATCCTCAATCCCTAATCTTCAATCCTCAATCTGCAGCCATCAATCCACAATCCTCAATCCTCAATCGTCAATTGTCAAATCTCATTCCTCAATAGAATATCCTCAACACTCAGTTTTCAATACTCAGTACTCAATCTTCAATCCTCAATCTTCAATCCTAAATATACAATCCTCTGTCCTCAATCCCCAATCCTCAATACTCAATCCTCAATCCTCAATCCTCAATCGTCAATCCTCAATCCTCAGTCCTCAATCCGCAATCAGCAGTCCTCAAGCCTCAATCCTCAATATTCAGTTGTCAATCCTCAATTCTCAAACCTCAATCCTCAGTCCTCAGTCCTCAATCGTCAATACTCAATCCTTAACCATCAATCCTCAATCCTCAATCCTCAATCATCAATCCTCAAACCTCAACCTTCAATCCTCAACCCTTGATCCTCAATCCTCAATCCTCAATCCTCAATCCTCCGTCCTCAAACCTCAATCCTCATTATTCAATTCTCAATCCTCAATCCTCAATCCTCAGTCATCAATTCTCAATCCTCAATCTTCAATCCTCAGTCCACAGTCCTCAATCCTCTATCCTCAATCCTCAATCCTCAATCCTCAATCCTGAATCCTCAATCCTCACTCCTCAGTCGTCAATCCTCAATCTTCAGCCATCAATCCTCAATCCTCAATACCCAATCATCAACCCTCAATCGTCAATCCTCAAACCTCAACCTTCAATGCTCAACCCTTAATCCTCAATCCTCAACCATCAATCCTCAATACTCAATCCCCAATCCTCAACCCTCAACCATCAATCCTCAAACCTCAACCTTCAATCCTCAACCCTTAATCCTCAAACCTCAATCCCCAATCCTCAATTTTCAATCCTCAATTGAATATCCTCAATACTCAATCCTCAGTCTTCAATCATCAATAATCAATCCACAATCTTCGATCCTCAATCCTCAATCATCAACTCTCAATCCTCAACCCTCAGTAATCAACCCTCAATCCTCAATGCTCAATCCTCAATCCTCAATTATCAATTCTCAATCCTCAATCCTCAATCCTCAATCCTCAATCCTCAATCCTCAATCCTCAACACTCAATCCTCAATGCTCAATCCTCTATCCTCAATCGTCAATCCTCAACCCTCAATCCTCAATCCTCAATCCTCAATCCTCAATCCTCAATCCTCAATCCTCAACCCTCAATCCTCAGTGCTCAATCCTCAATACCCAACACTCAATTCTCAATCCTCAGTCCTCAAACCTCAATCCTCAATCCTCAATCCTCAATCCTCCGTCCTCAAACCTCAATCCTCAATATTCAATGCACAATCCTCAATCCTCAAACCTCAATCCTCAATCCTCAATCCTCAATCGTCAATCCTCAAACCTCAACCTTCGATCCACTATTCTCAATCCCCAATCCTCAGTCCTCAATCCTCAACCCTCAGTCCTCAATCCTCAATCCTCACTCCTCAGTCCACGACACTCAATCATCAATCCTCAATCCTCAGCCATCAATCCTCAATCCTCAATCCTCAATCATCAATCCTCAAACCTCAACCTACAATCCTCAACCCTTAATCCTCAATCCTCAATCCTCAATCCTCAATTTTCAATCCTCTGTGGAATATCCTCAATTCTCAGTTTTCAATACTCAGTCCTCAATCTTCAATCCTCAATCATCAATTCTCAATCCGCAATCTTCAATCCTCAACACTAAATCCTCAATGCTCTATCCTCAATCCTCAAACCTCAGCCTTCAATCCTCAAACGTTGATCCTCAATCCTCAATCCTCAGTCCTCAATCCTCAACTCTCAGTTCTCAGTCCTCAATCCTCAATCCTCAACCCTCAGTCCTCAATCCACAACCCACAATCCTCAATGCTCAATCCTCGGTCCTCAATCCTCAAACCTCAATCCTCAATCCTCAATCCTGAATCCCCAATCCTAATCCTCAATCCTCAACCCTCAATCCTCAATGCTCAATCATCAATACTCAACACTCAATTCTCAATCCTCAATCCTCAAACCTCAATCCTCAATCCTCGGTCCTCAATTTTCAATCCTCAGTGGAATATCCTCAATTCTCAGTTTTCAATACTCAGTCCTCAATCTTCAATCCTCAATCATCAATTCTCAATCCGCAATCTTCAATCCTCAACACTAAATCCTCAATGCTCAATCCTCAATCCTCAATCCTCAATCCTCCGTCCTCAAACCTCAATCCTCAATATTCAATTCTCAATCCTCAATCCTCAACCCTCAGCCATCAATGCTCAATCCTCAATCTTCAATCCTCAATCCACAGTCCTCAATCCTCTATCCTCCATCCTCAATCCTCAATCCTCAATCCTCAATCCTCAATCCTCAATCCTCAATCATCATTACTCAATCGTCAATCCTCAATCTTCAGCCATCAATCCTCAATCCTCAATACCCAATCCTCAACCCTCAACGTCAATCCTGAAACCTCAACTTTCAATCCTCAACCCTTAATCCTGAATCCTCAACCATCAATCCTCAATCCTCAATCCCCAATCCTCAATCCTCAACCATCAATCCTCAAACCTCAACATTCAATCCTCAACCCTTAATCCTCAATCCTCAATCCTCAATCCTCAATCTTCAATCCTCAATAGAATATCCTCAATACTCAATCCTCAATCTTCAATCATCAATCATCAATCCTCAATCTTCGATCCTCAATCCTCAATCATCAACCCTCAATCCTCAACCCTCAGTAATCAACCCTCAATCCTCAATGCCCAATCCTCAATCCTCAATTATCAATTCTCAATCCTCAATCTTCAACCATCAACACTCAATACTCAATGCTCAATCCTCAATCCTCTATCCTCAATCCTCAATCCTCAATCCTCAATCCTCAATCCTCAATACTTAGTCGTCAATCCTCAATCCTAAACCATCAATCCTCAATCCCCAATCTCGAATACCTAATCCTCAATCATCAATCCTCAAACCTCAACCTTCAGTCCTCAACCCTTAATCCTCAATCCTCAATCCTCAATCCTCAATTTTCAATCCTCAATAGAATATACTCAATTCTCAGTTTTCAATACTCAGCCCTCAATCTTCAACCCTCAATCATCAATTCTCAATCCGCAACCTTCAATCCTCAACACTCAATCCTCAATGCTCAATCCTCAATCATCAATCCTCAATCCTCAATCCTCAATCCTCAGACCTCAGCCTTCAATCCTCAAACGTTAATCCTCAATCCTCAATCCTCAATCCTCATTCCTCAACCCTCAATCCTCAATCCTCAATCCTCAATCCTCAATCCTCAATCCTCAATCCTCAATCCTCAACCCTCAATCCTCAATGCTCAATCCTCAATACTCAACACTCAATTCTCAATCCTCAGTCTTCAAACCTCAATCCTCAATCCTCAATCCTCAATCCTCCGTCCTCAAACCTCAATCCTCAATATTCAATGTACAATCCTCAATCCTCAAACGTCAATCCTCAATCCTCAATCCTCAATCGTCAATCCTCAAACCTCAACCTTCGATCAACTATCCTCAATCCTCAATCCTCAATCCTCAATCCTCAACCCTCAGTCCTCAATCCTCAGTCCTCAATCCTCAGTCCACGACACTCAATCTTCAATCCTCAATCCTCAATCATCAATCCTCAATCCTCAACCATCAATCCTCAATCCTCAATACTCAATCATCAATCCTCAAACCTCAACCTTCAATCCTCAACCCTTAATCCTCAATCCTCAATCCTCAATCCTCAATTTTCAATCCTCAGTGGAATATCCTCAATTCTCAGTTTTCAATACTCAGTCCTCAATCTTCAATCCTCAATCATCAATTCTCAATCCGCAATCTTCAATCCTCAACACTAAATCCTCAATGCTCAATCCTCAATCCTCAATCCTCAATCCTCCGTCCTCAAACCTCAATCCTCAATATTCAATTCTCAATCCTCAATCCTCAATCCTCAGTCATCAATGCTCAATCCTCAATCTTCAATCCTCAATCCACAGTCCTCAATCCTCTATCCTCAATCCTCAATCCTCAATCCTCAATCCTCGATCCTCAATCCTCAATCATCATTCCTCAATCGTCAATCCTCAATCTTCAGCCATCAATCCTCAATCCTCAATACCCAATACTCAACCCTCAACGTCAATCCTCAATCCTCAACCTTCAATCCTCAACCCTTAATCCTCAATCCTCAACCATCAACCCTCAATCCTCAATCCTCAATCCCCAATCCTCAATCCCCAACCATCAATCCTCAAACCTCAACCTTCAATCCTCAACCCTTAATCCTCAATCCTCAATCCTCAATCCTCAATCTTCAATCCTCAATAGAATATCCTCAATACTCAATCCTCAATCTTCAATCATCAATCATCAATCCTCAATCTTCGATCCTCAATCCTCAATCATCAACCCTCAATCCTCAACCCTCAGTAATCAACCCTCAATCCTCAATGCCCAATCCTCAATCCTCAATTATCAATTCTCAATCCTCAATCTTCAACCATCAACACTCAATACTCAATGCTCAATCCTCAATCCTCTATCCTCAATCCTCAATCCTCAATCCTCAATCCTCAATCCTCAATACTTAGTCGTCAATCCTCAATCCTAAACCATCAATCCTCAATCCCCAATCTCGAATACCTAATCCTCAATCGTCAATCCTCAAACCTCAACCTTCAGTCCTCAACCATTAATCCTCAATCCTCAATCCTCAATCCTCAATTTTCAATCCTCAATAGAATATACTCAATTCTCAGTTTTCAATACTCAGCCCTCAATCTTCAACCCACAATCATCAATTCTCAATCCGCAACCTTCAATCCTCAACACTCAATCCTCAATGCTCAATCCTCAATCATCAATCCTCAATCCTCAATCCTCAATCCTCAATCCTCAGACCTCAGCCTTCAATCCTCAAACGTTAATCCTCAATCCTCAATTCTCAATCCTCATTCCTCAACCCTCAATCCTCAATCCTCAATCCTCAATCCTCAATCCTCAATCCTCAATCCTCAATCCTAAGTCCTCAAGCCTCAATCCTCAATCGTCAATCCTCAAACCTCAACCTTCAATCCTCTACCCATAATCCTCAATCCTCAATCCTCATTCCTCAATTCTCAATCCTCAATAGAATATCCTCAATTCTCAGATTTCAATACTCAGTCCTCAATCTTCAATCCTCAGCCGTCAACTCTCAATCCGCAATACCCAATCCTCAATCCTCAATCGTCAATCCTGAAACCTCAACCTTCAATCATCAAACCTTAACCATCAATCCTGAATCCTCAATCCTCAATCTTCAATTTTCAATCCTCTACAGAATATCCTCAATTCTCAGTTTTCAATACACAGTCCTCAATCTTCAATCCTCAACCTTCAATTCTCAATCCGCAATACCCAATCCTCAATCCTCAATCGTCAATCCTCAAACCTCAATCCTCAATCCTCAATCCTCAACCCTCAATCCTCAACCCTCAATCCTCAATGCTCAATCCTCAATCCTCAAACCTCAATCCTCAATCCTCAATCCTCAATCCTCCGTCCTCAAACCTCAATCCTCAATATTCAATGCACAATCCTCAATCCTCAATCCTCAATCCTCAATCCTCAATACTCAATCGTCAATCCTCAATACTCAACCCACAATCCTCAATGCTCAATCCTCAATGCTCAATCCTCAGTCCTCAGTCCTCAACCCTCAATCCTCGATCCTCAATCCTCAATCCCCAATCCTCAATCCTCAATACTCAACCCTCAATCCTCAATGCTCAATCCTCAATACACAACACTCAATTCTCAACCTTCAATCCTCAAACCTCAGTCCTCAAACCTCAATCCTCAATCCTCCGTCCTCAAACCTCAATCCTCAGTATTCAATGCACAATCCTCAATCCTCAATCCTCAGTCATCAATTCTCAATACTCAAACTTCAATCCTCAACCCTCAGTCCTCAATCCTGTATCCTCAATCCTCAGCCTTCAATCCTCAAACGTTAATCCTCAATCCTCAATCCTCAGTCCTCAATCCTCAATCCTCAATCCTCAGTCCACGACACTCTATCATCAATCCTCAATCCTCAATCTTCAATCCTCAATAGAATATACTCAATTCTCAGTTTTCAATACTCAGCCCTCAATCTTCAACCCTCAATCATCAATTCTCAATCCGCCATCTTCAATCCTCAACACTCAATCCTCAATGCTCAATCCTCAATCATCAATCCTCAATCCTCAATCCTCAGACCTCAGCCTTCAATCCTCAAACGTTAATCCTCAATCCTCAATCCTCAATCCTCATTCCTCAACCCTCAACCCTCATTCCTCAATCCTCAATCCTCAATCCTCAATCCTCAATACTCAACCCACAATCCTCAATGCTCAATCCTCAGTCCTCAGTCCTCAACCCTCAATCCTCGATCCTCAATCCTCAATCCCCAATCCTCAATCCTCAATACTCAACCCTAGATCCTCAATGCTCAATCCTCAATACACAACACTCAATTCTCAACCTTCAATCCTCAAACCTCAATCCTCAATCCTCAATCCTCAATCCTCCGTCCTCAAACCTCAATCCTCAATATTCAATGCACAATCCTCAATCCTCAATCCTCAGTCATCAATTCTCAATACTCAAACTTCAATCCTCAACCCTCAGTCCTCAATCCTGTATCCTCAATCCTCAGCCTTCAATCCTCAAACGTTAATCCTCAATCCTCAATCCTCAGTCCTCAATCCTCAACTCTCAGTCCTCAATCCTCAATCCTCAATCCTCAATCCTCAGTCCTCAATCCTCTACCCTCAATCCTCAAAGCTCAATCCTCAGTCCTCAATCCTCAACCCTCAATCCTCAATGGTCAGTCCTCAATACTCAACACTCAATTCTCAATCCTCAATCCTCAAACCTCAATCCTCAATCCTCGGTCCTCAATATTCAATGCACAACCCTCAACCCTCAATCCTCAATGCTCAATCCTCAATACTCAACACTCAATTCTCAATCCTCAGTCCTCAGTCCTCAAACCTCAATCCTCAATCCTCAATGCTCAATCCTCCGTCCTCAAACCTCAAACCTCAATATTCAATGCACAATCCTCAATCCTCAAACCTCAATCCTCAATCCTCAATCCTCAATCGTCAATCCTCAAACCTCAACCTTCCATCCACTATCCTCAATCCCCAATCCTCAATCCTCAATCCTCAACCCTCAGTCCTCAATCCTCAATCCTCAATCCTCAGTCCACGACACTCAATCATCAATCCTCAATCCTCAATCTTCAATCCTCAATCCTCAACCATCAATCCTCAATCCTCAATCCTCAATCATCAATCCTCAAACCTCAACCTTCAATCCTCAACCCTTAATCCTCAATCCTCAATCCTCAACCCTCAATCCTGAATCCCCAATCCTAATCCTCAATCCTCAACCCTCAATCCTCAATGCTCAATCATCAATACACAACACTCAATTCTCAATCCTCAATCCTCAAACCTCAATCCTCAATCCTCGGTCCGCAATTTTCAATCCTCAGTGGAATATCCTCAATTCTCAGTTTTCAATACTCAGTCCTCAATCTTCAATCCTCAATCACCAATTCTCAATCCGCAATCTTCAATCCTCAACACTAAATCCTCAATGCCCAATCCTCAATCATCAATCCTCAACCCTCCGTCCTCAAACCTCAATCCTCAATATTCAATTCTCAATCCTCAATCCTCAATCCTCAGTCATCAATGCTCAATCCTCAATCTTCAATCCTCAATCCACAGTCCTCAATCCTCTATCCTCAATCCTCAATCCTCAATCCTCAATCCTCAATCCTCAATCCTCAATCCTCAATCATCATTCCTCAATCGTCAATCCTCAATCTTCAGCCATCAATCCTCAATCCTCAATACCCAATCCTCAACCCTCAACGTCAATCCTGAAACCTCAACCTTCAATCCTCAACCCTTAATCCTCAATCCTCAACCATCAATCCTCAATCCTCAATCCCCAATCCTCAATCCTCAACCATCAATCCTCAAACCTCAACCTTCAATCCTCAACCCTTAATCCTCAATCCTCAATCCTCAATCCTCAATCCTCAATCTTCAATCCTCAATAGAATATCCTCAATACTCAATCCTCAATCTTCAATCATCAATCATCAATCCTCAATCTTCGATCCTCAATCCTCAATCATCAACCCTCAATCCTCAACACTCAGTAATCAACACTCAATCCTCAATGCCCAATCCTCAATCCTCAATTATCAATTCTCAATCCTCAATCTTCAACCATCAACACTCAATACTCAATGCTCAATCCTCAATCCTCTATCCTCAATCCTCAATCTTTAATCCTCAATCCTCAATCCTCAATACTTAGTCGTCAATCCTCAATCCTAAACCATCAATCCTCAATCCCCAATCTCGAATACCTAATCCTCAATCGTCAATCCTCAAACCTCAACCTTCAGTCCTCAACCCTTAATCCTCAATCCTCAATCCTCAATCCTCAATTTTCAATCCTCAATAGAATATACTCAATTCTCAGTTTTCAATACTCAGCCCTCAATCTTCAACCCTCAATCATCAATTCTCAATCCGCAACCTTCAATCCTCAACACTCAATCCTCAATGCTCAATCCTCAATCATCAATCCTCAATCCTCAATCCTCAATCCTCAATCCTCAGACCTCAGCCTTCAATCCTCAAACGTTAATCCTCAATCCTCAATCCTCAATCCTCAATCCTCAACCCTCAATCCTCAATCCTCAATCCTCAATCCTCAATCCTCAATCCTCAATCCACAATCCTCAATCCGCAATCATCAGTCCTCGAGCCTCAATCCTCAATATTCAGTTGTCAATCCTCAATTCTCAAACCTCAATCCTCAACTCTGTGTCCACAGTACTCAAACCTCAATCCCCCGTCCTCAAACGTCAATCCTCAACCCTCAATCCTCAATCCTCAATCCTCAATCCTCAATCCCCAATCCTCAATCCTCAATCCTCAACCCTCAATCCTCAATTCTCAATTCCTCCGTCCTCAAACGTCAATCCTCAATATTCAATGCTCAATCCTCAATCCTCAACATTCAATCCTCAATCCTCAATGCTCAATCTTCAATCCTCAATCCTCAATACTCAACCCTCAGTAATCAATCCTCTATCCTCAGTACTCAATCCTCAATCCTCAATCCTCAATCCTCAACCCTCAATCCTCAGTCCTCAAGGCTCAACACCCAATATTCAATTGCCAATCCTCAATTCACTGCACTCAATCCTCAACCCTCAATCCTCAATCCTCAATCCTCAATCCTCAATCCTCAATCCTCAATACTCGATCCTCAATCCTCAGACCTCAAGCCTCAACATTCATTATTCAATTGTCAATATTAAATTCACTGCACTCAATCCTCAACTCTCAGTCCTCAATCCTCAATCCTCAATCCTCAATCCTCAGTCCTCAGTTCTCAACCCTCAATCCTCAATGCTCAATCCTCAGTCCTCAATCCTCAACCCTCAATCCTCAATCCTCAATACTCAATCCTCAATCCTCAATCCACAATCCTCATTCCTCAACCCTCAATCCTCAATCCTCAATCCTCAATCCTCAATCCTCAATCCTCAATCCTCAACCCTCAATCCTCAATGCTCAATCCTCAGTCCTCAATCCTCAACCCTCAATCCTCAATCCTCAATCCTCAATCCCCAATCCTCAATCCTCAATTCTCAACCCACAATCCTCAATGCTCAATCCTCAATACTCAACACTCAATTCTCAATCCTCAATCCTCAAGCCTCAATCCTCAATCCTCAATCCTCAATCCTCCGTCCTCAAACCTCAATCCTCAATATTCAATGCACAATCCTCAATCCTCAATCCTCAATCCTCAATCCTCAATACTCAATCGTCAATCCTCAAACCTCAACCTTCAATCCACTATCGTCAATCCTGAATCCTCAATCCTCAATCCTCAATCCTAAGTCGTCAAGCCTCAATCCTCAATATTCAATTGTCAATCCTCAAATCTCAAACCTCAATCCTCAACCCTCAGTCTTCAATCCTCAATCTTCAATCCTCAATCCTCAATCCTCAATCCTCAATCCTCAATCCTCAGTCCTCAACCCTCAATCCTCAATGCTCAATCCTCAATACTCGACACTCAATTCTCAATCCTCAATCCTCAAACCTCAGTCCTCAAACCTCAATCCTCAATCCTCCATCCTCAATACTCAATCCTCAGTATTCAATGCACAATCCTCAATCCTCAATCCTCAATCCTCAATCCTCAACCCTCAATCCTCAATGCTCAATCCTCAATCCTCAAACCTCAATCCTCAATCCTCAATCCTCAATCCTCCGTCCTCAAACCTCAATCCTCAATATTCAATGCACAATCCTCAATCCTCAATCCTCAATCCTCAATCCTCAATACTCAATCGTCAATCCTCGAACCTCAACCTTCAATCCACTATCCTCAATCCTGAATCCTCAATCCTCAATCCTCAATCCTAAGTCCTCAAGCCTCAATCCTCAATATTCAATTGTCTATCCTCAAATCTCAAACCTCTATCCTCAACCCTCAGTCCTCAATCCTCAATCCTCAATCCTCAATCCTCGATCCTCAATCCTCAATCCTCAATCCTCAATCCTCAACCCTCAATCCTCAATGCTCAATCCTCAATACTCAACACTCAATTCTCAATCCTCAATCCTCAAACCTCAGTCCTCAAACCTCAATCCTCAATCCTCCATCCTCAAACCTCAATCCTCAGTATTCAATGCACAATCCTCAATCCTCAATCCTCAGTCATCAATTCTCAATCCTCGATCCTCAATCCTCAATCCCCAATCATCAATCCTCAATCGTCAATCCTCAAACCTCAACCTTCAGTCCTCAACCCTTAATCCTCAATCCTCAATCCTCAATCCTCAATTTTCAATCCTCAATAGAATATACTCAATTCTCAGTTTTCAATACTCAGCCCTCAATCTTCAACCCTCAATCATCAATTCTCAATCCGCCATCTTCAATCCTCAACACTCAATCCTCAATGCTCAATCCTCAATGATCAATCCTCAATCCTCGATCCTCAATCCTCAATCCTCAGACCTCAGCCTTCAATCCTCAATGCTCAATCCTCAATACACAACACACAATTCTCAATCTTCAATCCTCAAACCTCAATCCTCATTCCTCAATCCTCAATCCTCCGTCCTCAAACCTCAATCCTCAATATTCATTGCACAATCCTCAATCCTCAGTCCTCAGTCATCAATTCTCAATACTCAAACTTCAATCCTCAACCCTCAGTCCTCAATCCTGTATCCTCAATCCTCAGCCTTCAATCCTCAAACGTTAATCCTCAATCCTCAATCCTCAGTCCTCAATCCTCAACTCTCAGTCCTCAATCCTCAATCCTCAATCCTCGATCCTCAGTCCTCAATCCTCTACCCTCAATCCTCAATGCTCAATCCTCAGTCCTCAATCCTCAACCCTCAATCCTCAATCCTCAGTCCTCAATCCCCAATCCTCAATCCTCAATCCTCAACCCTCAATCCTCAATGCTCAATCCTCAATACTCAACACTCAATTCTCAATCCTCAATCCTCAAACCTCAATCCTCAACCCTCGGTCCTCAATATTCAATACACAATCCTCAATCCTCAATCCTCAGTCATCAATTCTCAATCCTCAACCTTCAATCCTCAATCCACAGTCCTCAACCCTCTATCCTCAACACTCAATCTTCAATCCTCAACACTCAATCCTCAATGCTCAATCCTCAATCCTCAATCCTCAGTCCTCAATCCTCAATCCTCAATCCTCAATCCTCAATCCTCAATCCGCAGACCTGAATCCTCAATTCTCAAACCTCAATCCTCAACCCTCAGTCCACAGTCTTCAATCTTCAATCTTCAGTCCTCAGACCTCAATCGTCAATCCTCAATTATCAATCCTCAATCCCCAAACTTCAACTTCAATCCTCAATCTTAAAAGATCAATACACAATTCTCAATCTTCAATCCTCAACACTCAATCCTCAATGCTCAATCCTCAATCCTCAATCCTCAATCCTCAACCCTCAATCCTCAGTCCTCAAGCATCAACACCCAATATTCAATTGTCAATCCTCAATTCACTGCACTCAATCCTCAACCCTCAATCCTCAATCCCCAATCGTCAATCCTCAACCCTCATCCATCAGGCCTCAAGGCTCAACACCCAATATTCAATTGTCAAACCTCAATTCACTGCACTCAATCCTCAAACCTCAATCCTCAATCCTCAATCCTCAATCCTCAATCCTCAATCCTCAATCCTCAATCCTCAATCCTCAATTCTCAATTCCTCCGTCCTCAAACCTCAATCCTCTATATTCAATGCTCAATCCTCAATCCTCAACATTCAATCCTCAATCCTCAATGCTCAATCTTCAATCCTCAATCCTCAATACTCAACCCTCAGTAATCAATCGTCTATCCTCAGTCCTCAATCCTCAATCCTCAATCCTCAATCCTCAACCCTCAATCCTCAGTCCTCAATGCTCAACACCCAATATTCAATTGACAATCCTCAATTCACTGCACTCAATCCTCAACCCTCAATCCTCAATCCTCAATCCTCAATCCTCAATCCTCAATCCTCAATACTCGATCGTCAATCCTCAGACCTCAATCCTCATCCTCAATTATCAATCCTCAATCCTCAGTCCACAATCCTCAATCCTCAATCTTCAATCCTCAATCCTCAATCCTCAACCATCAATCCTCAATCCTCAGTCCTCAATCCTCAATGCTCAATCCTCAATCCTCAATCCTCAATCTTCAATCATCAATCATCAATCCTCAATCCTCAATCCTCAATCCTCAACCCTGAATCCTCAACCCTCAGTAATCAACCCTCAATCCTCAATCCTCAATCCTCAATCCTCAATCCACAATCCTCAATTCTCAGTCCTCAAGCCTCAATCCTAAATATTCAATTGTCACCCCTGAATTCTCAAACCTCAATCCTCAACCCTCAGTCCTCAATCCTCAATCCTCAAACCTCAATCCTCATTCCTCGAACTTCAATCCTCAATATTCAATGCTCAATCCTCAATTCACACCACTCAATTCTCAACTACCATTACACAATACTCAATGCTCAATCCTGAATGCTCAATCTTCAATCCTCAATCCTCAATCCCCAAAATTCAATTGTCAATCCTCAGTTCTTAAACCTCAGTCCTCAATCCTCCATCCTCAAACCTCAATCCTCAATCTTCTATCCTCAATCCTCAACGCTCAATCCTCAATCCTCAATCCTCAATCCTCAATCCTCAGTCCTCAATCCTCAACCCTCAATCCCCAAAATTCAATTGTCCATCCTCAATTCTCAAACCTCAGACCTCAATCCGCCATCCTCATTCTCAAACCTCAATCTTCAATATCAATCCTCAATCCTCAATCTTCAATCCTCAATCCTCAACTCTCAATCCTCAACCCACAGTCTCAACGATCAATCCTCAATCCTCATTCCTCAGTCCTCAATCCTCAATCCTCAATCCTCAGTAGAATATCCTCAATACTCAGTTTTCAATACTCAAACCACAATCTTCAATCTTCAAATCTCAAACCTTAAACATGAATTCTCAACACTCTATCCTCAACTCTCAGTCCTCAATCTTCAATCTTCAATCCTCAATCCTCAATATTCAATCCTCAATCCTCGACTTTCAATCCTCAATCCTCAATCCTCATTCCGCAAACCTGAATCCTCAATTCTCAAACCTAAATCCTCAACCCTCAGTCCACAGTATTCAATCTTCAATCTTCAGTCCTGAGTCCTCAATCGTCAATCCTCAATTACCAATCCTCAATCCCCAAACTTCAACCTCAATCCTCAATCTTAAAAGATCAATACACAATTCTCAATCTTCAATCCTCAACACTCAATCCTCAATGCTCAATCCTCAATCCTCAATCCTCAATCCTCAATCCTCAATCCTCAATCCTCAACCGCCGATGCTCAATCCTCAACCACCAATCCTCAATCCTCAATACCCAGTCCTCAATCCTCAATCGTCAATCCTCAAACCTCAACCTTCAATCCTCAACCCTTAATCCTCAATCCTCCATCCTCAATCCGCAATTTTCAATCCCCAATAGAATATCCTCAATTCTCAGTTTTCAATACTCAGTCCTCAATCTTCAAGCGTCAGTCCTCAATCCACAATCTTCAACCCTCAATCCCCAATCTTCAGTCCAGGACACTCAATCTTAAGTCCTCAATCCTCATTCGTCAATCCTCAATACTCAACCATCAATCCTCAATCCTCAATCCTCAATCCTCTATCCTCAATCCTCAATCCTCGATTCTCAGCCCTCATTAGAAAATCCTCAATTCTCAGTTTTCAATACACAATCCTCAATCTTCAATCTTCAAATCTCGGTTCCGAAACATCAATTCTCAATACTCTATCCTCAACTCTCAGTCCTCAATCTTCAACCAACGATCCTGGAACCTCAATCTTCAATCTTCAATCCTCGACCCTGAGTCCTCAATCCTGTATCCTCAATCCTCAATCTTCAATCCTCAACACTCAATCCTCAATGCTCAATCCTCAATCATCAATCCTCAATCCTCAATCCTCAATCCTCAATCCTCAAACCTCAGCCTTCAATCCTCAAACGTTAATCCTCAATACTCAATCCTCAGTCCTCAATCCTCAACTCTCAGTCCTCAATCCTCAATCCTTAATCCTCAATCCTCAGTCCTCATTCCTCAACCCTCAATCCTCAATGCTCAATCCTCAGTCCTCAATCCTCAACCCTCAATCCTCAATCCTCAATCCTCAATCCCCAATCCTCAATCCTCAATCCTCAACCCTCAATCCTCAATGCTCAATCCTCAATACTCAACACTCAATTCTCAATCCTCAATCCTCAAACCTCAATCCTCAATCCTCGGTCCTCAATATTCAATGCACAATCCTCAATCCTCAATCCTCAGTCATCAATTCTCAATCCTCAATCTTCAATCCTCAATCCTCAGTCCTCAATCCTCTATCCTCAACCCTCAATCTTCAATCCTCAACACTCAATCCTCAATGATCAATCCTCAATCATCAATCCTCAATCCTCAACTCTCAATCCTCAATCCTCAAGCCTCATTGATCAATCCTCAAACGTTAATCCTCAATCCTCAATCCTCAATCCTCAATCGTCAACCCTTAATCCTCAATCCTCAATCCTCAATCCTCAATCCTCAATCCTCAATCCTCAATCCTCAACCCTCAATCCTCAATGCTCAATCCTCTATCCTCAATCCTCAATCCTCAACTCTCAATCCTCAATCCTCAATCCTCAATCCTCAATCCTCAATCCTCAATCCTCAACCCTCATTCCTCAATGCTCAATCCTCAATACTCAACACTCAATTCTCAATCCTCAGTCCTCAAACCTCAATCCTCAATCCTCAATCCTCAACCCTCCTGCCTCAAACCTCAATCCTCAATATTCAATGCACAATCCTCAATCCTCAAACCTCAATCCTCAATACTCAATCCTCAATCGTCAATCCTCAAACCTCAACCTTCGATCCACTACCCTCAATCCTCAATCCTCAATCCTCAATCCTCAATCCTCAATCCTCAATCATCACTCCTCAATCGTCAATCCTCAATCTTCAGCCATCAATCCTCAATCCTCAATACCCAATCCTCAACCCTCAACGTCAATCCTCAAACCTCAACCTTCAATCCTCAACCGTTAATCCTCAATCCTCAACCATCAATCCTCAATCCTCAATCCTCAATCCTCAACCCCCAATCCTCAATCCTCAATCCTCAATCCTCAATCCACAATCCTCAATTCTCAGTCCTCAAGCCTCAATCCTAAATATTCAATTGTCACCCCTGAATTCTCAAACCTCAATCCTCAACCCTCAGTCCTCAATCCTCAATCCTCAAACCTCAATCCTCATTCCTCGAACTTCAATCCTCAATATTCAATGCTCAATCCTCAATTCACACCACTCAATTCTCAACTATCATTACACAATACTCAATGCTCAATCCTGAATACTCAATCTTCAATCCTCAATCCTCAATCCCCAAAATTCAATTGTCAATCCTCAATTCTTAAACCTCACTCCTCAATCCTCCATCCTCAACCCTCAATCCTCAATCTTCTATCCTCAATCCTCAACGCTCAATCCTCAATCCTCAATCCTCAATCCTCAATCCTCAGTCCTCAATCCTCAACCCTCAATCCCCAAAATTCAATTGTCCGTCCTCAATTCTCAAACCTCAGACCTCAATCCGCCATCCTCATTCTCAAACCTCAATCTTCAACATCAATCCTCAATCCTCAATCTTCAATCCTCAATCCTCAACTCTTAATCCTCAACCCACAGTCTCAACGATCAATCCTCAATCCTCATTCCTCAGTCCTCAATCCTCAATCCTCAATCCTCAGTAGAATATCCTCAATACTCAGTTTTCAATACTCAAACCACAATCTTCAATCTTCAAATCTCAAACCTTAAACATGAATTCTCAACACTCTATCCTCAACTCTCAGTCCTCAATCTTCAATCTTCAATCCTCAATCCTCAATATTCAATCCTCAATCCTCGACTTTCAATCCTCAATCCTCAATCCTCAATCCGCAAACCTGAATCCTCAATTCTCAAACCTAAATCCTCAACCCTCAGTCCACAGTCTTCAATCTTCAATCTTCAGTCCTGAGTCCTCAATCGTCAATCCTCAATACTCAACCATCAATCCTCAATCCTCAATCCTCAATCCTCTATCCTCAATCCTCAATCCTCGATTCTCAGCCCTCATTAGAAAATCCTCAATTCTCAGTTTTCAATACACAATCCTCAATCCTCAATCCTCAGTCATCAATGCTCAATCCTCAATCTTCAATCCTCAATCCACAGTCCTCAATCCTCTATCCTCAATCCTCAATCCTCAATCCTCAATCCTCGATCCTCAATCCTCAATCATCATTCCTCAATCGTCAATCCTCAATCTTCAGCCATCAATCCTCAATCCTCAATACCCAATCCTCAACCCTCAACGTCAATCCTCAAACCTCAAACCTCAACCTTCAATCCTCAACCCTTAATCCTCAATCCTCAACCATCAATCCTCAATCCTCAATCCCCAATCCTCAATCCTCAACCATCAATCCTCAAACCTCAACCTTCAATCCTCAACCCTTAATCCTCAATCCTCAATCCTCAATCCTCAATCTTCAATCCTCAATAGAATATCCTCAATACTCAATCCTCAATCTTCAATCATCAATCATCAATCCTCAATCTTCGATCCTCAATCCTCAATCATCAACCCTCAATCCTCAACACTCAGTAATCAACCCTCAATTCTCAATGCCCAATCCTCAATCCTCAATTATCAATTCTCAATCCTCAATCTTCAACCATCAACACTCAATACTCAATGCTCAATCCTCAATCCTCTATCCTCAATCCTCAATCCTCAATCCTCAATCCTCAATCCTCAATACTTTGTCGTCAATCCTCAATCCTAAACCATCAATCCTCAATCCCCAATCTCGAATACCTAATCCTCAATCATCAATCCTCAAACCTCAACCTTCAGTCCTCAACCCTTAATCCTCAATCCTCAATCCTCAATCCTCAATTTTCAATCCTCAATAGAATATACTCAATTCTCAGTTTTCAATACTCAGCCCTCAATCTTCAACCCTCAATCATCAATTCTCAATCCGCAACATTCAATCCTCAACACTCAATCCTCAATGCTCAATCCTCAATCATCAATCCTCAATCTTCAATCCTCAGCCTTCAATTCTCAATCCGCAATACCCAATCCTCAATCCTCAATCGTCAATCCTCAAACCTCAACCTTCAATCATCAAACCTTAATCCTCAATCCTCAATCTCCAATTTTCAATCCTCTACAGAATATCCTCAATTCTCAGTTTTCAATACACAGTCCTCAATCTTCAATCCTCAACCTTCAATTCTCAATCCGCAATACCCAACCCTCAATCCTCAATCGTCAATCCTCAAACCTCAATCCTCAATCCTCAATCCTCAATCCTCAATCCTCAACCCTCAATCCTCAATGCTCAATCCTCAATCCTCAAACCTCAATCCTCAATCCTCAATCCTCAATCCTCCGTCCTCAAACCTCAATCCTCAATATTCAATGCACAATCCTCAATCCTCAATCCTCAATCCTCAATCCTCAATACTCAATCGTCAATCCTCGAACCTCAACCTTCAATCCACTATCCTCAATCCTGAATCCTCAATCCTCAATCCTCAATCCTAAGTCCTCAAGCCTCAATCCTCAATATTCAATTGTCAATCCTCAAATCTCAAACCTCAATCCTCAACCCTCAGTCCTCAATCCTCAATACTCAACCCACAATCCTCAATGCTCAATCCTCAGTCCTCAGTCCTCAACCCTCAATCCTCGATCCTCAATCCTCAATCCCCAATCCTCAATCCTCAATACTCAACCCTCAATCCTCAATGCTCAATCCTCAATACACAACACTCAATTCTCAATCTTCAATCCTCAAACCTCAATCCTCAATCCTCAATCCTCAATCCTCCGTCCTCAAACCTCAATCCTCAATATTCAATGCACAATCCTCAATCCTCAATCCTCAGTCATCAATTCTCAATACTCAAACTTCAATCCTCCACCCTCGGTCCTCAATCCTGTATCCTCAATCCTCAGCCATCAATCCTCAAACGTTAATCCTCAATCCTCAATCCTCAGTCCTCAATCCTCAACTCTCAGTCCTCAATCCTCAATCCTCAATCCTCAATCCTCAGTCCTCAATCCCCTACCCTCAATCCTCAATGCTCAATCCTCAATACTCAACACTCAATTCTCAATCCTCAATCCTCAAACCTCAATCCTCAACCCTCAATCCTCAATATTCAATTGTCAATCCTCAAATCTCAAACCTCAATCCTCAACCCTCAGTCCTCAATCCTCAATACTCAACCCACAATCCTCAATGCTCAATCCTCAGTCCTCAGTCCTCAACCCTCAATCCTCGATCCTCAATCCTCAATCCCCAATCCTCAATCCTCAATACTCAACCCTCAATCCTCAATGCTCAATCCTCAATACACAACACTCAATTCTCAATCTTCAATCCTCAAACCTCAATCCTCAATCCTCAATCCTCAATCCTCCGTCCTCAAACCTCAATCCTCAATATTCAATGCACAATCCTCAATCCTCAATCCTCAGTCATCAATTCTCAATACTCAAACTTCAATCCTCAACCCTCAGTCCTCAATCCTGTGTCCTCAATCCTCAGCCTTCAATCCTCAAACGTTAATCCTCAATCCTCAATCCTCAGTCCTCAATCCTCAACTCTCAGTCCTCAATCCTCAATCCTCAATCCTCAATCCTCAGTCCTCATTCCTCAACCCTCAATCCTCAATGCTCAATCCTCAGTCCTCAATCCAAAACCCTCAATCCTCAATCCTCAATCCTCAATCCCCAATCCTCAATCCTCAATCCTCAACCCTCAATCCTCAATGCTCAATCCTCAATACTCAACACTCAATTCTCAATCCTCAAACCTCAAACCTCAATCCTCAATCCTCGGTCCTCAATATTCAATGCACAATCCTCAATCCTCAATCCTCAGTCATCAATTCTCAATCCTCAATCTTCAATCCTCAATCCTCAGTCCTCAATCCTCTATCCTCAACCCTCAATCTTCAATCCTCAACACTCAATCCACAATGATCAATCCTCAATCATCAATCCTCAATCCTCAACCCTCAATCCTCAAACCTCAAACCTCAGCCATCAATCCTCAAACGTTAATCCTCAATCCTCAATCCTCAATCCTCAATCCTCAATCCTCAATCCTCAATCCTCAATCCTCAATCCTCAATCCTCAAATGTTAATCCTCAATCCTCAATCCTCAATCCTCAATCCTCAACCCTCAATCCTCAATCCTCAATCCTCAATCCTCAATCCTCAATACTCAATCCTCAACCCTCAATCCTCAATCCTCAATCCTCAATACTCAACCCTCAATCCTCAATGCTCAATCCTCAATACTCAAAACTCAATTCTCAATCGTCAATCCTCAAACCTCAATCCTCAATCCTCAATCCTCAATCCTCCGTCCTCAAACCTCAATCCTCAATATTCAATGCACAATCCTCAATCCTCAATCCTCAATCCTCAATCCTCAATACTCAATCGTCAATCCTCAAACCTCAACCTTCAATCCACTATCCTCAATCCTCAATCCTCAATCCTCAATCCTCAATCCTAAGTCCTCAAGCCTCAATCCTGAATATTCAATCGTCAATCCTCAAATCTCAAACCTCAATCCTCAACCCTCAGTCCTCAATCATCAATCCTCAGTCCTCAATCCTCAATCCTCAATCCTCAATCCTCAATCCTCAATCCGCAAACCTGAATCCTCAATTCTCAAACCTCAATCCTCAACCCTCAGTCCACAGTCTTCAATCTTCAATCTTCAGTCCTCAGTCCTCAATCGTCTATCCTCAATTATCAATCCTCAATCCCCAAACTTCAACTTCAATCCTCAATCTTAAAAGATCAATACACAATTCTCAATCTTCAATCCTAAACACTCAATCCTCAATGCTCAATCCTCAATCCTCAATCCTCAATCCTCAATCCTAAGTCCTCAAGCCTCAATCCTCAATGCTCAATCCTCAATACTCAACACTCAATTCTCAATCCTCAATCCTCAAACCTCAGTCCTCGAACCTCAATCCTCAATCCTCCATCCTCAAACCTCAATCCTCAGTATTCAAAGCACAATCCTCAATCCTCAATCCTCAGTCATCAATTCTCAATCCTCGATCCTCAATCCTCAATCCTCAATCCTCAATCCTCAAACCACAGCCTTCAATCCTCAAACGTTAATCCTCGATCCTCAATCCTCTATCCTCAATCCTCTACCCTCAATCCTCAATCCTCAATCCTCAATCCTCAATCCTCAATCCTCAATCCACCACCCTCAATCCTCAATGCTCAATCCTCAATACACAACACTCAATTCTCAATCTTCAATCCTCAAACCTCAATCCTCAATCCTCAATCCTCAATCCTCCGTCCTCAACCCTCAATCCTCAATATTGAATGCACAATCCTCAATCCTCAATCCTCAGTCATCAATTCTCAATACTCAAACTTCAATCCTCAACCCACAG
This sequence comes from Calliopsis andreniformis, assembly GCF_051401765.1. Taxonomy (NCBI): domain Eukaryota; kingdom Metazoa; phylum Arthropoda; class Insecta; order Hymenoptera; family Andrenidae; genus Calliopsis; species Calliopsis andreniformis. Next base: position 496,161 of record NW_027480611.1, on the reverse strand, counting down.
TCCTCAATCCTGTATCCTCAATCCCCAATCTTCAATCCTCAACACTCAATCCTCAATGCTCAATCCTCAATCATCAATCCTCAATCCTCAATCCTCAATCCTCAATCCTCAAACCTCAGCCTTCAGTCCTCAAACGTTGATCCTCAATCCTCAATCCTCAGTCCTCAATCCTCAACTCTCAGTCCTCAATCCTCAATCCTCAATCCTCAACCCTCACTCCTATATCCTCAACCCTCAATCCTCAATGCTCAATCCTCAGTCCTCAATCCTCAACCCTCAATCCTCAATCCTCAATCCTCAATCCCCAATCCTAATCCTCAATCCTCAACCCTCAATCCTCAATGCTCAATCCTCAATACTCAACACTCAATTCTCAATCCTCAATCCTCAAACCTCAATCCTCAATCCTCGGTCCTCAATATTCAATGCACAATCCTCAATCCTCAATCCTCAGTCATCAATTCTCAATCCTCAATCTTCAATCCTCAATCCCCAGTCCTCAATCCTCTATCCTCAACCCTCAATCTTCAATCCTCAACACTCAATCCTCAATGCTCAATCCTCAATCATCAATCCTCAATCCTCAACCCTCAATCCTCAATCCTGAAACCTCAGCCATCAATCCTCAAACGTTAATCCTCAATCCTCAATCCTCAATCCTCAATCCTCAATCCTCAATCCTCAATCCTCAATCCTCAATCCTCAATCCTCAATCCTCAATCCTCAATCCTCAATCCTCAACCCTCAATCCTCAATGCTCAATCCTCTACCCTCAATCCTCAATCCTCAACCCTCAATCCTCAATCCTCAGTCCTCAATCCTCAATCCTCAATCCTCAATCCTCAACCCTCAATCCTCAATGCTCAATCCTCAATACTCAACACTCAATACTCAATCCTCAGTCCTCAAACCTCAATCCTCAATCCTCAATCATCAATCCTCCGTCCTCAAACCTCAATCCTCAATATTCAATGCACAATCCTCAATCCTCAAACCTCAATCCTCAATCCTCAATCCTCAATCGCCAGTCCTCAAACCTCAACCTTCGATCCACTATCCTCAATCCTCAATCCTCAATCCTCAATCCTCAACCCTCAGTCCTCAATCCTCAGTCCTCAATCCTCAGTCCACGACACTCAATCTTCAATCCTCAATCCTCAATCTTCAATCCTCAATCCTCAACCATCAATCTTCAATCCTCAATACTCAATCATCAATCCTCAAACCTCAACCTTCAATCCTCAACCCTTAATCCTCAATGCTCAATCCTCAATCCTCAATCCTCAATCCTCCGTCCTCAAACCTCAATCCTCAATATTCAATTCTGAATCCTCAATCCTCAATCCTCAGTCATCAATGCTCAATCCTCAATCTTCAATCCTCAATCCACAGTCCTCAATCCTCTATCCTCAATCCTCAATCCTCAATCCTCAATCCTCAATCCTCAATCCTCAATCCTCAATCCTCAATACTCAGTCGTCAATCCTCAATCCTAAACCATCAATCCTCAATCCCCAATCTCGAATACCTAATCCTCAATCGTCAATCCTCAAACCTCAACCTTCAGTCCTCAACCCTTAATCCTCAATCCTCAATCCTCAATCCTCAATTTTCAATCCTCAATAGAATATACTCAATTCTCGGTTTTCAATACTCAGCCCTCAATCTTCAACCCTCAATCATCAATTCTCAATCCGCAACCTTCAATCCTCAACACTCAATCCTCAATGCTCAATCCTCAATCCTCAATCCTCAATCCTCAATCCTCAATCCTCAATGCTCAATCCTCAATACTCAACACTCAATTCTCAATCCTCAGACCTCAGCCTTCAATACTCAAACGTTAATCCTCAATCCTCAATCCTCAATCCTCATTCCTCAACCCTCAATCCTAAATCCTCAATCCTCAATCCTCAATCCTCAATCCTCAATCCTCAACCCTCAATCCTCAATGCTCAATCCTCAGTCCTCAATCCTCAACCCTCAATCCTCAATCCTCAATCCTCAATCCCCAGTCCTCAATCCTCAATTCTCAACCCACAATCCTCAATGCTCAATCCTCAATACTCAACACTCAATTCTCAATCCTCAATCCTCAAGCCTCAATCCTCAATCCTCAATCCTCAATCCTCCGTCCTCAAACCTCAATCCTCAATATTCAATGCACAATCCTCAATCCTCAATCCTCAATCCTCAATCCTCAATACTCAATCGTCAATCCTCAAACCTCAACCTTCAATCCACTATCGTCAATCCTGAATCCTCAATCCTCAATCCTCAATCCTAAGTCGTCAAGCCTCAATCCTCAATATTCAATTGTCAATCCTCAAATCTCAAACCTCAATCCTCAACCCTCTGTCCTCAATCCTCAATCCTCAATCCTCAATCCTCAATCCTCAATCCTCAATCCTCAATCCTCTGTCCTCAACCCTCAATCCTCAATGCTCAATCCTCACTACTCGACACTCAATTCTCAATCCTCAATCCTCAAACCTCAGTCCTCAAACCTCAATCCTCAATCCTCCATCCTCAATACTCAATCCTCAGTATTCAATGCACAATCCTCAATCCTCAATCCTCAGTCATCAATTCTCAATCCTCGATCCTCAATCCTCAATCCCCAATCATCAATCCTCAATCGTCAATCCTCAAACCTCAACCTTCAATCCTCTACCAGTAATCCTCAATCCTCAATCCTCATTCCTCAATTCTCAATCCTCAATAGAATATCCTCAATTCTCAGATTTCAAAACTCAGTCCTCAATCTTCAATCCTCAACCTTCAATTCTCAATCCGCAATACCCAATCCTCAATCCTCAATCGTCAATCCTCAAACCTCAACCGTCAATCATCAAACCTTAATCCTCAATCCTCAATCCTCAATCCTCAATCTTCAATTTTCAATCCTCTACAGAATATCCTCAATTCTCAGTTTTCAATACACAGTCCTCAATCTTCAATCGTCGGTACTCAATCCTCAATCTTCAACTCTAAATGCTCAATCCTCAGTCCACGACACTCAGTCTTCAATCCTAAATCCTCAATCTTCAATCCTCAGTCCTCAATCCTCAACTCTCAGTCCTCAATCCTCAATCCTCAATCCTCAATCCTCAGTCCTCAATCCTCTACCCTCAATCCTCAATGCTCAATCCTCAGTCCTCAATCCTCAACCCTCAATCCTCAATCCTCAGTCCTCAATCCCCAATCCTCAATCCTCAATCCTCAACCCTCAATCCTCAATGCTCAATCCTCAATACTCAACACTCAATTCTCAATCCTCAATCCTCAAACCTCAATCCTCAACCCTCGGTCCTCAATATTCAATACACAATCCTCAATCCTCAATCCTCAGTCATCAATTCTCAATCCTCAACCTTCAATCCTCAATCCACAGTCCTCAACCCTCTATTCTCAACACTCAATCTTCAATCCTCAACACTCAATCCTCAATGCTCAATCCTCAATCATCAATCCTCAATCCTCAACCCTCAATCCTCAATCCTCAAACCTCAGCCATCAATCCTCAAACGTTAATCCTCAATCCTCAATCCTCAATCCTCAATACTCAACCCTCAATCCTCAATCCTCAATCCTCAATCCTCAATCCTCAATCCTCAATCCTCAACCCTCAATCCTCAATTCTCAATCCTCTATCCACTATCCTCAATCCCCAATCCTCAATCCTCAATCCTGAACCCTCAGTCCTCAATCCTCAATCCTCAATCCTCAGTCCACGACACTCAATCATCAATCCTCAATCCTCAATCTTCAATCCTCAATCCTCAACCATCAATCCTCAATCCTCAATCCTCAATCATCAATCCTCAAACCTCAACCTTCATTCCTCAACCCTTAATCCTCAATCCTCAATCCTCAATCCTGAATTTTCAATCCTCAGTGGAATATCCTCAATTCTCAATACTCAGTCCTCAATCTTCAATCCTCAATCATCAATTCTCAATCCGCAATCTTCAATCCTCAACACTAAATCCTCAATGCTCAATCCTCAATCCTCAATCCTCAATCCTCCGTCCTCAAACCTCAATCCTCATTATTCAATTCTCAATCCTCAATCCTCAATCCTCAGTCATCAATGCTCAACCCTCAATATTCAATCCTCAACCCACAGTCCTCAATCCTCTATCATCAATCCTCAATCCTCAATCCTCAATCCTCAATCCTCAATCGTCAATGCTCAATCCTCAATCATCAATCCTCTATCCTCAATCCTCAACCCTCAATCCTCAAACCTCAGCCTTCAATCCTCAAATGTTAATCCTCAATCCTCAATCCTCAATCCTCAATCCTCAATCCTCAACCGTCAATCCTCAATCCTCAATCCTCAATCCTCAATCCTCAATACTCAATCCTCAACCCTCAATCCTCAATCCTCAATCCTCAATACTCAACCCTCAATCCTCAATGCTCAATCCTCAATACTCAAAACACAATTATCAATCCTCAATCCTCAAACCTCAATGCTCAATCCTCAATCCTCTATCCTCAATCCTCAATCCTCAATCCTCAATCCTCAATCTTCAATACACAGTCGTCAATCCTCAATCCTCAACCATCAATCCTCAATCCCCAGCTCCGAATACCTAATCCTCAATCGTCAATCCTCTAACCTCAACCTTCAGTCCTCAACCCTTAATCCTCAATCCTGAATCCTCAATCCCCAATCCTCAATCCTCAATCCTCAACCCTCAATCCTCAATGCTCAATCCTCAATACTCAACACTCAATTCTCAATCATCAATCCTCAAACCTCAATCCTCAAATGTCGGTCATCAATATTCAATGCACAATCCCCAATCCTCAATCCTCAATCCTCAACCCTCAATCCTCAATGCTCAATCCTCAATACTCAACACTCAATTCTCAATCCTCAAACCTCAAACCTCAATCCTCAATCCTCGGTCCTCAATATTCAATGCACAATCCTCAATCCTCAATCCTCAGTCATCAATTCTCAATCCTCAATCTTCAATCCTGAATCCTCAGTCCTCAATCCTCTATCCTCAACCCTCAATCTTCAATCCTCAACACTCAATCCACAATGATCAATCCTCAATCATCAATCCTCAATCCTCAACCCTCAATCCTCAAACCTCAAACCTCAGCCATCAATCCTCAAACGTTAATCCTCAATCCTCAATCCTCAATCCTCAATCCTCAATCCTCAATCCTCAATCCTCAATCCTCAATCCTCAATCCTCAAATGTTAATCCTCAATCCTCAATCCTCAATCCTCAATCCTCAACCCTCAATCCTCAATCCTCAATCCTCAATCCTCAATCCTCAATACTCAATCCTCAACCCTCAATCCTCAATCCTCAATGCTCAATCCTCTACCCTCAATCCTCAATCCTCAACCCTCAATCCTCAATCCTCAGTCCTCAATCCTCAATCCTCAATCCTCAATCCTCAACCCTCAATCCTCAATGCTCAATCCTCAATACTCAACACTCAATACTCAATCCTCAGTCCTCAAACCTCAATCCTCAATCCTCAATCATCAATCCTCCGTCCTCAAACCTCAATCCTCAATATTCAATGCACAATCCTCAATCCTCAAACCTCAATCCTCAATCCTCAATCCTCAATCGCCAGTCCTCAAACCTCAACCTTCGATCCACTATCCTCAATCCTCAATCCTCAATCCTCAATCCTCAACCCTCAGTCCTCAATCCTCAGTCCTCAATCCTCAGTCCACGACACTCAATCTTCAATCCTCAATCCTCAATCTTCAATCCTCAATCCTCAACCATCAATCTTCAATCCTCAATACTCAATCATCAATCCTCAAACCTCAACCTTCAATCCTCAACCCTTAATCCTCAATGCTCAATCCTCAATCCTCAATCCTCAATCCTCCGTCCTCAAACCTCAATCCTCAATATTCAATTCTGAATCCTCAATCCTCAATCCTCAGTCATCAATGCTCAATCCTCAATCTTCAATCCTCAATCCACAGTCCTCAATCCTCTATCCTCAATCCTCAATCCTGAATCCTCAATCCTCAATCCTCAATCCTCAATCCTCAATCCTCAATACTCAGTCGTCAATCCTCAATCCTAAACCATCAATCCTCAATCCCCAATCTCGAATACCTAATCCTCAATCGTCAATCCTCAAACCTCAACCTTCAGTCCTCAACCCTTAATCCTCAATCCTCAATCCTCAATCCTCAATTTTCAATCCTCAATAGAATATACTCAATTCTCGGTTTTCAATACTCAGCCCTCAATCTTCAACCCTCAATCATCAATTCTCAATCCGCAACCTTCAATCGTCAACACTCAATCCTCAATGCTCAATCCTCAATCCTCAATACTCAATCCTCAATCCTCAATCCTCAATGCTCAATCCTCAATACTCAACACTCAATTCTCAATCCTCAGACCTCAGCCTTCAATACTCAAACGTTAATCCTCAATCCTCAATCCTCAATCCTCATTCCTCAACCCTCAATCCTAAATCCTCAATCCTCAATCCTCAATCCTCAATCCTCAATCCTCAACCCTCAATCCTCAATGCTCAATCCTCAGTCCTCAATCCTCAACCCTCAATCCTCAATCCTCAATCCTCAATCCCCAGTCCTCAATCCTCAATTCTCAACCCACAATCCTCAATGCTCAATCCTCAATACTCAACACTCAATTCTCAATCCTCAATCCTCTAGCCTCAATCCTCAATCCTCAATCCTCAATCCTCCGTCCTCAAACCTCAATCCTCAATATTCAATGCACAATCCTCAATCCTCAATCCTCAATCCTCAATCCTCAATACTCAATCGTCAATCCTCAAACCTCAACCTTCAATCCACTATCGTCAATCCTGAATCCTCAATCCTCAATCCTCAATCCTAAGTCGTCAAGCCTCAATCCTCAATATTCAATTGTCAATCCTCAAATCTCAAACCTCAATCCTCAACCCTCTGTCCTCAATCCTCAATCCTCAATCCTCAATCCTCAATCCTCAATCCTCAATCCTCAATCCTCAGTCCTCAACCCTCAATCCTCAATGCTCAATCCTCAATACTCGACACTCAATTCTCAATCCTCAATCCTCAAACCTCAGTCCTCAAACCTCAATCCTCAATCCTCCATCCTCAATACTCAATCCTCAGTATTCAATGCACAATCCTCAATCCTCAATCCTCAGTCATCAATTCTCAATCCTCGATCCTCAATCCTCAATCCCCAATCATCAATCCTCAATCGTCAATCCTCAAACCTCAACCTTCAATCCTCTACCATTAATCCTCAATCCTCAATCCTCATTCCTCAATTCTCAATCCTCAATAGAATATCCTCAATTCTCAGATTTCAAAACTCAGTCCTCAATCTTCAATCCTCAACCTTCAATTCTCAATCCGCAATCTTCAATCCTCAACACTCAATCCTCAATGCTCAATCCTCAGTCCTCAATCCTCAACCCCCAATCCTCAATCCTCAATCCTCAATCCCCAATCCTCAATCCTCAATCCTCAACCCTCAATCCTCAATGCTCAATCCTCAATACTCAACACTCAATTCTCAATCCTCAATCCTCAAACCTCAATCCTCAAATGTCGGTCCTCAATATTCAATGCACAATCCTCAATCCTCAATCCTCAGTCGTCAATTCTCTATCCTCAATCTTCAATCCTCAATCCTCAGTCCTCAATCCTCTATCCTCAATACTCAATCTTCAATCCTCAACACTCAATCCTCAATGCTCAATCCTCAATCATCAATCCTCTATCCTCAATCCTCAACCCTCAATCCTCAAACCTCAGCCTTCAATCCTCAAATGTTAATCCTCAATTATCAATCCTCATTCCTCAATCCTCAATCCTCAACCCTCAACACTCAATCCTCAATCCTCAATCCACAATCCTCAATACTCAATCCTCAACCCTCAATCCTCAATCCTCAATCCTCAATACTCAACCCTCAATCCTCAACGATCAATCCTCAATACACAATACTCAATTCTCAATCATCAATCCTCAAACCTGAATCCTCAATCCTCAAACCTCAATCCTCAATATTCAATGCACAATCCTCAATCCTCAATCCTCAATCCTCAATCCTCAATACTCAATCGTCAATCCTCAATCCTCAATCCTCAATCCTCAATCCGCAAACCTGAATCCTCAATTCTCAAACCTCAATCCTCAACCCTCAGTCCACAGTCTTCAATCTTCAATCTTCAGTCCTCAGTCCTCAATCGTCAAACCTCAATTATCAATCCTCAATCCCCAAACTTCAACTTCAATCCTCAATCTTAAAAGATCAATACACAATTCTCAATCTTCAATCCTCAACACTCAATCCTCAATGCTCAATGCTCAATCCTCAATCCTCAATCCTCAACCCTCAATCCTCAGTCCTCAAGCCTCAACACACAATATTCAATTGTCAATCCTCAATTCACTGCACTCAATCCTCAACCCTCAATCCTCAATCCCCAATCGTCAATCCTCAACCCTCAACCCTCAGGCCACAAGGCTCAACACCCAATATTCAATTGTCAAACCTCAATTCACTGCACTCAATCCTCAACCCTCAATCCTCAATCCTCAATCCTCAATCCTCAATCCTCAATCCTCAATCCTCAATCCTCAATCCTCAATTCTCAATTCCTCCGTCCTCAAACCTCAATCCTCAATATTCAATGCTCAATCCTCAATCCTCAACATTCAATCCTCAATCCTCAATGCTCAATCTTCAATCCTCAATCCTCAATACTCAACCCTCAGTAATCAATCGTCTATCCTCAGTCCTCAATCCTCAATCCTCAATCCTCAATCCTCAACCCTCAATCCTCAGTCCTCAAGGCTCAACACCCAATATTCAATTGACAATCCTCAATTCACTGCACTCAATCCTCAACCCTCAATCCTCAATCCTCAATCCTCAATCCTCAATCCTCAATCCTCAATACTCGATCCTCAATCCTCAGACCTCAAGCCTCAACATTCATTATTCAATTGTCAATATTAAATTCACTGCACACAATTCTCACCTCTCAGTCCTCAATCTTCAGTCCACAATCATCAATCCTCAATCGTCAATACTAAAACCTCAAAATTCTATCCTCAACCATTAGTCCTCAATCCTCAATCCTCAATTTTCAATCCTCAATAGAAAATCCTCAATCCTCGATCCTCAATTCTCAACCCTCAATACTCAAACCTCAACACTCGGTCATCAATCCTCAAACAGCAATAATCTATCCTCAAACTTCGATCCTCAATCCTCGATCCTCAATCCTCTATCCTCAATCCTCAATCCTCAATACTCAATCCTCGATCCTCAATCCTCAATCATCATTCCTCAATCGTCAATCCTCAATCTTCAGCCATCAATCCTCAATCCTCAATACCCAATCCTCAACCCTCAACGTCAATCCTCAAACCTCAACCTTCAATCCTCAACCCTTAATCCTCAATCCTCAACCATCAATCCTCAATCCTCAATCCCCAATCCTCAATCCTCAACCATCAATCCTCAAACCTCAACCTTCAATCCTCAACCCTTAATCCTCAATCCTCAATCCTCAATCCTCAATCTTCAATCCTCAATAGAATATCCTCAATACTCAATCCTCAATCTTCAATCATCAATCATCAATCCTCAATCTTCGATCCTCAATCCTCAATCCTCAATCATCAATCCTCAATACTTAGTCGTCAATCCTCAATCCTAAACCATCAATCCTCAATCCCCAATCTCGAATACCTAATCCTCAATCATCAATCCTCAAACCTCAACCTTCAGTCCTCAACCCTTAATCCTCAATCCTCAATCCTCAATCCTCAATTTTCAATCCTCAATAGAATATGCTCAATTCTCAGTTTTCAATACTCAGCCCTCAATCTTCAACCCTCAATCATCAATTCTCAATCCGCAACATTCAATCCTCAACACTCAATCCTCAATGCTCAATCCTCAATCATCAATCCTCAATCTTCAATCCTCAGCCTTCAATTCTCAATCCGCAATACCCAATCCTCAATCCTCAATCGTCAATCCTCAAACCTCAACCTTCAATCATCAAACCTTAATCCTCAATCCTCAATCCTCAATCCTCAATCTTCAATTTTCAATCCTCTACAGAATATCCTCAATTCTCAGTTTTCAATACACAGTCCTCAATCTTCAATCCTCAACCTTCAATTCTCAATCCGCAATACCCAATCCTCAATCCTCAATCGTCAATCCTCAAACCTCAATCCTCAATCCTCAATCCTCAATCCTCAATCCTCAACCCTCAATCCTCAATGCTCAATCCTCAATCCTCAAACCTCAATCCTCAATCCTCAATCCTCAATCCTCCGTCCTCAAACCTCAATCCTCAATATTCAATGCACAACCCTCAATCCTCAATCCTCAATCCTCAATCCTCAATACTCAATCGTCAATCCTCAAACCTCAACCTTCAATCCACTATCCTCAATCCTGAATCCTCAATCCCCAATCCTCAATCCTAAGTCCTCAAGCCTCAATCCTCAATATTCAATTGTCAATCCTCAAATCTCAAACCTCAATCCTCAACCCTCAGACCTCAATCCTCAATACTCCACCCACAATCCTCAATGCTCAATCCTCAGTCCTCAGTCCTCAACCCTCAATCCTCGATCCTCAATCCTCAATCCCCATTCCTCAATCCTCAATACTCAACCCTCAATCCTCAATGCTCAATCCTCAATACACAACACTCAATTCTCAATCTTCAATCCTCAAACCTCAATCCTCAATCCTCAATCCTCAATCCTCCGTCCTCAAACCTCAATCCTCAATATTCAATGCACAATCCTCAATCCTCAATCCTCAGTCATCAATTCTCAATACTCAAACTTCAATCCTCAACCCTCAGTCCTCAATCCTGTATCCTCAATCCTCAGCCTTCAATCCTCAAACGTTAATCCTCAATCCTCAATCCTCAGTCCTCAATCCTCAACTCTCAGTCCTCAATCCTCAATCCTCAATCGTCAATCCTCAGTCCTCAATCCTCTACCCTCAATCCTCAATGCTCAATCCTCAATACTCAACACTCAATTCTCAATCCTCAATCCTCAAACCTCAATCCTCAACCCTCAATCCTCAATATTCAATTGTCAATCCTCAAATCTCAAACCTCAATCCTCAACCCTCAGTCCTCAATCCTCAATACTCAACCCACAATCCTCAATGCTCAATCCTCAGTCCTCAGTCCTCAACCCTCAATCCTCGATCCTCAATCCTCAATCCCCAATCCTCAATCCTCAATACTCAACCCTCAATCCTCAATGCTCAATCCTCAATACACAACACTCAATTCTCAATCTTCAATCCTCAAGCCTCAATCCTCAACCCTCAATCCTCAATCCTCCGTCCTCAAACCTCAATCCTCAATATTCAATGCACAATCCTCAATCCTCAATCCTCAGTCATCAATTCTCAATACTCAAACTTCAATCCTCAACCCTCAGTCCTCAATCCTGTATCCTCAATCCTCAGCCTAGAATCCTCAAACGTTAATCCTCAATCCTCAATCCTCAGTCCTCAATCCTCAACTCTCAGTCCTCAATCCTCAATCATCAATCCTCAATCCTCAGTCCTCATTCCTCAACCCTCAATCCTCAATGCTCAATCCTCAGTCCTCAATCCTCAACCCTCAATCCTCAATCCTCAATCCTCAATCCCCAATCCTCAATCCTCAATCCTCAACCCTCAATCCTCAATGCTCAATCCTCAATACTCAACACTCAATTCTCAATCCTCAAACCTCAAACCTCAATCCTCAATCCTTAATCCTCAATCCTCAACCATCAATCCTCAATCCTCAATCCCCAATCCTCAATCCTCAACCATCAATCCTCAAACCTCAACCTTCAATCCTCAACCCTTAATCCTCAATCCTCAATCCTCAATCCTCAATCTTCAATCCTCAATAGAATATCCTCAATACTCAATCCTCAATCTTCAATCATCAATCATCAATCCTCAATCTTCGATCCTCAATCCTCAATCCTCAATCATCAATCCTCAATACTTAGTCGTCAATCCTCAATCCTAAACCATCAATCCTCAATCCCCAATCTCGAATACCTAATCCTCAATCATCAATCCTCAAACCTCAACCTTCAGTCCTCAACCCTTAATCCTCTATCCTCAATCCTCAATCCTCAATTTTCAATCCTCAATAGAATATGCTCAATTCTCAGTTTTCAATACTCAGCCCTCAATCTTCAACCCTCAATCATCAATTCTCAATCCGCAACATTCAATCCTCAACACTCAATCCTCAATGCTCAATCCTCAATCATCAATCCTCAATCTTCAATCCTCAGCCTTCAATTCTCAATCCGCAATACCCAATCCTCAATCCTCAATCGTCAATCCTCAAACCTCAACCTTCAATCATCAACCCTTAATCCTCAATCCTCCATCCTCAATCTTCAATTTTCAATCCTCTACAGAATATCCTCAATTCTCAGTTTTGAATACACAGTCCTCAATCTTCAATCGTCAGTCCTCAATCCACAATCTTCAACCCTCAATCCCCAATCTTCAGTCCAGGACACTCAATCTTAAGTCCTCAATCCTCATTCGTCAATCCTCAATACTCAACCATCAATCCTCAATCCTCAATCCTCAATCCTCAATCCTCAATCCTCAATCCTCAATCCTCAATCCGCAAACCTGAATCCTCAATTCTCAAACCTCAATCCTCAACCCTCAGTCCACAGTCTTCAATCTTCAATCTTCAGTCCTCAGTCCTCAATCGTCTATCCTCAATTATCAATCCTCAATCCCCAAACTTCAACTTCAATCCTCAATCTTAAAAGATCAATACACAATTCTCAATCTTCAATCCTCAACACTCAATCCTCAATGCTCAATCCTCAATCCTCAATCCTCAATCCTCAACCCTCAATCCTCAGTCCTCAAGCCTCAACACCCAATATTCAATTGTCAATCCTCAGTTGACTGCACTCAATCCTCAACCCTCAATCCTCAATCCCCAATCGTCAATCCTCAACCCTCAACCCTCAGGCCTCAAGGCTCAGCACCCAATATTCAATTGTCAAACCTCAATTCACTGCACTCAATCCTCAACCCTCAATCCTCAATCCTCAATCCTCAATCCTCAATCCTCAATCCTCAATCCTCAATCCTCAATCCTCAATTCTCAATTCCTCCGTCCTCAAACCTCAATCCCCAATATTCAATGCTCAATCCTCAATCCTCAATGCTCAATCTTCAATTCTCAATCCTCAATACTCGACCCTCAGTAATCAATCGTCTATCCTCAGTCCTCAATCCTCAATCCTCATTCCTCAATCCTCAACCCTCAATCCTCAGTCCTCAAGGCTCAACACCCAATATTCAATTGACAATCCTCAATTCACTGCACTCAATCCTCAACCCTCAATCCTCAATCCTCAATCCTCAATCCTCAATCCTCAATCCTCAATACTCGATCCTCAATCCTCAGACCTCAAGCCTCAACATTCATTATTCAATTGTCAATATTAAATTCACTGCACACAATTCTCACCTCTCAGTCCTCAATCTTCAGTCCACAATCTTCAATCCTCAATCGTCAATCCTAAAACCTCAAAATTCTATCCTCAACCCTTAGTCCTCAATCCTCAATCCTCAATTTTCAATCCTCAATAGAAAATCCTCAATCCTCGATCCTCAATTCTCAACCCTCTATACTCAAACCTCAACCCTCGGTCATCAATCCTCAAACAGCAATAATCTATCCTCAAACTTCGATCCTCAATCCTCGATCCTCAATCCTCATCCTCAATTATCAATCCTCAATCCTCAGTCCACAATCCTCAATCCTCAATCTTCAATCCTCAATCCTCAATCCTCAACCATCAATCCTCAATCCTCAGTCCTCAATCCTCAATGCTCAATCCTCAATCCTCAATCCTCAATCTTCAATCATCAATCATCAATCCTCAATCTTCAATCCTCAACCATCAATCCTCAATCCTCAATCCTCAATCCTCAACCCTGAATCCTCAACCCTCAGTAATCAACCCTCAATCCTCAATCCTCAATCCTCAATCCTCAATCCACAATCCTCAATTCTCAGTCCTCAAGCCTCAATCCTAAATATTCAATTGTCACCCCTGAATTCTCAAACCTCAATCCTCAACCCTCAGTCCTCAATCCTCAATCCTCAAACCTCAATCCTCATTCCTCGAACTTCAATCCTCAATATTCAATGCTCAATCCTCAATTCACACCACTCAATTCTCAACTATCATTACACAATACTCAATGCTCAATCCTGAATACTCAATCTTCAATCCTCAATCCTCAATCCCCAAAATTCAATTGTCAATCCTCAATTCTTAAACCTCAGTCCTCAATCCTCCATCCTCAACCCTCAATCCTCAATCTTCTATCCTCAATCCTCAACGCTCAATCCTCAATCCTCAATCCTCAATCCTCAATCCTCAGTCCTCAAACCTCAATCCTCAATATTCAATGCACAACCCTCAATCCTCAAATCTCAATCCTCAATCCTCAATCCTCAATCGTCAATCCTCAAACCTCAACATTCCATCCACTATCCTCAATCCCCAATCCTCAATCCTCAATCCTCAACCCTCAGTCCTCAATCCTCAATCCTCAATCCTCAGTCCACGACACTCAATCATCAATCCTCAATTCTCAATCTTCAATCCTCAATCCTCAACCATCAATCCTCAATCCTCAATCCTCAATCATCAATCCTCAAACCTCAACCTTCAATCCTCAACCCTTAATCCTCAATCCTCAATCCTCAATCCTCAATTTTCAATCCTCAGTGGAATATCCTCAATTCTCAATACTCAGTCCTCAATCTTCAATCCTCAATCATCAATTCTCAATCCGCAATCTTCTATCCTCAACACTAAATCCTCAATGCTCAATCCTCAATCCTCAATCCTCAATCCTCCGTCCTCAAACCTCAATCCTCAATATTCAATTCTCAATCCTCAATCCTCAATCCTCAGTCATCAATGCTCAATCCTCAATCTTCAATCCTCAACCCACAGTCCTCAATCCTCTATCATCAATCCTCAATTCTCAATCCTCAATCCTCAATCCTCAATCGTCAATGCTCAATCCTCAATCATCAATCCTCTATCCTCAATCCTCAACTCTCAATCCTCAAACCTCAGCCTTCAATCCTCAAATGTTAATCCTCAATCCTCAATCCTCAATCCTCAATCCTCAATCCTCAACCCTCAATCCTCAATCCTCAATCCTCAATCCTCAATCCTCAATACTCAATCCTCAACCCTCAATCCTCAATCCTCAATCCTCAATACTCAACCCTCAATCCTCAATGCTCAATCCTCAATACTCAAAACTCAATTATCAATCCTCAATCCTCAAACCTCAATCCTCAATCCTCAATCCTCAATCCTCCGTCCTCAAACCTCAATCCTCAATATTCAATGCACAATCCTCAATCCTCAATCCTCAATCCTCAATCCTCAATACTCAATCGTCAATCCTCAATCCTCAACCTTCAATCCACTATCCTCAATCCTCAATCCTCAATGCTCAATCCTCAATCCTCTATCCTCAATCCTCAATCCTCAGTCCTCAATCCTCAACTCTCAGTCCTCAATCCTCAATCCTCAATCCTCAATCCTCAGTCCTCATTCCTCAACCCTCAATCCTCAATGCTCAATCCTCAGTCCTCAATCCTCAACCCTCAATCCTCAATCCTCAATCCTCAATCCCCAATCCTCAATCCTCAATCCTCAACCCTCAATCCTCAATGCTCAATCCTCAATACTCAACACTCAATTCTCAATCCTCAAACCTCAAACCTCAATCCTCAATCCTCGGTCCTCAATATTCAATGCACAATCCTCAATCCTCAATCCTCAGTCATCAATTCTCAATCCTCAATCTTCAATCCTCAATCCTCAGTCCTCAATCCTCTATCCTCAACCCTCAATCTTCAATCCTCAACACGCAATCCACAATGATCAATCCTCAATCATCAATCCTCAATCCTCAACCCTCAATCCTCAAACCTCAAACCTCAGCCATCAATCCTCAAACGTTAATCCTCAATCCTCAATCCTCAATCCTCAATCCTCAATCCTCAATCCTCAATCCTCAATCCTCAATCCTCAATCCTCAAATGTTAATCCTCAATCCTCAATCCTCAATCCTCAATCCTCAACCCTCAATCCTCAATCCTCAATCCTCAATCCTCAATCCTCAATACTCAATCCTCAACCCTCAATCCTCAATCCTCAATCCTCAATACTCAACCCTCAATCCTCAATGCTCAATCCTCAATACTCAAAACTCAATTCTCAATCGTCAATCCTCAAACCTCAATCCTCAATCCTCAATCCTCAATCCTCCGTCCTCAAACCTCAATCCTCAATATTCAATGCACAATCCTCAATCCTCAATCCTCAATCCTCAATCCTCAATACTCAATCGTCAATCCTCAAACCTCAACCTTCAATCCACTATCCTCAATCCTCAATCCTCAATCCTCAATCCTCAATCCTAAGTCCTCAAGCCTCAATCCTGAATATTCAATCGTCAATCCTCAAATCTCAAACCTCAATCCTCAACCCTCAGTCCTCAATCCTCAATCCTCAGTCCTCAATCCTCAATCCTCAATCCTCAATCCTCAATCCTCAATCCGCAAACCTGAATCCTCAATTCTCAAACCTCAATCCTCAACCCTCAGTCCACAGTCTTCAATCTTCAATCTTCAGTCCTCAGTCCTCAATCGTCTATCCTCAATTATCAATCCTCAATCCCCAAACTTCACCTTCAATCCTCAATCTTAAAAGATCAATACACAATTCTCAATCTCCAATCCTCAACACTCAATCCTCAATGCTCAATCCTCAATCCTCAATCCTCAATCCTCAACCCTCAATCCTCAGTCCTCAAGCCTCAACACCCAATATTCAATTGTCAATCCTCAGTTGACTGCACTCAATCCTCAACCCTCAATCCTCAATCCCCAATCGTCAATCCTCAACCCTCAACCCTCAGGCCTCAAGGCTCAGCACCCAATATTCAATTGTCAAACCTCAATTCACTGCACTCAGTCCTCAACCCTCAATCCTCAATCCTCAATCCTCAATCCTCAATCCTCAATCCTCAATCCTCAATCCTCAATCCTCAATTCTCAATTCCTCCGTCCTCAAACCTCAATCCCCAATATTCAATGCTCAATCCTCAATCCTCAACATTCAATCCTCAATCCTCAATGCTCAATCTTCAATTCTCAATCCTCAATACTCAACCCTCAGTAATCGATCGTCTATCCTCAGTCCTCAATCCTCAATCCTCATTCCTCAATCCTCAACCCTCAATCCTCAGTCCTCAAGGCTCAACACCCAATATTCAATTGACAATCCTCAATTCACTGCACTCAATCCTCAACCCTCAATCCTCAATCCTCAATCCTCAATCCTCAATCCTCAATCCTCAATACTCGATCCTCAATCCTCAGACCTCAAGCCTCAACATTCATTATTCAATTGTCAATATTAAATTCACTGCACACAATTCTCACCTCTCAGTCCTCAATCTTCAGTCCACAATCTTCAATCCTCAATCGTCAATCCTAAAACCTCAAAATTCTATCCTCAACCCTTAGTCCTCAATCCTCAATCCTCAATTTTCAATCCTCAATAGAAAATCCTCAATCCTCGATCCTCAATTCTCAACCCTCTATACTCAAACCTCAACCCTCGGTCATCAATCCTCCAACAGCAATAATCTATCCTCAAACTTCGATCCTCAATCCTCGATCCTCAATCCTCATCCTCAATTATCAATCCTCAATCCTCAGTCCACAATCCTCAATCCTCAATCTTCAATCCTCAATCCTCAATCCTCAACCATCAATCCTCAATCCTCAATTTTCAATCCTCAGTGGAATATCCTCAATTCTCAATACTCAGTCCTCAATCTTCAATCCTCAATCATCAATTCTCAATCCGCAATCTTCTATCCTCAACACTAAATCCTCAATGCTCAATCCTCAATCCTCAATCCTCAATCCTCCGTCCTCAAACCTCAATCCTCAATATTCAATTCTCAATCCTCAATCCTCAATCCTCAGTCATCAATGCTCAATCCTCAATCTTCAATCCTCAACCCACAGTCCTCAATCCTCTATCATCAATCCTCAATTCTCAATCCTCAATCCTCAATCCTCAATCGTCAATGCTCAATCCTCAATCATCAATCCTCTATCCTCAATCCTCAACTCTCAATCCTCAAACCTCAGCCTTCAATCCTCAAATGTTAATCCTCAATCCTCAATCCTCAATCCTCAATCCTCAATCCTCAACCCTCAATCCTCAATCCTCAATCCTCAATCCTCAATCCTCAATACTCAATCCTCAACCCTCAATCCTCAATCCTCAATCCTCAATACTCAACCCTCAATCCTCAATGCTCAATCCTCAATACTCAAAACTCAATTATCAATCCTCAATCCTCAAACCTCAATCCTCAATCCTCAATCCTCAATCCTCCGTCCTCAAACCTCAATCCTCAATATTCAATGCACAATCCTCAATCCTCAATCCTCAATCCTCAATCCTCAATACTCAATCGTCAATCCTCAATCCTCAACCTTCAATCCACTATCCTCAATCCTCAATCCTCAATGCTCAATCCTCAATCCTCTATCCTCAATCCTCAATCCTCAGTCCTCAATCCTCAACTCTCAGTCCTCAATCCTCAATCCTCAATCCTCAATCCTCAGTCCTCATTCCTCAACCCTCAATCCTCAATGCTCAATCCTCAGTCCTCAATCCTCAACCCTCAATCCTCAATCCTCAATCCTCAATCCCCAATCCTCAATCCTCAATCCTCAACCCTCAATCCTCAATGCTCAATCCTCAATACTCAACACTCAATTCTCAATCCTCAAACCTCAAACCTCAATCCTCAATCCTCGGTCCTCAATATTCAATGCACAATCCTCAATCCTCAATCCTCAGTCATCAATTCTCAATCCTCAATCTTCAATCCTCAATCCTCAGTCCTCAATCCTCTATCCTCAACCCTCAATCTTCAATCCTCAACACTCAATCCACAATGATCAATCCTCAATCATCAATCCTCAATCCTCAACCCTCAATCCTCAAACCTCAAACCTCAGCCATCAATCCTCAAACGTTAATCCTCAATCCTCAATCCTCAATCCTCAATCCTCAATCCTCAATCCTCAATCCTCAATCCTCAATCCTCAATCCTCAAATGTTAATCCTCAATCCTCAATCCTCAATCCTCAATCCTCAACCCTCAATCCTCAATCCTCAATCCTCAATCCTCAATCCTCAATACTCAATCCTCAACCCTCAATCCTCAATCCTCAATCCTCAATACTCAACCCTCAATCCTCAATGCTCAATCCTCAATACTCAAAACTCAATTCTCAATCGTCAATCCTCAAACCTCAATCCTCAATCCTCAATCCTCAATCCTCCGTCCTCAAACCTCAATCCTCAATATTCAATGCACAATCCTCAATCCTCAATCCTCAATCCTCAATCCTCAATACTCAATCGTCAATCCTCAAACCTCAACCTTCAATCCACTATCCTCAATCCTCAATCCTCAATCCTCAATCCTCAATCCTAAGTCCTCAAGCCTCAATCCTGAATATTCAATCGTCAATCCTCAAATCTCAAACCTCAATCCTCAACCCTCAGTCCTCAATCCTCAATCCTCAGTCCTCAATCCTCAATCCTCAATCCTCAATCCTCAATCCTCAATCCGCAAACCTGAATCCTCAATTCTCAAACCTCAATCCTCAACCCTCAGTCCACAGTCTTCAATCTTCAATCTTCAGTCCTCAGTCCTCAATCGTCTATCCTCAATTATCAATCCTCAATCCCCAAACTTCACCTTCAATCCTCAATCTTAAAAGATCAATACACAATTCTCAATCTTCAATCCTCAACACTCAATCCTCAATGCTCAATCCTCAATCCTCAATCCTCAATCCTCAACCCTCAATCCTCAGTCCTCAAGCCTCAACACCCAATATTCAATTGTCAATCCTCAGTTGACTGCACTCAATCCTCAACCCTCAATCCTCAATCCCCAATCGTCAATCCTCAACCCTCAACCCTCAGGCCTCAAGGCTCAGCACCCAATATTCAATTGTCAAACCTCAATTCACTGCACTCAGTCCTCAACCCTCAATCCTCAATCCTCAATCCTCAATCCTCAATCCTCAATCCTCAATCCTCAATCCTCAATCCTCAATTCTCAATTCCACCGTCCTCAAACCTCAATCCTCAATATTCAATGCTCAATCCTCAATCCTCAACATTCAATCCTCAATCCTCAATGCTCAATCTTCAATTCTCAATCCTCAATACTCAACCCTCAGTAATCAATCGTCTATCCTCAGTCCTCAATCCTCAATCCTCATTCCTCAATCCTCAACCCTCAATCCTCAGTCCTCAAGGCTCAACACCCAATATTCAATTGACAATCCTCAATTCACTGCACTCAATCCTCAACCCTCAATCCTCAATCCTCAATCCTCAATCCTCAATCCTCAATCCTCAATACTCGATCCTCAATCCTCAGACCTCAAGCCTCAACATTCATTATTCAATTGTCAATATTAAATTCACTGCACACAATTCTCACCTCTCAGTCCTCAATCTTCAGTCCACAATCTTCAATCCTCAATCGTCAATCCTAAAACCTCAAAATTCTATCCTCAACCCTTAGTCCTCAGTCCTCAATCCTCAATTTTCAATCCTCAATAGAAAATCCTCAATCCTCGATCCTCAATTCTCAACCCTCTATACTCAAACCTCAACCCTCGGTCATCAATCCTCCAACAGCAATAATCTATCCTCAAACTTCGATCCTCAATCCTCGATCCTCAATCCTCATCCTCAATTATCAATCCTCAATCCTCAGTCCACAATCCTCAATACTCAATCTTCAATCCTCAATCCTCAATCCTCAACCATCAATCCTCAATCCTCAGTCCTCAATCCTCAATGCTCAATCCTCAATCCTCAATCCTCAATCTTCAATCATCAATCATCAATCCTCAATCTTCAATCCTCAACCATCAATCCTCAATCCTCAATCCTCAATCCTCAACCCTGAATCCTCAACCCTCAGTAATCAACCCTCAATCCTCAATCCTCAATCCTCAATCCTCAATCCACAATCCTCAATTCTCAGTCCTCAAGCCTCAATCCTAAATATTCAATTGTCACCCCTGAATTCTCAAACCTCAATCCTCAACCCTCAGTCCTCAATCCTCAATCCTCAAACCTCAATCCTCATTCCTCGAACTTCAATCCTCAATATTCAATGCTCAATCCTCAATTCACACCACTCAATTCTCAACTATCATTACACAATACTCAATGCTCAATCCTGAATACTCAATCTTCAATCCTCAATCCTCAATCCCCAAAATTCAATTGTCAATCCTCAATTCTTAAACCTCAGTCCTCAATCCTCCATCCTCAACCCTCAATCCTCAATCTTCTATCCTCAATCCTCAACGCTCAATCCTCAATCCTCAATCCTCAATCCTCAATCCTCAGTCCTCAAACCTCAATCCTCAATATTCAATGCACAACCCTCAATCCTCAAATCTCAATCCTCAATCCTCAATCCTCAATCGTCAATCCTCAAACCTCAACATTCCATCCACTATCCTCAATCCCCAATCCTCAATCCTCAATCCTCAACCCTCAGTCCTCAATCCTCAATCCTCAATCCTCAGTCCACGACACTCAATCATCAATCCTCAATTCTCAATCTTCAATCCTCAATCCTCAACCATCAATCCTCAATCCTCAATCCTCAATCATCAATCCTCAAACCTCAACCTTCAATCCTCAACCCTTAATCCTCAATCCTCAATCCTCAATCCTCAATTTTCAATCCTCAGTGGAATATCCTCAATTCTCAATACTCAGTCCTCAATCTTCAATCCTCAATCCTCAACCCTCAATCCTCAATCCTCAATCCTCAATCCTCAATCCTCAATACTCAATCCTCAACCCTCAATCCTCAATCCTCAATCCTCAATACTCAACCCTCAATCCTCAATGCTCAATCCTCAATACTCAAAACTCAATTATCAATCCTCAATCCTCAAACCTCAATCCTCAATCCTCAATCCTCAATCCTCCGTCCTCAAACCTCAATCCTCAATATTCAATGCACAATCCTCAATCCTCAATCCTCAATCCTCAATCCTCAATACTCAATCGTCAATCCTCAATCCTCAACCTTCAATCCACTATCCTCAATCCTCAATCCTCAATGCTCAATCCTCAATCCTCTATCCTCAATCCTCAATCCTCAATCCTCAATCCTCAATCTTCAATACATAGTCGTCAATCCGCAATCCTCAACCATCAATCCTCAATCCCCAGTCCCGAATACCTAATCCTCAATCGTCAATCCTCAAACCTCAACCTTCAGTCCTCAACCCTTAATCCTCAATCCTGAAACCTCAATCCTCAATTTTCAATCCTCAATAGAATATACTCAATTCTCAGTTTTCAATACTCAGCCCTCAATCTTCAACCCTCAATCATCAACTCTCCATCCGCAATCTTCAATCCTCAACACTCAATCCTCAATGCTCAATCCTCAGTCCTCAATCCTCAACCCCCAATCCTCAATCCTCAATCCTCAATCCCCAATCCTCAATCCTCAATCCCCAATCCTCAATCCTCAACCATCAATCCTCAAACCTCAACCTTCAATCCTCAACCCTTAATCCTCAATCCTCAATCCTCCGTCCTCAAACCTCAATCCTCAATATTCAATGCACAATCCTCAATCCTCAATCCTCAATCCTCAATCCTCAATACTCAATCGTCAATCCTCGAACCTCAACCTTCAATCCACTATCCTCAATCCTGAATACTCAATCCTCAATCCTCAATCCTAAGTCCTCAATGCTCAATCCTCAATACTCAAAACTCAATTATCAATCCTCAATCCTCAAACCTCAATCCTCAATCCTCAATCCTCAATCCTCCGTCCTCAAACCTCAATCCTCAATCCTCAATACCCAATCCTCAACCCTCAACGTCAATCCTCAAACCTCAACCTTCAATCCTCAACCCTTAATCCTCAATCCTCAACCATCAATCCTCAATCCTCAATCCCCAATCCTCAATCCTCAACCATCAATCCTCAAACCTCAACCTTCAATCCTCAACCCTTAATCCTCAATCCTCAATCCTCAATCCTCAATCTTCAATCCTCAATAGAATATCCTCAATACTCAATCCTCAATCTTCAATCATCAATCATCAATCCTCAATCTTCGATCCTCAATCCACAATCATCAACCCTCAATCCTCAACCCTCAGTAATCAACCCTCAATCCTCAATGCCCAATCCTCAATCCTCAATTATCAATTCTCAATCCTCAATCTTCAACCATCAACACTCAATACTCAATGCTCAATCCTCAATCCTCTATCCTCAATCCTCAATCCTCAATCCTCAATCCTCAATCCTCAATACTTAGTCGTCAATCCTCAATCCTAAACCATCAATCCTCAATCCCCAATCTCGAATACCTAATCCTCAATCATCAATCCTCAAACCTCAACCTTCAGTCCTCAACCCTTAATCCTCAATCCTCAATCCTCAATCCTCAATTTTCAATCCTCAATAGAATATACTCAATTCTCAGTTTTCAATACTCAGCCCTCAATCTTCAACCCTCAATCATCAATTCTCAATCCGCAACATTCAATCCTCAACACTCAATCCTCAATGCTCAATCCTCAATCATCAATCCTCAATCCTCAATCCTCAATCCTCAATCCTCAGACCTCAGCCTTCAATCCTCAAACGTTAATCCTCAATCCTCAATCCTCAATCCTCATTCCTCAACCCTCAATCCTCAATCCTCAGTCCTCAATCCTCAATCCTCAATCCTAAGACCTCAAGCCTCAATCCTCAATCGTCAATCCTCAAACCTCAACCCTCAATCCTCTACCCTTAATCCTCAATCCTCAATCCTCATTCCTCAATTCTCAATCCTCAATAGAATATCCTCAATTCTCAGATTTCAATACTCAGTCCTCAATCTTCAATCCTCAGCCTTCAATTCTCAATCCGCAATACCCAATCCTCAATCCTCAATCGTCAATCCTCAAACCTCAACCTTCAATCATCAAACCTTAATCCTCAATCCTCAATCCTCAATCCTCAATCTTCAATTTTCAATCCTCTACAGAATATCCTCAATTCTCAGTTTTCAATACACAGTCCTCAATCTTCAATCCTCAACCTTCAATTCTCAATCCGCAATACCCAATCCTCAATCCTCAATCGTCAATCCTCAAACCTCAATCCTCAATCCTCAATCCTCAATCCTCAATCCTCAACCCTCAATCCTCAATGCTCAATCCTCAATCCTCAAACCTCAATCCTCAATCCTCAATCCTCAATCCTCCGTCCTCAAACCTCAATCCTCAATATTCAATGCACAATCCTCAATCCTCAATCCTCAATCCTCAATCCTCAATACTCAATCGTCAATCCTCGAACCTCAACCTTCAATCCACTATCCTCAATCCTGAATACTCAATCCTCAATCCTCAATCCTAAGTCCTCAAGCCTCAATCCTCAATATTCAATTGTCAATCCTCAAATCTCAAACCTCAATCCTCAACCCTCAGTCCTCAATCCTCAATACTCAACCCACAATCCTCAATGCTCAATCCTCAGTCCTCAGTCCTCAACCCTCAATCCTCGATCCTCAATCCTCAATCCCCAATCCTCAATCCTCAATACTCAACCCTCAATCCTCAATGCTCAATCCTCAATACACAACACTCAATTCTCAATCTTCAATCCTCAAACCTCAATCCTCAATCCTCAATCCTCAATCCTCCGTCCTCAAACCTCAATCCTCAATATTCAATGCACAATCCTCAATCCTCAATCCTCAGTCATCAATTCTCAATACTCAAACTTCAATCCTCAACCCTCAGTCCTCAATCCTGTATCCTCAATCCTCAGCCTTCAATCCTCAAACGTTAATCCTCAATCCTCAATCCTCAGTCCTCAATCCTCAACTCTCAGTCCTCAATCCTCAATCCTCAATCCTCGATCCTCAGTCCTCAATCCTCTACCCTCAATCCTCAATGCTCAATCCTCAGTCCTCAATCCTCAACCCTCAATCTTCAATCCTCAGTCCTCAATCCCCAATCCCCAATCCTCAATCCTCAACCCTCAATCCTCAATGCTCAATCCTCAATACTCAACACTCAATTCTCAATCCTCAATCCTCAAACCTCAATCCTCAACCCTCAATCCTCAATATTCAATTGTCAATCCTCAAATCTCAAACCACAATCCTCAACCCTCAGTCCTCAATCCTCAATACTCAACCCACAATCCTCAATGCTCAATCCTCAGTCCTCAGTCCTCAACCCTCAATCCTCGATCCTCAATCCTCAATCCCCAATCCTCAATCCTCAATACTCAACCCTCAATCCTCAATGCTCAATCCTCAATACACAACACTCAATTCTCAATCTTCAATCCTCAAACCTCAATCCTCAATCCTCAATCCTCAATCCTCCGTCCTCAAACCTCAATCCTCAATATTCAATGCACAATCCTCAATCCTCAATCCTCAGCCATCAATTCTCAATACTCAAACTTCAATCCTCAACCCTCAGTCCTCAATCCTGTATCCTCAATCCTCAGCCTTCAATCCTCAAACGTTAATCCTCAATCCTCAATCCTCAGTCCTCAATCCTCAACTCTCAGTCCTCAATCCTCAATCCTCAATCCTCAATCCTCAGTCCTCATTCCTCAACCCTCAATCCTCAATGCTCAATCCTCAGTCCTCAATCCTCAACCCCCAATCCTCAATCCTCAATCCTCAATCCCCAATCCTCAATCCTCAATCCTCAACCCTCAATCCTCAATGCTCAATCCTCAATACTCAACACTCAATTCTCAATCCTCAAACCTCAAACCTCAATCCTCAATCCTCGGTCCTCAATATTCAATGCACAATCCTCAATCCTCAATCCTCAGTCATCAATTCTCAATCCTCAATCTTCAATCCTCAATCCTCAGTCCTCAATCCTCTATCCTCAACCCTCAATCTTCAATCCTCAACACTCAATCCTCAATGATCAATCCTCAATCATCAATCCTCAATCCTCAACCCTCAATCCTCAAACCTCAAACCTCAGCCATCAATCCTCAAACGTTAATCCTCAATCCTCAATCCTCAATCCTCAATCCTCAATCCTCAATCCTCAATCCTCAATCCTCAATCCTCAAATGCTAATCCCCAATCGTCAATCCTCAATCCTCAATCCTCAATCCTCAACCCTCAATCCTCAATCCTCAATCCTCAATCCTCAATCCTCAATAATCAATCCTCAACCCTCAATCCTCAATCCTCAATCCTCAATACTCAACCCTCAATCCTCAATGCTCAATCCTCAATACTCAGAACTCAATTCTCAATCGTCAATCCTCAAACCTCAATCCTCAATTTTCAATGCTCAATCCTCAATCCTCAATATTCAATCCTCAATCCTCAATGCTCAATCTTCAATCCTCAATCCTCAATACTCAACCCTCAGTAATCAATCGTCTATCCTCAGTCCTCAATCCTCAATCCTAATTCCTCAATCCTCAACCCTCAATCCTCAGTCCTCAAGGCTCAACACCCAATATTCAATTGACAATCCTCAATTCACTGCACTCAATCCTCAACCCTCAATCTTCAATCCTCAATCCTCAATCCTCAATCCTCAATCCTCAATACTCGATCCTCAATTATCAATCCTCAATCCTCAGTCCACAATCCTCAATCCTCAATCTTCAATCCTCAATCCTCAATCCTCAATCCTCAACCATCAATCCTCAATCGTCAGTCCTCAATCCTCAATGCTCAATCCTCAATCCTCAATCCTCAATCTTCAATCATCAATCATCAATCCTCAATCTTCAATCCTCAACCATCAATCCTCAATCCTCAATCCTCAATCCTCAACCCTGAATCCTCAACCCTCAGTAATCAACCCTCAATCCTCAATCCTCAATCCTCAATCCTCAATCCACAATCCTCAATTCTCAGTCCTCAAGCCTCAATCCTAAATATTCAATTGTCACCCCTGAATTCTCAAACCTCAATCCTCAACCCTCAGTCCTCAATCCTCAATCCTCAAACCTCAATCCTCATTCCTCGAACTTCAATCCTCAATATTCAATGCTCAATCCTCAATTCACACCACTCAATTCTCAACTATCATTACACAATACTCAATGCTCAATCCTGAATACTCAATCTTCAATCCTCAATCCTCAATCCCCAAAATTCAATTGTCAATCCTCAATTCTTAAACCTCAGTCCTCAATCAACCATCCTCAACCCTCAATCCTCAATCTTCTATCCTCAATCCTCAACGCTCAATCCTCAATCCTCAATCCTCAATCCTCAATCCTCAGTCCTCAAACCTCAATCCTCAACCTTCCATCCACTATCCTCAATCCCCAATCCTCAATCCTCAATCCTCAACCCTCAGTCCTCAATCCTCAATCCTCAATCCTCAGTCCACGACACTCAATCATCAATCCTCAATCCTCAATCTTCAATCCTCAATCCTCAACCATCAATCCTCAATCCTCAATCCTCAATCATCAATCCTCAAACCTCAACCTTCAATCCTCAACCCTTAATCCTCAATCCTCAATCCTCAATCCTCAATTTTCAATCCTCAGTGGAATATCCTCAATTCTCAATACTCAGTCCTCAATCTTCAATCCTCAATCATCAATTCTCAATCCGCAATCTTCTATCCTCAACACTAAATCCTCAATGCTCAATCCTCAATCCTCAATCCTCAATCCTCCGTCCTCAAACCTCAATCCTCAATATTCAATTCTCAATCCTCAATCCTCAATCCTCAGTCATCAATGCTCAATCCTCAATCTTCAATCCTCAACCCACAGTCCTCAATCCTCTATCATCAATCCTCAATCCTCAATCCTCAATCCTCAATCCTCAATCGTCAATGCTCAATCCTCAATCATCAATCCTCTATCCTCAATCCTCAACTCTCAATCCTCAAACCTCAGCCTTCAATCCTCAAATGTTAATCCTCAATCCTCAATCCTCAATCCTCAATCCTCAATCCTCAACCCTCAATCCTCAATCCTCAATCCTCAATCCTCAATCCTCAATACTCAATCCTCAACCCTCAATCCTCAATCCTCAATCCTCAATACTCAACCCTCAATCCTCAATGCTCAATCCTCAATACTCAAAACTCAATTATCAATCCTCAATCCTCAAACCTCAATCCTCAATCCTCAATCCTCAATCCTCCGCCCTCAAACCTCAATCCTCAATATTCAATGCACAATCCTCAATCCTCAATCCTCAATACTCAATCCTCAATACTCAATCGTCAATCCTCAAACCTCAATCTTCAATCCACTATCCTCAATCCTCAATCCTCAATGCTCAATCCTCAATCCTCTATCCTCAATCCTCAATCCTCAATCCTCAATCCTCAATCTTCAATACACAGTCGTCAATCCGCAATCCTCAACCATCAATCCTCAATCCCCAGTCCCGAATACCTAATCCTCAATCGTCAATCCTCAAACCTCAACCTTCAGTCCTCAACCCTTAATCCTCAATCCTGAATCCTCAATCCTCAATTTTCAATCCTCAATAGAATATACTCAATTCTCAGTTTTCAATACTCAGCCCTCAATCTTCAACCCTCAATCATCAACTCTCCATCCGCAATCTTCAATCCCCAACACTCAATCCTCAATGCTCAATCCTCAGTCCTCAATCCTCAACCCCCAATCCTCAATCCTCAATCCTCAATCCCCAATCCGCAGTCTTCAATCCTCAACACTCAATCCTCAATGCTCAATCCTCAATCATCAATCCTCAATCCTCAATCCTCAATCCTCAATCCTCAGACCTCAGCCTTCAATCCTCAAACGTTAATCCTCAATCCTCAATCCTCAATCCTCATTCCTCAACCCTCAATCCTCAATCCTCAATCCTCAATCCTCAATCCTCAATCCTCAATCCTCAACCCTCAATCCTCAATGCTCAATCCTCAGTCCTCAATCCTCAACCCTCAATCCTCAATCCTCAATCCTCAATCCCCAATCCTCAATCCTCAATCCTCAACCCTCAATCCTCAATGCTCAATCCTCAATACTCAACACTCAATTCTCAACCCTCAATCCTCAATACTCAATCGTCAATCCTCAAACCTCAACATTCAATCCACTATCCTCAATCCTCAAACCTCAATCCTCAATCCTCAATCCTAAGTCCTCAAGCCTCAATCCTCAATATTCAATTGTCAATCCTCAAATCTCAAACCTCAATCCTCAACCCTCAGTCCTCAATCCTCAATACTCAATCCTCAATCCTCAATCCTCAATCCTCAATCCTCAATACTTCGTCGTCAATCCTCAATCCTAAACCATCAATCCTCAATCCCCAATCTAGAATACCTAATCCTCAATCGTGAATCCTCAAACCTCAACCTTCAGTCCTCAACCCTTAATCCTCAATACTCAATCCTCAATCCTCAATTTTCAATCCTCAATAGAATATACTCAATTCTCAGTTTTCAATACTCAGCCCTCAATCTTCAACCCTCAATCATCAATTCTCAATCCGCAACCTTCAATCCTCAACACTCAATCCTCAATGCTCAATCCTCAATCATCAATCCTCAATCCTCAATCCTCAATCCTCAATCCTCAGACCTCAGCCTTCAATCCTCAAACGTTAATCCTCAATCCTCAATCCTCAATCCTCATTCCTCAACCCTCAATCCTCAATCCTCAATCCTCAATCCTCAATCCTCAATCCTCCATCCTCAATCCTCAACCCTCAATCCTCAATGCTCAATCCTCAATACTCAACACTCAATTCTCAATCCTCAGTCTTCAAACCTCAATCCTCAATCCTCAATCCTCAATCCTCCGTCCTCAAACCTCAATCCTCAATATTCAATGCACAATCCTCAATCCTCAAACCTCAATCCTCAATCCTCAATCCTCAATCGTCAATCCTCAAACCTCAACCTTCGATCCACTATCCTCAATCCTCAATCCTCAATCCTCAATCCTCAACCCTCAGTCCTCAATCCTCAGTCCTCAATCCTCAGTCCACGACACTCAATCTTCAATCCTCAATCCTCAATCATCAATCCTCAATCCTCAACCATCAATCCTCAATCCTCAATACTCAATCATCAATCCTCAAACCTCAACCTTCAATCCTCAACCCTTAATCCTCAATCCTCAATCCTCAATCCTCAATTTTCAATCCTCAGTGGAATATCCTCAATTCTCAGTTTTCAATACTCAGTCCTCAATCTTCAATCCTCAATCATCAATTCTCAATCCGCAATCTTCAATCCTCAACACTAAATCCTCAATGCTCAATCCTCAATCCTCAATCCTCAATCCTCCGTCCTCAAACCTCAATCCTCTATATTCAATTCTCAATCCTCAATCCTCAATCCTCAGTCATCAATGCTCAATCCTCAATCTTCAATCCTCAATCCACAGTCCTCAATCCTCTATCCTCAATCCTCAATCCTCAATCATCAAACCTCGATCCTCAATCCTCAATCATCATTCCTCAATCGTCAATCCTCAATCTTCAGCCATCAATCCTCAATCCTCAATACCCAATCCTCAACCCTCAACGTCAATCCTCAAACCTCAACCTTCAATCCTCAACCCTTAATCCTCAATCCTCAACCATCAATCCTCAATCCTCAATCCCCAATCCTCAATCCTCAACCATCAATCCTCAAACCTCAACCTTCAATCCTCAACCCTTAATCCTCAATCCTCAATCCTCAATCCTCAATCTTCAATCCTCAATAGAATATCCTCAATACTCAATCCTCAATCTTCAATCATCAATCATCAATCCTCAATCTTCGATCCTCAATCCTCAATCATCAACCCTCAATCCTCAACCCTCAGTAATCAACCCTCAATCCTCAATGCCCAATCCTCAATCCTCAATTATCAATTCTCAATCCTCAACCTTCAACCATCAACACTCAATACTCAATGCTCAATCCTCAATCCTCTATCCTCAATCCTCAATCCTCAATCCTCAATCCTCAATCCTCAATACTTAGTCGTCAGTACTCAATCCTAAACCATCAATCCTCAATCCCCAATCTCGAATAACTAATCCTCAATCATCAATCCTCAAACCTCAACCTTCAGTCCTCAACCCTTAATCCTCAATCCTCAATCCTCAATCCTCAATTTTCAATCCTCAATAGAATATACTCAATTCTCAGTTTTCAATACTCAGCCCTCAATCTTCAACCCTCAATCATCAATTCTCAATCCGCAACATTCAATCCTCAACACTCAATCCTCAATGCTCAATCCTCAATCATCAATCCTCAATCCTCAATCCTCAATCCTCAATCCTCAGACCTCAGCCTTCAATCCTCAAACGTTAATCCTCAATCCTCAATCCTCAATCCTCATTCCTCAACCCTCAATCCTCAATCCTCAATCCTCAATCCTCAATCCTCAATCCTAAGTCCTCAAGCCTCAATCCTCAATCGTCAATCCTCAAACCTCAACCTTCAATCCTCTACCCTTAATCCTCAATCCTCAATCCTCATTCCTCAATTCTCAATCCTCAATAGAATATCCTCAATTCTCAGATTTCAATACACAGTCCTCAATCTTCAATCCTCAACCTTCAATTCTCAATCCGCAATAACCAATCCTCAATCCTCAATCGTCAATCCTCAAACCTCAATCCTCAATCCTCAATCCTCAATCCTCAATCCTCAACACTCAATCCTCAATGCTCAATCCTCAATCCTCAAACCTCAATCCTCAATCCTCAATCCTCAATCCTCCGTCCTCAAACCTCAATCCTCAATATTCAATGCACAATCCTCAATCCTCAATCCTCAATCCTCAATCCTCAATACTCAATCGTCAATCCTCGAACCTCAACCTTCAATCCACTATCCTCAATCCTGAATCCTCAATCCTCAATCCTCAATCCTAAGTCCTCAAGCCTCAATCATCAATATCCAATTGTCAATCCTCAAATCTCAAACCTCAATCCTCAACCCTCAGTCCTCAATCCTCAATACTCAACCCACAATCCTCAATGCTCAATCCTCAGTCCTCAGTCCTCAACCCTCAATCCTCGATCCTCAATCCTCAATCCCCAATCCTCAATCCTCAATACTCAACCCTCAATCCTCAATGCTCAATCCTCAATACACAACACTCAATTCTCAATCTTCAATCCTCAAACCTCAATCCTCAATCCACAATCCTCAATCCTCCGTCCTCAAACCTCAATCCTCAATATTCAATGCACAATCCTCAATCCTCAATCCTCAGTCATCAATTCTCAATACTCAAACTTCAATCCTCAACCCTCAGTCCTCAATCCTGTATCCTCAATCCTCAGCCTTCAATCCTCAAACGTTAATCCTCAATCCTCAATCCTCAGTCCTCAATCCTCAACTCTCAGTCCTCAATCCTCAATCCTCAATCCTCAATCCTCAGTCCTCAATCCTCTACCCTCAATCCTCAATTCTCAATCCTCAGTCCTCAATCCTCAACACTCAATCTTCAATCCTCAGTCCTCAATCCCCAATCCTCAATCCTCAATCCTCAACCCTCAATCCTCAATGCTCAATCCTCAATACTCAACACTCAATTCTCAATCCTCAATCCTCAATCCTCAATCCTCAATACTTAGCCGTCAGTACTCAATCCTAAACCATCAATCCTCAATCCCCAATCTCGAATACCTAATCCTCAATCATCAATCCTCAAACCTCAACCTTCAGTCCTCAACCCTTAATCCTCAATCCTCAATCCTCAATCCTCAATTTTCAATCCTCAATAGAATATACTCAATTCTCAGTTTTCAATACTCAGCCCTCAATCTTCAACCCTCAATCATCAATTCTCAATCCGCAACATTCAATCCTCAACACTCAATCCTCAATGCTCAATCCTCAATCATCAATCCTCAATCCTCAATCCTCAATCCTCAATCCTCAGACCTCAGCCTTCAATCCTCAAACGTTAATCCTCAATCCTCAATCCTCAATCCTCATTCCTCAACCCTCAATCCTCAATCCTCAATCCTCAATCCTCAATCCTCAATCCTAAGTCCTCAAGCCTCAATCCTCAATCGTCAATCCTCAAACCTCAACCTTCAATCCTCTACCCTTAATCCTCAATCCTCAATCCTCATTCCTCAATTCTCAATCCTCAATAGAATATCCTCAATTCTCAGATTTCAATACACAGTCCTCAATCTTCAATCCTCAACCTTCAATTCTCAATCCGCAATAACCAATCCTCAATCCTCAATCGTCAATCCTCAAACCTCAATCCTCAATCCTCAATCCTCAATCCTCAATCCTCAACACTCAATCCTCAATGCTCAATCCTCAATCCTCAAACCTCAATCCTCAATCCTCAATCCTCAATCCTCCGTCCTCAAACCTCAATCCTCAATATTCAATGCACAATCCTCAATCCTCAATCCTCAATCCTCAATCCTCAATACTCAATCGTCAATCCTCGAACCTCAACCTTCAATCCACTATCCTCAATCCTGAATCCTCAATCCTCAATCCTCAATCCTAAGTCCTCAAGCCTCAATCATCAATATCCAATTGTCAATCCTCAAATCTCAAACCTCAATCCTCAACCCTCAGTCCTCAATCCTCAATCCTCAAACCTCAATCCTCATTCCTCGAACTTCAATCCTCAATATTCAATGCTCAATCCTCAATTCACACCACTCAATTCTCAACTATCATTACACAATACTCAATGCTCAATCCTGAATACTCAATCTTCAATCCTCAATCCTCAATCCCCAAAATTCAATTGTCAATCCTCAATTCTTAAACCTCAGTCCTCAATCAACCATCCTCAACCCTCAATCCTCAATCTTCTATCCTCAATCCTCAACGCTCAATCCTCAATCCTCAATCCTCAATCCTCAATCCTCAGTCCTCAAACCTCAATCCTCAACCTTCCATCCACTATCCTCAATCCCCAATCCTCAATCCTCAATCCTCAACCCTCAGTCCTCAATCCTCAATCCTCAATCCTCAGTCCACGACACTCAATCATCAATCCTCAATCCTCAATCTTCAATCCTCAATCCTCAACCATCAATCCTCAATCCTCAATCCTCAATCATCAATCCTCAAACCTCAACCTTCAATCCTCAACCCTTAATCCTCAATCCTCAATCCTCAATCCTCAATTTTCAATCCTCAGTGGAATATCCTCAATTCTCAATACTCAGTCCTCAATCTTCAATCCTCAATCATCAATTCTCAATCCGCAATCTTCTATCCTCAACACTAAATCCTCAATGCTCAATCCTCAATCCTCAATCCTCAATCCTCCGTCCTCAAACCTCAATCCTCAATATTCAATTCTCAATCCTCAATCCTCAATCCTCAGTCATCAATGCTCAATCCTCAATCTTCAATCCTCAACCCACAGTCCTCAATCCTCTATCATCAATCCTCAATCCTCAATCCTCAATCCTCAATCCTCAATCGTCAATGCTCAATCCTCAATCATCAATCCTCTATCCTCAATCCTCAACTCTCAATCCTCAAACCTCAGCCTTCAATCCTCAAATGTTAATCCTCAATCCTCAATCCTCAATCCTCAATCCTCAATCCTCAACCCTCAATCCTCAATCCTCAATCCTCAATCCTCAATCCTCAATACTCAATCCTCAACCCTCAATCCTCAATCCTCAATCCTCAATACTCAACCCTCAATCCTCAATGCTCAATCCTCAATACTCAAAACTCAATTATCAATCCTCAATCCTCAAACCTCAATCCTCAATCCTCAATCCTCAATCCTCCGCCCTCAAACCTCAATCCTCAATAT
The DNA here is from genome assembly GCF_051401765.1 of Calliopsis andreniformis. Taxonomy (NCBI): domain Eukaryota; kingdom Metazoa; phylum Arthropoda; class Insecta; order Hymenoptera; family Andrenidae; genus Calliopsis; species Calliopsis andreniformis. Next base: position 461,179 of record NW_027480611.1, on the reverse strand, counting down.
TCAATGCACAATCCTCAATCCTCAATCCTCAATCCTCAATCCTCAATACTCAATCGTCAATCCTCAAACCTCAATCTTCAATCCACTATCCTCAATCCTCAATCCTCAATGCTCAATCCTCAATCCTCTATCCTCAATCCTCAATCCTCAATCCTCAATCCTCAATCTTCAATACACAGTCGTCAATCCGCAATCCTCAACCATCAATCCTCAATCCCCAGTCCCGAATACCTAATCCTCAATCGTCAATCCTCAAACCTCAACCTTCAGTCCTCAACCCTTAATCCTCAATCCTGAATCCTCAATCCTCAATTTTCAATCCTCAATAGAATATACTCAATTCTCAGTTTTCAATACTCAGCCCTCAATCTTCAACCCTCAATCATCAACTCTCCATCCGCAATCTTCAATCCCCAACACTCAATCCTCAATGCTCAATCCTCAGTCCTCAATCCTCAACCCCCAATCCTCAATCCTCAATCCTCAATCCCCAATCCGCAGTCTTCAATCCTCAACACTCAATCCTCAATGCTCAATCCTCAATCATCAATCCTCAATCCTCAATCCTCAATCCTCAATCCTCAGACCTCAGCCTTCAATCCTCAAACGTTAATCCTCAATCCTCAATCCTCAATCCTCATTCCTCAACCCTCAATCCTCAATCCTCAATCCTCAATCCTCAATCCTCAATCCTCAATCCTCAACCCTCAATCCTCAATGCTCAATCCTCAGTCCTCAATCCTCAACCCTCAATCCTCAATCCTCAATCCTCAATCCCCAATCCTCAATCCTCAATCCTCAACCCTCAATCCTCAATGCTCAATCCTCAATACTCAACACTCAATTCTCAACCCTCAATCCTCAATACTCAATCGTCAATCCTCAAACCTCAACATTCAATCCACTATCCTCAATCCTCAAACCTCAATCCTCAATCCTCAATCCTAAGTCCTCAAGCCTCAATCCTCAATATTCAATTGTCAATCCTCAAATCTCAAACCTCAATCCTCAACCCTCAGTCCTCAATCCTCAATACTCAATCCTCAATCCTCAATCCTCAATCCTCAATCCTCAATCCTCAATCCTCAATCCTCAATACTTCGTCGTCAATCCTCAATCCTAAACCATCAATCCTCAATCCCCAATCTAGAATACCTAATCCTCAATCGTGAATCCTCAAACCTCAACCTTCAGTCCTCAACCCTTAATCCTCAATACTCAATCCTCAATCCTCAATTTTCAATCCTCAATAGAATATACTCAATTCTCAGTTTTCAATACTCAGCCCTCAATCTTCAACCCTCAATCATCAATTCTCAATCCGCAACCTTCAATCCTCAACACTCAATCCTCAATGCTCAATCCTCAATCATCAATCCTCAATCCTCAATCCTCAATCCTCAATCCTCAGACCTCAGCCTTCAATCCTCAAACGTTAATCCTCAATCCTCAATCCTCAATCCTCATTCCTCAACCCTCAATCCTCAATCCTCAATCCTCAATCCTCAATCCTCAATCCTCCATCCTCAATCCTCAACCCTCAATCCTCAATGCTCAATCCTCAATACTCAACACTCAATTCTCAATCCTCAGTCTTCAAACCTCAATCCTCAATCCTCAATCCTCAATCCTCCGTCCTCAAACCTCAATCCTCAATATTCAATGCACAATCCTCAATCCTCAAACCTCAATCCTCAATCCTCAATCCTCAATCGTCAATCCTCAAACCTCAACCTTCGATCCACTATCCTCAATCCTCAATCCTCAATCCTCAATCCTCAACCCTCAGTCCTCAATCCTCAGTCCTCAATCCTCAGTCCACGACACTCAATCTTCAATCCTCAATCCTCAATCATCAATCCTCAATCCTCAACCATCAATCCTCAATCGTCAATACTCAATCATCAATCCTCAAACCTCAACTTTCAATCCTCAACCCTTAATCCTCAATCCTCAATCCTCAATCCTCAATTTTCAATCCTCAGTGGAATATCCTCAATTCTCAGTTTTCAATACTCAGTCCTCAATCTTCAATCCTCAATCATCAATTCTCAATCCGCAATCTTCAATCCTCAACACTAAATCCTCAATGCTCAATCCTCAATCCTCAATCCTCAATCCTCCGTCCTCAAACCTCAATCCTCTATATTCAATTCTCAATCCTCAATCCTCAATCCTCAGTCATCAATGCTCAATCCTCAATCTTCAATCCTCAATCCACAGTCCTCAATCCTCTATCCTCAATCCTCAATCCTCAATCCTCAATCCTCGATCCTCAATCCTCAATCATCATTCCTCAATCGTCAATCCTCAATCTTCAGCCATCAATCCTCAATCCTCAATACCCAATCCTCAACCCTCAACGTCAATCCTCAAACCTCAACCTTCAATCCTCAACCCTTAATCCTCAATCCTCAACCATCAATCCTCAATCCTCAATCCCCAATCCTCAATCCTCAACCATCAATCCTCAAACCTCAACCTTCAATCCTCAACCCTTAATCCTCAATCCTCAATCCTCAATCCTCAATCTTCAATCCTCAATAGAATATCCTCAATACTCAATCCTCAATCTTCAATCATCAATCATCAATCCTCAATCTTCGATCCTCAATCCTCAATCATCAACCCTCAATCCTCAACCCTCAGTAATCAACCCTCAATCCTCAATGCCCAATCCTCAATCCTCAATTATCAATTCTCAATCCTCAACCTTCAACCATCAACACTCAATACTCAATGCTCAATCCTCAATCCTCTATCCTCAATCCTCAATCCTCAATCCTCAATCCTCAATCCTCAATACTTAGTCGTCAGTACTCAATCCTAAACCATCAATCCTCAATCCCCAATCTCGAATACCTAATCCTCAATCATCAATCCTCAAACCTCAACCTTCAGTCCTCAACCCTTAATCCTCAATCCTCAATCCTCAATCCTCAATTTTCAATCCTCAATAGAATATACTCAATTCTCAGTTTTCAATACTCAGCCCTCAATCTTCAACCCTCAATCATCAATTCTCAATCCGCAACATTCAATCCTCAACACTCAATCCTCAATGCTCAATCCTCAATCATCAATCCTCAATCCTCAATCCTCAATCCTCAATCCTCAGACCTCACCCTTCAATCCTCAAACGTTAATCCTCAATCCTCAATCCTCAATCCTCATTCCTCAACCCTCAATCCTCAATCGTCAATCCTCAATCCTCAATCCTCAATCCTAAGTCCTCAAGCCTCAATCCTCAATCGTCAATCCTCAAACCTCAACCTTCAATCCTCTACCCTTAATCCTCAATCCTCAATCCTCATTCCTCAATTCTCAATCCTCAATAGAATATCCTCAATTCTCAGATTTCAATACACAGTCCTCAATCTTCAATCCTCAACCTTCAATTCTCAATCCGCAATAACCAATCCTCAATCCTCAATCGTCAATCCTCAAACCTCAATCCTCAATCCTCAATCCTCAATCCTCAATCCTCAACACTCAATCCTCAATGCTCAATCCTCAATCCTCAAACCTCAATCCTCAATCCTCAATCCTCAATCCTCCGTCCTCAAACCTCAATCCTCAATATTCAATGCACAATCCTCAATCCTCAATCCTCAACCCTCAATCCTCAATACTCAATCGTCAATCCTCGAACCTCAATCTTCAATCCACTATCCTCAATCCTGAATCCTCAATCCTCAATCCTCAATCCTAAGTCCTCAAGCCTCAATCATCAATATCCAATTGTCAATCCTCAAATCTCAAACCTCAATCCTCAACCCTCAGTCCTCAATCCTCAATACTCAACCCACAATCCTCAATGCTCAATCCTCAGTCCTCAGTCCTCAACCCTCAATCCTCGATCCTCAATCCTCAATCCCCAATCCTCAATCCTCAATACTCAACCCTCAATCCTCAATGCTCAATCCTCAATACACAACACTCAATTCTCAATCTTCAATCCTCAAACCTCAATCCTCAATCCACAATCCTCAATCCTCCGTCCTCAAACCTCAATCCTCAATATTCAATGCACAATCCTCAATCCTCAATCCTCAGTCATCAATTCTCAATACTCAAACTTCAATCCTCAACCCTCAGTCCTCAATCCTGTATCCTCAATCCTCAGCCTTCAATCCTCAAACGTTAATCCTCAATCCTCAATCCTCAGTCCTCAATCCTCAACTCTCAGTCCTCAATCCTCAATCCTCAATCCTCAATCCTCAGTCCTCAATCCTCTACCCTCAATCCTCAATTCTCAATCCTCAGTCCTCAATCCTCAACACTCAATCTTCAATCCTCAGTCCTCAATCCCCAATCCTCAATCCTCAATCCTCAACCCTCAATCCTCAATGCTCAATCCTCAATACTCAACACTCAATTCTCAATCCTCAATCCTCAAACCTCAATCCTCAACCCTCAATCCTCAATATTCAATTGTCAATCCTCAAATCTCAAACCTCAATCCTCAACCCTCAGTCCTCAATCCTCAATACTCAACCCACAATCCTCAATGCTCAATCCTCAGTCCTCAGTCCTCAACCCTCAATCCTCGATCCTAAATCCTCAATCCCCAATCCTCAATCCTCAATACTCAACCCTCAATCCTCAATGCTCAATCCTCAATACACAACACTCAATTCTCAATCTTCAATCCTCAAACCTCAATCCTCAATCCTCAATCCTCAATCCTCCGTCCTCAAACCTCAATCCTCAATATTCAATGCACAATCCTCAATCCCCAATCCTCAGTCATCAATTCTCAATACTCAAACTTCAATCCTCAACCCTCAGTCCTCAATCCTGTATCCTCAATCCTCAGCCTTCAATCCTCAAACGTAAATCCTCAATCCTCAATCCTCAGTCCTCAATCCTCAACTCTCAGTCCTCAATCCTCAATCCTCAATCCTCAATCCTCAATCCTCAGTCCTCATTCCTCAACCCTCAATCCTCAATGCTCAATCCTCAGTCCTCAATCCTCAACCCTCAATCCTCAATCCTCAATCCTCAATCCCCAATCCTCAATCCTCAATCCTCAACCCTCAATCCTCAATGCTCAATCCTCAACACTCAACACTCAATTCTCAATCCTCAAACCTCAAACCTCAATCCTCAATCCTCGGTCCTCAATATTCAATGCACAATCCTCAATCCTCAATCCTCAGTCATCAATTCTCAATCCTCAATCTTCAATCCTCAATCCTCAGTCCTCAATCCTCTATCCTCAACCCTCAATCTTCAATCCTCAACACTCAATCCTCAATGATCAATCCTCAATCATCAATCCTCAATCCTCAACCCTCAATCCTCAAACCTCAAACCTCAGCCATCAATCCTCAAACGTTAATCCTCAATCCTCAATCCTCAATCCTCAATCCTCAATCCTCAATCCTCAATCCTCAATCCTCAATCCTCAAATGTTAATCCTCGATCCTCAATCCTCAATCCTCAATCATCAACCCTCAATCCTCAATCCTCAATCCTCAATCCTCAATCCTCAATACTCAATCCTCAACCCTCAATCCTCAATCCTCAATCCTCAATACTCGACCCTCAATCCTCAATGCTCAATCCTCAATACTCAAAACTCAATTCTCAATCGTCAATCCTCAAACCTCAATCCTCAATCCTCAATCCTCAATCCTCCGTCCTCAAACCTCAATCCTCAATATTCAATGCACAATCCTCAATCCTCAATCCTCAATCCTCAATCCTCAATACTCAATCGTCAATCCTCAAACCTCAACCTTCAATCCACTATCCTCAATCCTCAATCCTCAATCCTCAATCCTCAATCCTAAGTCCTCAAGCCTCAATCCTGAATATTCAATCGTCAATCCTCAAATCTCAAACCTCAATCCTCAACCCTCAGTCCTCAATCCTCAATCCTCAGTCCTCAATCCTCAATCCTCAATCCTCAATCCTCAATCCTCAATCCGCAAACCTGAATCCTCAATTTTCAAACCTCAATCCTCAACCCTCAGTCCACAGTCTTCAATCTTCAATCTTCAGTCCTCAGTCCTCAATCGTCTATCCTCAATTATCAATCCTCAATCCCCAAACTTCAACTTCAATCCTCAATCTTAAAAGATCAATACACAATTCTCAATCTTCAATCCTCAACACTCAATCCTCAATGCTCAATCCTCAATCCTCAATCCTCAATCCTCAACCCTCAATCCTCAGTCCTCAAGCCTCAACACCCAATATTCAATTGTCAATCCTCAGTTCACTGCACTCAATCCTCAACCCTCAATCCTCAATCCCCAATCGTCAATCCTCAACCCTCAACCCTCAGGCCTCAAGGCTCAGCACCCAATATTCAATTGTCAAACCTCAATTCACTGCACTCAATCCTCAACCCTCAATCCTCAATCCTCAATCCTCAATCCTCAATCCTCAATCCTCAATCCTCAATCCTCAATCCTCAATCCTCAATTCTCAATTCCTCCGTCCTCAAACCTCAATCCTCAATATTCAATGCTCAATCCTCAATCCTCAACATTCAATCCTCAATCCTCAATGCTCAATCTTCAATCCTCAATCCTCAATACTCAACCCTCAGTAATCAATCGTCTATCCTCAGTCCTCAATCCTCAATCCTCATTCCTCAATCCTCAACCCTCAATCCTCAGTCCTCAAGGCTCAACACCCAATATTCAATTGACAATCCTCAATTCACTGCACTCAATCCTCAACCCTCAATCCTCAACCCTCAATCCTCAACCCTCAATCCTCAATCCTCAATCCTCAATCCTCAATACTCGATCCTCAATCCTCAGACCTCAAGCCTCAACATTCATTATTCAATTGTCAATATTAAATTCACTGCACACAATTCTCACCTCTCAGTCCTCAATCTTCAGTCCACAATCTTCAATCCTCAATCGTCAATCCTAAAACCTCAAAATTCTATCCTCAACCCTTAGTCCTCAATCCTCAATCCTCAATTTTCAATCCTCAATAGAAAATCCTCAATCCTCGATCCTCAATTCTCAACCCTCAATACTCAAACCTCAACCATCGGTCGTCAATCCTCAAACAGCAATAATCTATCCTCAAACTTCGATCCTCAATCCTCGATCCTCAATCCTCATCCTCAATTATCAATCCTCAATCCTCAGTCCACAATCCTCAATCCTCAATCTTCAATCCTCAATCCTCAATCCTCAACCATCAATCCTCAATCCTCAGTCCTCAATCCTCAATGCTCAATCCTCAATCCTCAATCCTCAATCTTCAATCATCAATCATCGATCCTCAATCTTCAATCCTCAACCATCAATCCTCAATCCTCAATCCTCAATCCTCAATCCTCAAACCTCAATCCTCATTCCTCGAACTTCAATCCTCAATATTCAATGCTCAATCCTCAATTCACACCACTCAATTCTCAACTATCATTACACAATACTCAATGCTCAATCCTGAATACTCAATCTTCAAACCTCAATCCTCAATCCCCAAAATTCAATTGTCAATCCTCAATTCTTAAACCTCAGTCCTCAATCCTCCATCCTCAACCCTCAATCCTCAATCTTCTATCCTCAATCCTCAACGCTCAATCCTCAATCCTCAATCCTCAATCCTCAATCCTCAGTCCTCAAACCTCAATCCTCAATATTCAATGCACAACCCTCAATCCTCAAATCTCAATCCTCAATCCTCAATCCTCAATCGTCAATCCTCAAACCTCAACCTTCCATCCACTATCCTCAATTCCCAATCCTCAATCCTCAATCCTCAACCCTCAGTCCTCAATCCTCAATCCCCAATCCTCAGTCCACGACACTCAATCATCAATCCTCAATCCTCAATCTTCAATCCTCAATCCTCAACCATCAATCCTCAATCCTCAATCCTCAATCATCAATCCTCAAACCTCAACCTTCAATCCTCAACCCTTAATCCTCAATCCTCAATCCTCAATCCTCAATTTTCAATCCTCAGTGGAATATCCTCAATTCTCAATACTCAGTCCTCAATCTTCAATCCTCAATCATCAATTCTCAATCCGCAATCTTCTATCCTCAACACTAAATCCTCAATGCTCAATCCTCAATCCTCAATCCTCAATCCTCCGTCCTCAAACCTCAATCCTCAATATTCAATTCTCAATCCTCAATCCTCAATCCTCAGTCATCAATGCTCAATCCTCAATCTTCAATCCTCAACCCACAGTCCTCAATCCTCTATCATCAATCCTCAATCCTCAATCCTCAATCCTCAATCCTCAATCGTCAATGCTCAATCCTCAATCATCAATCCTCTATCCTCAATCCTCAACTCTCAATCCTCAAACCTCAGCCTTCAATCCTCAAATGTTAATCCTCCATCCTCAATCCTCAATCCTCAATCCTCAATCCTCAACCCTCAATCCTCAATCCTCAATCCTCAATCCTCAATACTCAATCCTCAACCCTCAATCCTCAATCCTCAATCCTCAATACTCAACCCTCAATCCTCAATGCTCAATCCTCAATACTCAAAACTCTATTATCAATCCTCAATCCTCAAACCTCAATCCTCAATCCTCAATCCTCAATCCTCCGTCCTCAAACCTCAATCCTCAATATTCAATCCACAATCCTCAATCCTCAATCCTCAATCCTCAATCCTCAATACTCAATCGTCAATCCTCAAACCTCAACCTTCAATCCACTATCCTCAATCCTCAATCCTCAATGCTCAATCCTCAATCCTCTATCCTCAATCCTCAATCCTCAATCCTCAATCCTCAATCTTCAATACACAGTCGTCAATCCGCAATCCTCAACCATCAATCCTCAATCCCCAGTCCCGAATACCTAATCCTCAATCGTCAATCCTCAAACCTCAACCTTCAGTCCTCAACCCTTAATCCTCAATCCTGAATCCTCAATCCTCAATTTTCAATCCTCAATAGAATATACTCAATTCTCAGTTTTCAATACTCAGCCCTCAATCTTCAACCCTCAATCATCAACTCTCCATCCGCAATCTTCAATCCTCAACACTCAATCCTCAATGCTCAATCCTCAGTCCTCAATCCTCAACCCCCAATCCTCAATCCTCAATCCTCAATCCCCAATCCTCAATCCTCAATCCTCAACCCGCAATCCTCAATGCTCCATCCTCAATACTCAACACTCAATTCTCAATCCTCAATCCTCAAACCTCAATCCTCAATTGTCGGTCCTCAATATTCAATGCACAACCCTCAATCCTCAATCCTCAGTCGTCAATTCTCTATCCTCAATCTTCAATCCTCAATCCTCAGTCCTCAATCCTCTATCCTCAATACTCAATCTTCAATCCTCAACACTCAATCCTCAATCCTCAATTTTCAATCCTCAATAGAAAATCCTCAATCCTCGATGCTCAATTCTCAACCCTCACTACTCAAACCTCAACCCTCGGTCATCAATCCTCAAACAGCAATAATCTATCCTCAAACTTCGATCCTCAATCCTCGATCCTCAATCCTCATCCTCAATTATCAATCCTCAATCCTCAGTCCACAATCCTCAATCCTCAATCTTCAATCCTCAATCCTCAATCCTCAATCCCCAATCCTCAATCCTCAACCCTCAATCCTCAATGCTCAATCCTCAATACTCAACACTCAATTCTCAATCCTCAATCCTCAAACCTCAATCCTCAATCCTCGGTCCTCAATATTCAATGCACAATCCTCAATCCTCAATTCTCAGTCATCAATTCTCAATCCTCAATCTTCAATCCTCAATCCTCAGTCCTCAATCCTCTATCCTCAACTCTCAATCCTCAACCCACAGTCTCAACGATCAATCCTCAATCCTCATTCCTCAGTCCTCAATCCTCAATCCTCAATCCTCAGTAGAATATCCTCAATACTCAGTTTTCAATACTCAAACCACAATCTTCAATCTTCAAATCTCAAACCTTAAACATGAATTCTCAACACTCTATCCTCAACTCTCAGTCCTCAATCTTCAATCTTCAATCCTCAATCCTCAATATTCAATCCTCAATCCTCGACTTTCAATCCTCAATCCTCAATCCTCAATCCGCAAACCTGAATCCTCAATTCTCAAACCTAAATCCTCAACCCTCAGTCCACAGTCTTCAATCTTCAATCTTCAGTCCTGAGTCCTCAATCGTCAATCCTCAATTATCAATCCTCAATCCCCAAACTTCAACCTCAATCCTCAATCTTAAAAGATCAATACACAATTCTCAATTTTCAATCCTCAACACTCAATCCTCAATGCTCAATCCTCAATCCTCAATCCTCAATCCTCAATCCTCAATCCTCAATCCTCAACCGCCGATGCTCAATCCTCAACCACCAATCCTCAATCCTCAATACCCAGTCCTCAATCCTCAATCGTCAATCCTCAAACCTCAACCTTCAATCCTCAACCCTTAATCCTCAATCCTCCATCCTCAATCCGCAATTTTCAATCCTCAATAGAATATCCTCAATTCTCAGTTTTCAATACTCTGTCTTCAATCTTCAATCGTCAGTCCTCAATCCACAATCTTCAACCCTCAATTCCCAATCTTCAGTCCAGGACACTCAATCTTAAGTCCTCAATCCTCATTCGTCAATCCTCAATACTCAACCATCAATCCTCAATCCTCAATCCTCAATCCTCTATCCTCAATCCTCAATCCTCGATTCTCAGCCCTCATTAGAAAATCCTCAATTCTCAGTTTTCAATACACAATCCTCAATCTTCAATCTTCAAATCTCGGTTCCGAAACATCAATTCTCAAAACTCTATCCTCAACTCTCAGTCCTCAATCTTCAACCAACGATCCTGGAACCTCAATCTTCAATCTTCAATCCTCGACCCTGAGTCCTCAACCCTCAATACTCAAACTTCAATCCTTTATCCGCAATCCTCAATACTCAATCCTCAATACTCAATCCTCAATCCTCAATCCTCCGTCCTCAAACCGCCATCCTCAATCCTCAATACTCAATAGTCGATCCTCAATCGTCAATCCTCAAACATCAACATTCAATGCTCAACCCTTAATCCTCAATCCTCAACCATCAATCCTCAATCCTCAATCCCCAATCCTCAATCCTCAACCATCAATCCTCAAACCTCAACTTTCAATCCTCAACCCTTAATACTCAATCCTCAATCCTCAACCCTCAGTCCTCAATCCTCAATACTCAACCCACAATCCTCAATGCTCAATCCTCAGTCCTCAGTCCTCAACCCTCAATCCTCGATCCTCAATCCTCAATCCCCAATCCTCAATCCTCAATACTCAACCCTCAATCCTCAATGCTCAATCCTCAATACACAACACTCAATTCTCAATCTTCAATCCTCAAACCTCAATCCTCAATCCACAATCCTCAATCCTCCGTCCTCAAACCTCAATCCTCAATATTCAATGCACAATCCTCAATCCTCAATCCTCAGTCATCAATTCTCAATACTCAAACTTCAATCCTCAACCCTCAGTCCTCAATCCTGTATCCTCAAACCTCAGCCTTCAATCCTCAAACGTTAATCCTCAATCCTCAATCCTCAGTCCTCAATCCTCAACTCTCAGTCCTCAATCCTCAATCCTCAATCCTCAATCCTCAGTCCTCAATCCTCTACCCTCAATCCTCAATTCTCAATCCTCAGTCCTCAATCCTCAACACTCAATCTTCAATCCTCAGTCCTCAATCCCCAATCCTCAATCCTCAATCCTCAACCCTCAATCCTCAATGCTCAATCCTCAATACTCAACACTCAATTCTCAATCCTCAATCCTCAAACCTCAATCCTCAACCCTCAATCCTCAATATTCAATTGTCAATCCTCAAATCTCAAACCTCAATCCTCAACCCTCAGTCCTCAATCCTCAATACTCAACCCACAATCCTCAATGCTCAATCCTCAGTCCTCAGTCCTCAACCCTCAATCCTCGATCCTAAATCCTCAATCCCCAATCCTCAATCCTCAATACTCAACCCTCAATCCTCAATGCTCAATCCTCAATACACAACACTCAATTCTCAATCTTCAATCCTCAAACCTCAATCCTCAATCCTCAATCCTCAATCCTCCGTCCTCAAACCTCAATCCTCAATATTCAATGCACAATCCTCAATCCCCAATCCTCAGTCATGAATTCTCAATACTCAAACTTCAATCCTCAACCCTCAGTCCTCAATCCTGTATCCTCAATCCTCAGCCTTCAATCCTCAAACGTAAATCCTCAATCCTCAATCCTCAGTCCTCAATCCTCAACTCTCAGTCCTCAATCCTCAATCCTCAATCCTCAATCCTCAATCCTCAGTCCTCATTCCTCAACCCTCAATCCTCAATGCTCAATCCTCAGTCCTCAATCCTCAACCCTCAATCCTCAATCCTCAATCCTCAATCCCCAATCCTCAATCCTCAATCCTCAACCCTCAATCCTCAATGCTCAATCCTCAATACTCAACACTCAATTCTCAATCCTCAAACCTCAAACCTCAATCCTCAATCCTCGGTCCTCAATATTCAATGCACAATCCTCAATCCTCAATCCTCAGTCATCAATTCTCAATCCTCAATCTTCAATCCTCAATCCTCAGTCCTCAATCCTCTATCCTCAACCCTCAATCTTCAATCCTCAACACTCAATCCTCAATGATCAATCCTCAATCATCAATCCTCAATCCTCAACCCTCAATCCTCAAACCTCAAACCTCAGCCATCAATCCTCAAACGTTAATCCTCAATCCTCAATCCTCAATCCTCAATCCTCAATCCTCAATCCTCAATCCTCAATCCTCAATCCTCAAATGTTAATCCTCGATCCTCAATCCTCAATCCTCAATCCTCAACCCTCAATCCTCAATCCTCAATCCTCAATCCTCAATACCCAGTCCTCAATCCTCAATCGTCAATCCTCAAACCTCAACCTTCAATCCTCAACCCTTAATCCTCAATCCTCCATCCTCAATCCGCAATTTTCAATCCTCAATAGAATATCCTCAATTCTCAGTTTTCAATACTCTGTCCTCAATCTTCAATCGTCAGTCCTCAATCCACAATCTTCAACCCTCAATTCCCAATCTTCAGTCCAGGACACTCAATCTTAAGTCCTCAATCCTCATTCGTCAATCCTCAATACTCATCCATCAATCCTCAATCCTCAATCCTCAATCCTCTATCCTCAATCCTCAATCCTCGATTCTCAGCCCTCATTAGAAAATCCTCAATTCTCAGTTTTCAATACACAATCCTCAATCTTCAATCTTCAAATCTCGGTTCCGAAACATCAATTCTCAAAACTCTATCCTCAACTCTCAGTCCTCAATCTTCAACCAACGATCCTGGAACCTCAATCTTCAATCTTCAATCCTCGACCCTGAGTCCTCAACCCTCAATACTCAAACTTCAATCCTTTATCCGCAATCCTCAATACTCAATCCTCAATACTCAATCCTCAATCCTCAATCCTCCGTCCTCAAACCGCCATCCTCAATCCTCAATACTCAATAGTCGATCCTCAATCGTCAATCCTCAAACATCAACATTCAATGCTCAACCCTTAATCCTCAATCCTCAACCATCAATCCTCAATCCTCAATCCCCAATCCTCAATCCTCAACCATCAATCCTCAAACCTCAACTTTCAATCCTCAACCCTTAATACTCAATCCTCAATCCTCAACCCTCAGTCCTCAATCCTCAATACTCAACCCACAATCCTCAATGCTCAATCCTCAGTCCTCAGTCCTCAACCCTCAATCCTCGATCCTCAATCCTCAATCCCCAATCCTCAATCCTCAATACTCAACCCTCAATCCTCAATGCTCAATCCTCAATACACAACACTCAATTCTCAATCTTCAATCCTCAAACCTCAATCCTCAATCCACAATCCTCAATCCTCCGTCCTCAAACCTCAATCCTCAATATTCAATGCACAATCCTCAATCCTCAATCCTCAGTCATCAATTCTCAATACTCAAACTTCAATCCTCAACCCTCAGTCCTCAATCCTGTATCCTCAATCCTCAGCCTTCAATCCTCAAACGTTAATCCTCAATCCTCAATCCTCAGTCCTCAATCCTCAACTCTCAGTCCTCAATCCTCAATCCTCAATCCTCAATCCTCAGTCCTCAATCCTCTACCCTCAATCCTCAATTCTCAATCCTCAGTCCTCAATCCTCAACACTCAATCTTCAATCCTCAGTCCTCAATCCCCAATCCTCAATCCTCAATCCTCAACCCTCAATCCTCAATGCTCAATCCTCAATACTCAACACTCAATTCTCAATCCTCAATCCTCAAACCTCAATCCTCAACCCTCAATCCTCAATATTCAATTGTCAATCCTCAAATCTCAAACCTCAATCCTCAACTCTCAGTCCTCAATCCTCAATACTCAACCCACAATCCTCAATGCTCAATCCTCAGTCCTCAGTCCTCAACCCTCAATCCTCGATCCTAAATCCTCAATCCCCAATCCTCAATCCTCAATACTCAACCCTCAATCCTCAATGCTCAATCCTCAATACACAACACTCAATTCTCAATCTTCAATCCTCAAACCTCAATCCTCAATCCTCAATCCTCAATCCTCCGTCCTCAAACCTCAATCCTCAATATTCAATGCACAATCCTCAATCCCCAATCCTCAGTCATCAATTCTCAATACTCAAACTTCAATCCTCAACCCTCAGTCCTCAATCCTGTATCCTCAATCCTCAGCCTTCAATCCTCAAACGTAAATCCTCAATCCTCAATCCTCAGTCCTCAATCCTCAACTCTCAGTCCTCAATCCTCAATCCTCAATCCTCAATCCTCAATCCTCAGTCCTCATTCCTCAACTCTCAATCCTCAATGCTCAATCCTCAGTCCTCAATCCTCAACCCTCAATCCTCAATCCTCAATCCTCAATCCCCAATCCTCAATCCTCAATCCTCAACCCTCAATCCTCAATGCTCAATCCTCAATACTCAATACTCAATTCTCAATCCTCAAACCTCAAACCTCAATCCTCAATCCTCGGTCCTCAATATTCAATGCACAATCCTCAATCCTCAATCCTCAGTCATCAATTCTCAATCCTCAATCTTCAATCCTCAATCCTCAGTCCTCAATCCTCTATCCTCAACCCTCAATCTTCAATCCTCAACACTCAATCCTCAATGATCAATCCTCAATCATCAATCCTCAATCCTCAACCCTCAATCCTCAAACCTCAAACCTCAGCCATCAATCCTCAAACGTTAATCCTCAATCCTCAATCCTCAATCCTCAATCCTCAATCCTCAATCCTCAATCCTCAATCCTCAATCCTCAAATGTTAATCCTCGATCCTCAATCCTCAATCCTCAATCCTCAACCCTCAATCCTCAATCCTCAATCCTCAATCCTCAATCCTCAATACTCAATCCTCAACCCTCAATCCTCAATCCTCAATCCTCAATACTCAACCCTCAATCCTCAATGCTCAATCCTCAATACTCAAAACTCAATTCTCAATCGTCAATCCTCAAACCTCAATCCTCAATCCTCAATCCTCAATCCTCCGTCCTCAAACCTCAATCCTCAATATTCAATGCACAATCCTCAATCCTCAATCCTCAATCCTCAATCCTCAATACTCAATCGTCAATCCTCAAACCTCAACCTTCAATCCACTATCCTCAATCCTCAATCCTCAATCTTCAATCTTCAGTCCTCAGTCCTCAATCGTCTATCCTCAATTATCAATCCTCAATCCCCAAACTTCAACTTCAATCCTCAATCTTAAAAGATCAATACACAATTCTCAATCTTCAATCCTCAACACTCAATCCTCAATGCTCAATCCTCAATCCTCAATCCTCAATCCTCAACCCTCAATCCTCAGTCCTCAAGCCTCAACACCCAATATTCAATTGTCAATCCTCAGTTCACTGCACTCAATCCTCAACCCTCAATCCTCAATCCCCAATCGTCAATCCTCAACCCTCAACCCTCAGGCCTCAAGGCTCAGCACCCAATATTCAATTGTCAAACCTCAATTCACTGCACTCAATCCTCAACCCTCAATCCTCAATCCTCAATCCTCAATCCTCAATCCTCAATCCTCAATCCTCAATCCTCAATCCTCAATCCTCAATTCTCAATTCCGCCGTCCTCAAACCTCAATCCTCAATATTCAATGCTCAATCCTCAATCCTCAACATTCAATCCTCAATCCTCAATGCTCAATCTTCAATCCTCAATCCTCAATACTCAACCCTCAGTAATCAATCGTCTATCCTCAGTCCTCAATCCTCAATCCTCATTCCTCAATCCTCAACCCTCAATCCTCAGTCCTCAAGGCTCAACACC
Organism: Calliopsis andreniformis; assembly: GCF_051401765.1. Lineage (NCBI taxonomy): Eukaryota > Metazoa > Arthropoda > Insecta > Hymenoptera > Andrenidae > Calliopsis > Calliopsis andreniformis. Next base: position 444,887 of record NW_027480611.1, on the reverse strand, counting down.
CAATATTCAATTGACAATCCTCAATTCACTGCACTCAATCCTCAACCCTCAATCCTCAACCCTCAATCCTCAACCCTCAATCCTCAATCCTCAATCCTCAATCCTCAATACTCGATCCTCAATCCTCAGACCTCAAGCCTCAACATTCATTATTCAATTGTCAATATTAAATTCACTGCACACAATTCTCACCTCTCAGTCCTCAATCTTCAGTCCACAATCTTCAATCCTCAATCGTCAATCCTAAAACCTCAAAATTCTATCCTCAACCCTTAGTCCTCAATCCTCAATCCTCAATTTTCAATCCTCAATAGAAAATCCTCAATCCTCGATCCTCAATTCTCAACCCTCAATACTCAAACCTCAACCCTCGGTCATCAATCCTCAAACAGCAATAATCTATCCTCAAACTTCGATCCTCAATCCTCGATCCTCAATCCTCATCCTCAATTATCAATCCTCAATCCTCAGTCCACAATCCTCAATCCTCAATCTTCAACCCTCAATCCTCAATCCTCAACCATCAATCCTCAATCCTCAGTCCTCAATCCTCAATGCTCAATCCTCAATCCTCAATCCTCAATCTTCAATCATCAATCATCAATCCTCAATCTTCAATCCTCAACCATCAATCCTCAATCCTCAGTCCTCAATCCTCAATCCTCAAACCTCAATCCTCATTCCTCAATCCTCAATACTCAACCCTCAATCCTCAATGCTCAATCCTCAATACACAACACTCAATTCTCAATCTTCAATCCTCAAACCTCAATCCTCAATCCTCAATCCTCAATCCTCCGTCCTCAAACCTCAATCCTCAATATTCAATGCACAATCCTCAATCCCCAATCCTCAGTCATCAATTCTCAATACTCAAACTTCAATCCTCAACCCTCAGTCCTCAATCCTGTATCCTCAATCCTCAGCCTTCAATCCTCAAACGTAAATCCTCAATCCTCAATCCTCAGTCCTCAATCCTCAACTCTCAGTCCTCAATCCTCAATCCTCAATCCTCAATCCTCAATCCTCAGTCCTCATTCCTCAACCCTCAATCCTCAATGCTCAATCCTCAGTCCTCAATCCTCAACCCTCAATCCTCAATCCTCAATCCTCAATCCCCAATCCTCAATCCTCAATCCTCAACCCTCAATCCTCAATGCTCAATCCTCAATACTCAACACTCAATTCTCAATCCTCAAACCTCAAACCTCAATCCTCAATCCTCGGTCCTCAATATTCAATGCACAATCCTCAATCCTCAATCCTCAGTCATCAATTCTCAATCCTCAATCTTCAATCCTCAATCCTCAGTCCTCAATCCTCTATCCTCAACCCTCAATCTTCAATCCTCAACACTCAATCCTCAATGATCAATCCTCAATCATCAATCCTCAATCCTCAACCCTCAATCCTCAAACCTCAAACCTCAGCCATCAATCCTCAAACGTTAATCCTCAATCCTCAATCCTCAATCCTCAATCCTCAATCCTCAATCCTCAATCCTCAATCCTCAATCCTCAATCCTCAATCCTCAAATGTTAATCCTCGATCCTCAATCCTCAATCCTCAATCCTCAACCCTCAATCCTCAATCCTCAATCCTCAATCCTCAATCCTCAATCCTCAATACTCAATCCTCAACCCTCAATCCTCAATCCTCAATCCTCAATACTCAACCCTCAATCCTCAATGCTCAATCCTCAATACTCAAAACTCAATTCTCAATCGTCAATCCTCAAACCTCAATCCTCAATCCTCAATCCTCAATCCTCCGTCCTCAAACCTCAATCCTCAATATTCAATGCACAATCCTCAATCCTCAATCCTCAATCCTCAATCCTCAATACTCAATCGTCAATCCTCAAACCTCAGCCTTCAATCCACTATCCTCAATCCTCAATCCTCAATCCTCAATCCTCAATCCTAAGTCCTCAAGCCTCAATCCTGAATATTCAATCGTCAATCCTCAAATCTCAAACCTCAATCCTCAACCCTCAGTCCTCAATCCTCAATCTTCAGTCCTCAATCCTCAATCCTCAATCCTCAATCCTCAATCCTCAATCCGCAAACCTGAATCCTCAATTTTCAAACCTCAATCCTCAACCCTCAGTCCACAGTCTTCAATCTTCAATCTTCAGTCCTCAGTCCTCAATCGTCTATCCTCAATTATCAATCCTCAATCCCCAAACTTCAACTTCAATCCTCAATCTTAAAAGATCAATACACAATTCTCAATCTTCAATCCTCAACACTCAATCCTCAATGCTCAATCCTCAATCCTCAATCCTCAATCCTCAACCCTCAATCCTCAGTCCTCAAGCCTCAACACCCAATATTCAATTGTCAATCCTCAGTTCACTGCACTCAATCCTCAACCCTCAATCCTCAATCCCCAATCGTCAATCCTCAACCCTCAACCCTCAGGCCTCAAGGCTCAGCACCCAATATTCAATTGTCAAACCTCAATTCACTGCACTCAATCCTCAACCCTCAATCCTCAATCCTCAATCCTCAATCCTCAATCCTCAATCCTCAATCCTCAATCCTCAATCCTCAATCCTCAATTCTCAATTCCTCCGTCCTCAAACCTCAATCCTCAATATTCAATGCTCAATCCTCAATCCTCAACATTCAATCCTCAATCCTCAATGCTCAATCTTCAATCCTCAATCCTCAATACTCAACCCTCAGTAATCAATCGTCTATCCTCAGTCCTCAATCCTCAATCCTCATTCCTCAATCCTCAACCCTCAATCCTCAGTCCACAAGGCTCAACACCCAATATTCAATTGACAATCCTCAATTCACTGCACTCAATCCTCAACCCTCAATCCTCAACCCTCAATCCTCAACCCTCAATCCTCAATCCTCAATCCTCAATCCTCAATACTCGATCCTCAATCCTCAGACCTCAAGCCTCAACATTCATTATTCAATTGTCAATATTAAATTCACTGCACACAATTCTCACCTCTCAGTCCTCAATCTTCAGTCCACAATCTTCAATCCTCAATCGTCAATCCTAAAACCTCAAAATTCTATCCTCAACCCTTAGTCCTCAATCCTCAATCCTCAATTTTCAATCCTCAATAGAAAATCCTCAATCCTCGATCCTCAATTCTCAACCCTCAATACTCAAACCTCAACCATCGGTCATCAATCCTCAAACAGCAATAATCTATCCTCAAACTTCGATCCTCAATCCTCGATCCTCAATCCTCATCCTCAATTATCAATCCTCAATCCTCAGTCCACAATCCTCAATCCTCAATCTTCAATCCTCAATCCTCAATCCTCAACCATCAATCCTCAATCCTCAGTCCTCAATCCTCAATGCTCAATCCTCAATCCTCAATCCTCAATCTTCAATCATCAATCATCGATCCTCAATCTTCAATCCTCAACCATCAATCCTCAATCCTCAATCCTCAATCCTCAATCCTCAAACCTCAATCCTCATTCCTCAGTCCACGACACTCAATCATCAATCCTCAATCCTCAATCTTCAATCCTCAATCCTCAACCATCAATCCTCCATCCTCAATCCGCAATTTTCAATCCTCAATAGAATATCCTCAATTCTCAGTTTTCAATACTCTGTCCTCAATCTTCAATCGTCAGTCCTCAATCCACAATCTTCAACCCTCAATTCCCAATCTTCAGTCCAGGACACTCAATCTTAAGTCCTCAATCCTCATTCGTCAATCCTCAATACTCAACCATCAATCCTCAATCCTCAATCTTCAATCCTCTATCCTCAATCCTCAATCCTCGATTCTCAGCCCTCATTAGAAAATCCTCAATTCTCAGTTTTCAATACACAATCCTCAATCTTCAATCTTCAAATCTCGGTTCCGAAACATCAATTCTCAAAACTCTATCCTCAACTCTCAGTCCTCAATCTTCAACCAACGATCCTGGAACCTCAATCTTCAATCTTCAATCCTCGACCCTGAGTCCTCAACCCTCAATACTCAAACTTCAATCCTTTATCCGCAATCCTCAATACTCAATCCTCAATACTCAATCCTCAATCCTCAATCCTCCGTCCTCAAACCGCCATCCTCAATCCTCAATACTCAATAGTCGATCCTCAATCGTCAATCCTCAAACATCAACATTCAATGCTCAACCCTTAATCCTCAATCCTCAACCATCAATCCTCAATCCTCAATCCCCAATCCTCAATCCTCAACCATCAATCCTCAAACCTCAACTTTCAATCCTCAACCCTTAATACTCAATCCTCAATCCTCAACCCTCAGTCCTCAATCCTCAATACTCAACCCACAATCCTCAATGCTCAATCCTCAGTCCTCAGTCCTCAACCCTCAATCCTCGATCCTCAATCCTCAATCCCCAATCCTCAATCCTCAATACTCAACCCTCAATCCTCAATGCTCAATCCTCAATACACAACACTCAATTCTCAATCTTCAATCCTCAAACCTCAATCCTCAATCCACAATCCTCAATCCTCCGTCCTCAAACCTCAATCCTCAATATTCAATGCACAATCCTCAATCCTCAATCCTCAGTCATCAATTCTCAATACTCAAACTTCAATCCTCAACCCTCAGTCCTCAATCCTGTATCCTCAATCCTCAGCCTTCAATCCTCAAACGTTAATCCTCAATCCTCAATCCTCAGTCCTCAATCCTCAACTCTCAGTCCTCAATCCTCAATCCTCAATCCTCAATCCTCAGTCCTCAATCCTCTACCCTCAATCCTCAATTCTCAATCCTCAGTCCTCAATCCTCAACACTCAATCTTCAATCCTCAGTCCTCAATCCCCAATCCTCAATCCTCAATCCTCAACCCTCAATCCTCAATGCTCAATCCTCAATACTCAACACTCAATTCTCAATCCTCAATCCTCAAACCTCAATCCTCAACCCTCAATCCTCAATATTCAATTGTCAATCCTCAAATCTCAAACCTCAATCCTCAACCCTCAGTCCTCAATCCTCAATACTCAACCCACAATCCTCAATGCTCAATCCTCAGTCCTCAGTCCTCAACCCTCAATCCTCGATCCTAAATCCTCAATCCCCAATCCTCAATCCTCAATACTCAACCCTCAATCCTCAATGCTCAATCCTCAATACACAACACTCAATTCTCAATCTTCAATCCTCAAACCTCAATCCTCAATCCTCAATCCTCAATCCTCCGTCCTCAAACCTCAATCCTCAATATTCAATGCACAATCCTCAATCCCCAATCCTCAGTCATCAATTCTCAATACTCAAACTTCAATCCTCAACCCTCAGTCCTCAATCCTGTATCCTCAATCCTCAGCCTTCATTCCTCAAACGTAAATCCTCAATCCTCAATCCTCAGTCCTCAATCCTCAACTCTCAGTCCTCAATCCTCAATCCTCAATCCTCAATCCTCAATCCTCAGTCCTCATTCCTCAACCCTCAATCCTCAATGCTCAATCCTCAGTCCTCAATCCTCAACCCTCAATCCTCAATCCTCAATCCTCAATCCCCAATCCTCAATCCTCAATCCTCAACCCTCAATCCTCAATGCTCAATCCTCAATACTCAACACTCAATTCTCAATCCTCAAACCTCAAACCTCAATCCTCAATCCTCGGTCCTCAATATTCAATGCACAATCCTCAATCCTCAATCCTCAGTCATCAATTCTCAATCCTCAATCTTCAATCCTCAATCCTCAGTCCTCAATCCTCTATCCTCAACCCTCAATCTTCAATCCTCAACACTCAATCCTCAATGATCAATCCTCAATCATCAATCCTCAATCCTCAACCCTCAATCCTCAAACCTCAAACCTCAGCCATCAATCCTCAAACGTTAATCCTCAATCCTCAATCCTCAATCATCAATCCTCAAACCTCAACCTTCAATCCTCAACCCTTAATCCTCAATCCTCAATCCTCAATCCTCAATTTTCAATCCTCAGTGGAATATCCTCAATTCTCAATACTCAGTCCTCAATCTTCAATCCTCAATCATCAATTCTCAATCCGCAATCTTCTATCCTCAACACTAAATCCTCAATGCTCAATCCTCAATCCTCAATCCTCAATCCTCCGTCCTCAAACCTCAATCCTCAATATTCAATTCTCAATCCTCAATCCTCAATCCTCAGTCATCAATGCTCAATCCTCAATCTTCAATCCTCAACCCACAGTCCTCAATCCTCTATCATCAATCCTCAATCCTCAATCCTCAATCCTCAACCCTCAATCGTCAATGCTCAATCCTCAATCATCAATCCTCTATCCTCAATCCTCAACTCTCAAACCTCAAACCTCAGCCTTCAATCCTCAAATGTTAATCCTCCATCCTCAATCCTCAATCCTCAATCCTCAATCCTCAACCCTCAATCCTCAATCCTCAATCCTCAATCCTCAATACTCAATCCTCAACCCTCAATCCTCAATCCTCAATCCTCAATACTCAACCCTCAATCCTCAATGCTCAATCCTCAATACTCAAAACTCAATTATCAATCCTCAATCCTCAAACCTCAATCCTCAATCCTCAATCCTCAATCCTCCGTCCTCAAACCTCAATCCTCAATATTCAATCCACAATCCTCAATCCTCAATCCTCAATCCTCAATCCTCAATACTCAATCGTCAATCCTCAAACCTCAACCTTCAATCCACTATCCTCAATCCTCAATCCTCAATGCTCAATCCTCAATCCTCTATCCTCAATCCTCAATCCTCAATCCTCAATCCTCAATCTTCAATACACAGTCGTCAATCCGCAATCCTCAACCATCAATCCTCAATCCCCAGTCCCGAATACCTAATCCTCAATCGTCAATCCTCAAACCTCAACCTTCAGTCCTCAACCCTTAATCCTCAATCCTGAATCCTCAATCCTCAATTTTCAATCCTCAATAGAATATACTCAATTCTCAGTTTTCAATACTCAGCCCTCAATCTTCAACCCTCAATCATCAACTCTCCATCCGCAATCTTCAATCCTCAACACTCAATCCTCAATGCTCAATCCTCAGTCCTCAATCCTCAACCCCCAATCCTCAATCCTCAATCCTCAATCCCCAATCCTCAATCCTCAATCCTCAACCCGCAATCCTCAATGCTCAATCCTCAATACTCAACACTCAATTCTCAATCCTCAATCCTCAAACCTCAATCCTCAATTGTCGGTCCTCAATATTCAATGCACAACCCCCAATCCTCAATCCTCAGTCGTCAATTCTCTATCCTCAATCTTCAATCCTCAATCCTCAGTCCTCAATCCTCTATCCTCAATACTCAATCTTCAATCCTCAACACTCAATCCTCAATGCTCAATCCTCAATCATCAATCCTCTATCCTCAATCCTCAACCCTCAATCCTCAAACCTCAGCCTTCAATCCTCAAATGTTAATCCTCAATTATCAATCCTCATTCCTCAATCCTCAATCCTCAACCCTCAACCCTCAATCCTCAATCCTCAATCCACAATCCTCAATACTCAATCCTCAACCCTCAATCCTCAATCCTCAATCCTCAATACTCAACCCTCAATCCTCAATGCTCAATCCTCAATGCTCAATCCTCAATCACCAATCCTCAATCCTCAATCCTCAATCCTCAATCCTCAAACCTCAGCCTTCAATCCTCAAACGTTAATCCTCAATACTCAATCCTCAGTCCTCAATCCTCAACTCTCAGTCCTCATTCCTCAATCCTCAATCCTCAATCCTCAACCCTCAATCCTCAGTCCTCAAGGCTCAGCACCCAATATTCAATTGACAATCCTCAATTCACTGCACTCAATCCTCAACCCACAATCCTCAATCCTCAATCCTCAATCCTCAATCCTCAATCCTCAATACTCGATCCTCAATCCTCAGACCTCAAGCGTCAACATTCATTATTCAATTGTCAATATTAAATTCACTGCACACAATTCTCACCTCTCAGTCCTCAATCTTCAGTCCACAATCTTCAATCCTCAATCGTCAATCCTAAAACCTCAAAATTCTATCCTCAACCCTTAGTCCTCAATCCTCAATCCTCAATTTTCAATCCTCAATAGAAAATCCTCAATCCTCGATGCTCAATTCTAAACCCTCACTACTCAAACCTCAACCCTCGGTCATCAATCCTCAAACAGCAATAATCTATCCTCAAACTTCGATCCTCAATCCTCAATCCTCAGTAGAATATCCTCAATACTCAGTTTTCAATACTCAAACCACAATCTTCAATCTTCAAATCTCAAACCTTAAACATGAATTCTCAACACTCTATCCTCAACTCTCAGTCCTCAATCTTCAATCTTCAATCCTCAATCCTCAATATTCAATCCTCAATCCTCGACTTTCAATCCTCAATCCTCAATCCTCAATCCGCAAACCTGAATCCTCAATTCTCAAACCTAAATCCTCAACCCTCAGTCCACAGTCTTCAATCTTCAATCTTCAGTCCTGAGTCCTCAATCGTCAATCCTCAATTATCAATCCTCAATCCCCAAACTTCAACCTCAATCCTCAATCTTAAAAGATCAATACACAATTCTCAATTTTCAATCCTCAACACTCAACCCTCAATGCTCAATCCTCAATCCTCAATCCTCAATCCTCAATCCTCAATCCTCAATCCTCAACCGCCGATGCTCAATCCTCAACCACCAATCCTCAATCCTCAATACCCAGTCCTCAATCCTCAATCGTCAATCCTCAAACCTCAACCTTCAATCCTCAACCCTTAATCCTCAATCCTCCATCCTCAATCCGCAATTTTCAATCCTCAATAGAATATCCTCAATTCTCAGTTTTCAATACTCTGTCCTCAATCTTCAATCGTCAGTCCTCAATCCACAATCTTCAACCCTCAATTCCCAATCTTCAGTCCAGGACACTCAATCTTAAGTCCTCAATCCTCATTCGTCAATCCTCAATACTCAACCATCAATCCTCAATCCTCAATCCTCAATCCTCTATCCTCAATCCTCAATCCTCGATTCTCAGCCCTCATTAGAAAATCCTCAATTCTCAGTTTTCAATACACAATCCTCAATCTTCAATCTTCAAATCTCGGTTCCGAAACATCAATTCTCAAAACTCTATCCTCAACTCTCAGTCCTCAATCTTCAACCAACGATCCTGGAACCTCAATCTTCAATCTTCAATCCTCGACCCTGAGTCCTCAACCCTCAATACTCAAACTTCAATCCTTTATCCGCAATCCTCAATACTCAATCCTCAATACTCAATCCTCAATCCTCAATCCTCCGTCCTCAAACCGCCATCCTCAATCCTCAATACTCAATAGTCGATCCTCAATCGTCAATCCTCAAACATCAACATTCAATGCTCAACCCTTAATCCTCAATCCTCAACCATCAATCCTCAATCCTCAATCCCCAATCCTCAATCCTCAACCATCAATCCTCAAACCTCAACTTTCAATCCTCAACCCTTAATACTCAATCCTCAATCCTCAATCCTCAATCTTCAATCCTCAATTGAATATCCTCAATACTCAATCCTCAATCTTCAATCATCAATAATCAATCCACAATCTTCGATCCTCAATCCTCAATCGTCAACTCTCAATCCTCAACCCTCAGTAATCAACCCTCAATCCTCAATGCTCAATCCTCAATCCTCAATTATCAATTCTCAATCCTCAATCTTCAACCATCAATACTCAATACTCAATGCTCAATCCTCAATCCACTATCCTCAGTCCTCAATCCTCAATCCTCAATCCTCAATCCTCAATACTCAATCGTCAATCCTCAATCCTCAACCATCAATCCTCAATCACCAATCCCGAATCCTCAACCCTCACTCGTCAATCCTCAAACCTCAACCTTCAATCCTCAACCCTCAATCCTCAATCCTCAATCCTCAATCCTCAATCCTCAATCCTCAATCCTCAAACCTCAGCCTTCAATCCTCAAACGTTAATCCTCAATCCTCAATCCTCTATCCTCAATCCTCTACCCTCAATCCTCAATTCTCAATCCTCAATCCTCAATCCTCAGTCCTCAATCCTTAACCCTCAATCCTCAATGCTCAATCCTCAATACACAACACTCAATTCTCAATCCTCAATCCTCAAACCTCAATCCTCAATCCTCAATCCTCAATCCTCAGTCATCAATTCTCAATACTCAAACTTCAATCCTCAACCCTGAGTCCTCAATCCTGTATCCTCAATCCTCAATCTTCAATCCTCAACACTCAATCCTCAATGCTCAATCCTCAATCATCAATCCTCAATCCTCAATCCTCAATCCTCAATCCTCAAACCTCAGCCTTCAATCCTCAAACGTTAATCCTCAATACTCAATCCTCAGTCCTCAATCCTCAACTCTCAGTCCTCAATCCTCAATCCTCAATCCTCAATCCTCAGTCCTCATTCCTCAACCCTCAATCCTCAATGCTCAATACTCAGTCCTCAATCCTCAACCCTCAATCCTCAATCCTCAATCCTCAATCCCCAATCCTCAATCCTCAATCCTCAACCCTCAATCCTCAATGCTCAATCCTCAATACTCAACACTCAATTCTCAATCCTCAATCCTCAAACCTCAATCCTCAATATTCAATGCTCAATCCTCAATCCTCAACATTCAATCCTCAATCCTCAATGCTCAATCTTCAATCCTCAATCCTCAATACTCAACCCTCAGTAATCAATCGTCTATCCTCAGTCCTCAATCCTCAATCCTCATTCCTCAATCCTCAACCCTCAATCCTCAGTCCTCAAGGCTCAACACCCAATATTCAATTGACAATCCTCAATTCACTGCACTCAATCCTCAACCCTCAATCCTCAACCCTCAATCCTCAACCCTCAATCCTCAATCCTCAATCCTCAATCCTCAATACTCGATCCTCAATCCTCAGACCTCAAGCCTCAACATTCATTATTCAATTGTCAATATTAAATTCACTGCACACAATTCTCACCTCTCAGTCCTCAATCTTCAGTCCACAATCTTCAATCCTCAATCGTCAATCCTAAAACCTCAAAATTCTATCCTCAACCCTTAGTCCTCAATCCTCAATCCTCAATTTTCAATCCTCAATAGAAAATCCTCAATCCTCGATCCTCAATTCTCAACCCTCAATACTCAAACCTCAACCCTCGGTCATCAATCCTCAAACAGCAATAATCTATCCTCAAACTTCGATCCTCAATCCTCGATCCTCAATCCTCATCCTCAATTATCAATCCTCAATCCTCAGTCCACAATCCTCAATCCTCAATCTTCAATCCTCAATCCTCAATCCTCAACCATCAATCCTCAATCCTCAGTCCTCAATCCTCAATGCTCAATCCTCAATCCTCAATCCTCAATCTTCAATCATCAATCATCAATCCTCAATCTTCAATCCTCAACCATCAATCCTCAATCCTCAATCCTCAATCCTCAATCCTCAAACCTCAATCCTCATTCCTCGAACTTCAATCCTCAATATTCAATGCTCAATCCTCAATTCACACCACTCAATTCTCAACTATCATTACACAATACTCAATGCTCAATCCTGAATACTCAATCTTCAATCCTCAATCCTCAATCCCCAAAATTCAATTGTCAATCCTCAATTCTTAAACCTCAGTCCTCAATCCTCGGTCCTCAATATTCAATGCACAATCCTCAATCCTCAATCCTCAGTCATCAATTCTCAATCCTCAATCCTCAATCCTCAATCCTCAATCCTCAGTCCTCATTCCTCAACCCTCAATCCTCAATGCTCAATACTCAGTCCTCAATCCTCAACCCTCAATCCTCAATCCTCAATCCTCAATCCCCAATCCTCAATCCTCAATCCTCAACCCTCAATCCTCAATGCTCAATCCTCAATACTCAACACTCAATTCTCAATCCTCAATCCTCAAACCTCAATCCTCAATCCTCGGTCCTCAATATTCAATGCACAATCCTCAATCCTCAATCCTCAGTCATCAATTCTCAATCCTCAATCCTCAATCCTCAATCCTCAATCCTCAATTCTCAATTCCTCCGTCCTCAAACCTCAATCCTCAATATTCAATGCTCAATCCTCAATCCTCAACATTCAATCCTCAATCCTCAATGCTCAATCTTCAATCCTCAATCCTCAATACTCAACCCTCAGTAATCAATCGTCTATCCTCAGTCCTCAATCCTCAATCCTCATTCCTCAATCCTCAACCCTCAATCCTCAGTCCTCAAGGCTCAACACCCAATATTCAATTGACAATCCTCAATTCACTGCACTCAATCCTCAACCCTCAATCCTCAACCCTCAATCCTCAACCCTCAATCCTCAATCCTCAATCCTCAATCCTCAATACTCGATCCTCAATCCTCAGACCTCAAGCCTCAACATTCATTATTCAATTGTCAATATTAAATTCACTGCACACAATTCTCACCTCTCAGTCCTCAATCTTCAGTCCACAATCTTCAATCCTCAATCGTCAATCCTAAAACCTCAAAATTCTATCCTCAACCCTTAGTCCTCAATCCTCAATCCTCAATTTTCAATCCTCAATAGAAAATCCTCAATCCTCGATCCTCAATTCTCAACCCTCAATACTCAAACCTCAACCCTCGGTCATCAATCCTCAAACAGCAATAATCTATCCTCAAACTTCGATCCTCAATCCTCGATCCTCAATCCTCATCCTCAATTATCAATCCTCAATCCTCAGTCCACAATCCTCAATCCTCAATCTTCAATCCTCAATCCTCAATCCTCAACCATCAATCCTCAATCCTCAGTCCTCAATCCTCAATGCTCAATCCTCAATCCTCAATCCTCAATCTTCAATCATCAATCATCAATCCTCAATCTTCAATCCTCAACCATCAATCCTCAATCCTCAATCCTCAATCCTCAATCCTCAAACCTCAATCCTCATTCCTCGAACTTCAATCCTCAATATTCAATGCTCAATCCTCAATTCACACCACTCAATTCTCAACTATCATTACACAATACTCAATGCTCAATCCTGAATACTCAATCTTCAATCCTCAATCCTCAATCCCCAAAATTCAATTGTCAATCCTCAATTCTTAAACCTCAGTCCTCAATCCTCCATCCTCAACCCTCAATCCTCAATCTTCTATCCTCAATCCTCAACGCTCAATCCTCAATCCTCAATCCTCAATCCTCAATCCTCAGTCCTCAAACCTCAATCCTCAATATTCAATGCACAACCCTCAATCCTCAAATCTCAATCCTCAATCCTCAATCCTCAATCGTCAATCCTCAAACCTCAACCTTCCATCCACTATCCTCAATCCCCAATCCTCAATCCTCAATCCTCAACCCTCAGTCCTCAATCCTCAATCCTCAATCCTCAGTCCACGACACTCAATCATCAATCCTCAATCCTCAATCTTCAATCCTCAATCCTCAACCATCAATCCTCAATCCTCAATCCTCAATCATCAATCCTCAAACCTCAACCTTCAATCCTCAACCCTTAATCCTCAATCCTCAATCCTCAATCCTCAATTTTCAATCCTCAGTGGAATATCCTCAATTCTCAATACTCAGTCCTCAATCTTCAATCCTCAATCCTCAAACCTCAGCCTTCAATCCTCAAATGTTAATCCTCCATCCTCAATCCTCAATCCTCAATCCTCAATCCTCAACCCTCAATCCTCAATCCTCAATCCTCAATCCTCAATCCTCAATACTCAATCCTCAACCCTCAATCCTCAATCCTCAATCCTCAATACTCAACCCTCAATCCTCAATGCTCAATCCTCAATACTCAAAACTCAATTATCAATCCTCAATCCTCAAACCTCAATCCTCAATCCTCAATCCTCAATCCTCCGTCCTCAAACCTCAATCCTCAATATTCAATCCACAATCCTCAATCCTCAATCCTCAATCCTCAATCCTCAATCCTCAATCCTCAATCCTCAATACTCAATCGTCAATCCTCAAACCTCAACCTTCAATCCACTATCCTCAATCCTCAATCCTAAATGCTCAATCCTCAATCCTCTATCCTCAATCCTCAATCCTCAATCCTCAATCCTCAATCTTCAATACACAGTCGTCAATCCGCAATCCTCAACCATCAATCCTTAATCCCCAGTCCCGAATACCTAATCCTCAATCGTCAATCCTCAAACCTCAACCTTCAGTCCTCAACCCTTAATCCTCAATCCTCAATCCTCAATTCCCAATCCTCAATCCTCAATACTCAACCCTCAATCCTCAATGCTCAATCCTCAACACTCAACACTCAATTCTCAATCCTCAATCCTCAAACCTCAATCCTCAATTGTCGGTCCTCAATATTCAATGCACAACCCTCAATCCTCAATCCTCAGTCGTCAATTCTCTATCCTCAATCTTCAATCCTCAATCCTCAGTCCTCAATCCTCTATCCTCAATACTCAATCTTCAATCCTCAACACTCAATCCTCAATGCTCAATCCTCAATCATCAATCCTCTATCCTCAATCCTCAACCCTCAATCCTCAAACCTCAGACTTCCATCCTCAAATGTTAATCCTCAATTATCAATCCTCATTCCTCAATCCTCAATCCTCAACCCTCAACCCTCAATCCTCAATCCTCAATCCACAATCCTCAATACTCAATCCTCAACCCTCAATCCTCAATCCTCAATCCTCAATACTCAACCCTCAATCCTCAATGCTCAATCCTCAATGCTCAATCCTCAATCACCAATCCTCAATCCTCAATCCTCAATCCTCAATCCTCAAACCTCAGCCTTCAATCCTCAAACGTTAATCCTCAATACTCAATCCTCAGTCCTCAATCCTCAACTCTCAGTCCTCATTCCTCAATCCTCAATCCTCAATCCTCAACCCTCAATCCTCAGTCCTCAAGGCTCAGCACCCAATATTCAATTGACAATCCTCAATTCACTGCACTCAATCCTCAACCCACAATCCTCAATCCTCAATCCTCAATCCTCAATCCTCAATCCTCAATACTCGATCCTCAATCCTCAGACCTCAAGCGTCAACATTCATTATTCAATTGTCAATATTAAATTCACTGCACACAATTCTCACCTCTCAGTCCTCAATCTTCAGTCCACAATCTTCAATCCTCAATCGTCAATCCTAAAACCTCAAAATTCTATCCTCAACCCTTAGTCCTCAATCCTCAATCCTCAATTTTCAATCCTCAATAGAAAATCCTCAATCCTCGATCCTCAATTCTCAACCCTCACTACTCAAACCTCAACCCTCGGTCATCAATCCTCAAACAGCAATAATCTATCCTCAAACTTCGATCCTCAATCCTCGATCCTCAATCCTCATCCTCAATCCTCAATCCTCAAACCTCAGCCTTCAATCCTCAAACGTTAATCCTCAATCCTCAATCCTCTATCCTCAATCCTCTACCCTCAATCCTCAATCCTCAATCCTCAATCCTCAATCCTCAATCCTCAATCCTTAACCCTCAATCCTCAATGCTCAATCCTCAATACACAACACTCAATTCTCAATCCTCAATCCTCAAACCTCAATCCTCAATCCTCAATCCTCAATCCTCAGTCATCAATTCTCAATACTCAAACTTCAATCCTCAACCCTGAGTCCTCAATTCTGTATCCTCAATCCTCAATCTTCAATCCTCAACACTCAATCCTCAATGCTCAATCCTCAATCATCAATCCTCAATCCTCAATCCTCAATCCTCAATCCTCAAACCTCAGCCTTCAATCCTCAAACGTTAATCCTCAATACTCAATCCTCAGTCCTCAATCCTCAACTCTCAGTCCTCAATCCTCAATCCTCAATCCTCAATCCTCAGTCCTCATTCCTCAACCCTCAATCCTCAATGCTCAATACTCAGTCCTCAATCCTCAACCCTCAATCCTCAATCCTCAATCCTCAATCCCCAATCCTCAATCCTCAATCCTCAACCCTCAATCCTCAATGCTCAATCCTCAATACTCAACACTCAATTCTCAATCCTCAATCCTCAAACCTCAATCCTCAATCCTCGGTCCTCAATATTCAATGCACAATCCTCAATCCTCAATCCTCAGTCATCAATTCTCAATCCTCAATCTTCAATCCTCAATCCTCAGTCCTCAATCCTCTATCCTCAACCCTCAATCTTCAATCCTCAACACTCAATCCTCAATGATCAATCCTCAATCATCAATCCTCAATACTCAACTCTCAATCCTCAATCCTCAAGCCTCATTCATCAATCCTCAAACGTTAATCCTCAATCCTCAATCCTCAATCCTCAATCGTCAACCCTTAATCCTCAATCCTCAATCCTCAATCCTCAATCCTCAATCCTCAATCCTCAATCCTCAACCCTCAATCCTCAATGCTCAATCCTCTATCCTCAATCCTCAATCCTCAACTCTCAATCCTCAATCCTCAATCCTCAATCCTCAATCCTCAATCCTCAATCCTCAACCCTCATTCCTCAATGCTCAATCCTCAATACTCAACACTCAATTCTCAATCCTCAGTCCTCAAACCTCAATCCTCAATCCTCAATCCTCAACCCTCCTGCCTCAAACCTCAATCCTCAATATTCAATGCACAATCCTCAATCCTCAAACCTCAATACTCAATCCTCAATCCTCAATCGTCAATCCTCAAACCTCAACCTTCGATCCACTATCCTCAATCCTCAATCCTCAATCCTCAATCCTCAATCCTCAATCATCACTCCTCAATCGTCAATCCTCAATCTTCAGCCATCAATCCTCAATCCTCAATACCCAATCCTCAACCCTCAACGTCAATCCTCAAACCTCAACCTTCAATCCTCAACCGTTAATCCTCAATCCTCAACCATCAATCCTCAATCCTCAATCCTCAATCCTCAACCCTCAATCCTCAATCCTCAATCCTCAATCCTCAATCCACAATCCTCAATTCTCAGTCCTCAAGCCTCAATCCTAAATATTCAATTGTCACCCCTGAATTCTCAAACCTCAATCCTCAACCCTCAGTCCTCAATCCTCAATCCTCAAACCTCAATCCTCATTCCTCGAACTTCAATCCTCAATATTCAGTGCTCAATCCTCAATTCACACCACTCAATTCTCAACTATCATTACACAATACTCAATGCTCAATCCTGAATACTCAATCTTCAATCCTCAATCCTCAATCCCCAAAATTCAATTGTCAATCCTCAATTTTTTAACCTCAGTCCTCAATCCTCCATCCTCAACCCTCAATCCTCAATCTTCTATCCTCAATCCTCAACCCTCAATCCTCAATCCTCAATCCTCAATCCTCAATCCTCAGTCCTCAATCCTCAACCCCCAATCCCCAAAATTCAATTGTCCATCCTCAATTCTCAAACCTCAGACCTCAATCCGCCATCCTCATTCTCAAACCTCAATCTTCAACATCAATCCTCAATCCTCAATCTTCAATCCTCAATCCTCAACTCTCAATCCTCAACCCAAAGTCTCAACGATCAATCCTCAATCCTCATTCCTCAGTCCTCAATCCTCAATCCTCAATCCTCAGTAGAATATCCTCAATACTCAGTTTTCAATACTCAAACCACAATCTTCAATCTTCAAATCTCAAACCTTAGACATGAATTCTCAACACTCTATCCTCAACTCTCAGTCCTCAATCTTCAATCTTCAATCCTCAATCCTCAATATTCAATCCTCAATCCTCGACTTTCAATCCTCAATCCTCAATCCTCAATCCGCAAACCAGAATCCTCAATTCTCAAACCTAAATCCGCAACCCCCAGTCCACAGTCTTCAATCTTCAATCTTCAGTCCTGAGTCCTCAATCGTCAATCCTCAATTATCAATGCTCAATCCCCAAACTTCAACCTCAATCCTCAATCTTAAAAGATCAACACACAATTCTCAATCTTCAATCCTCAACACTCAATCCTCAATGCTCAATCCACAATCCTCAATCCTCAATCCTCAATCCTCAATCCTCAATCGTCAATGCTCAATCCTCAATCATCAATCCTCTATCCTCAATCCTCAACTCTCAATCCTCAAACCTCAGCCTTCAATCCTCAAATGTTAATCCTCAATCCTCAATCCTCAATCCTCAATCCTCAATCCTCAACCCTCAATCCTCAATCCTCAATCCTCAATCCTCAATCCTCAATACTCAATCCTCAACCCTCAATCCTCAATCCTCAATCCTCAATACTCAACCCTCAATCCTCAATCCCCAATCCTCAATCCTCAATCCTCAACCCTCAATACTCAATGCTCAATCCTCAATACTCAACACTCAATTCTCAATCCTCAATCCTCAAACCTCAATCCTCAATTGTCGGTCCTCAATATTCAATGCACAACCCTCAATGCTCAATCCTCAGTCGTCAATTCTCTATCCTCAATCTTCAATCCTCAATCCTCAGTCCTCAATCCTCTATCCTCAATACTCAATCTTCAATCCTCAACTCTCAATCGTCAATGCTCAATCATCAATCATCAATCCTCTATCCTCAATCCTCAACCCTCAATCCTCAAACCTCAGCCTTCAATCCTCAAATGTTAATCCTCAATTATCAATCCTCATTCCTCAATCCTCAATCCTCAACCCTCAACCCTCAATCCTCAATCCTCAATCCACAATCCTCAATACTCAATCCTCAACCCTCAATCCTCAATCCTCAATCCTCAATACTCAACCCTCAATCCTCAATGCTCAATCCTCAATGCTCAATCCTCAATCACCAATCCTCAATCCTCAATCCTCAATCCTCAATCCTCAAACCTCAGCCTTCAATCCTCAAACGTTAATCCTCAATACTCAATCCTCAGTCCTCAATCCTCAACTCTCAGTCCTCATTCCTCAATCCTCAATCCTCAATCCTCAACCCTCAATCCTCAGTCCTCAAGGCTCAGCACCCAATATTCAATTGACAATCCTCAATTCACTGCACTCAATCCTCAACCCACAATCCTCAATCCTCAATCCTCAATCCTCAATCCTCAATACTCGATCCTCAATCCTCAGACCTCAAGCGTCAACATTCATTATTCAATTGTCAATATTAAATTCACTGCACACAATTCTCACCTCTCAGTCCTCAGTCTTCAGTCCACAATCTTCAATCCTCAATCGTCAATCCTAAAACCTCAAAATTCTATCCTCAACCCTTAGTCCTCAATCCTCAATCCTCAATTTTCAATCCTCAATAGAAAATCCTCAATCCTCGATCCTCAATTCTCAACCCTCACTACTCAAACCTCAACCCTCGGTCATCAATCCTCAAACAGCAATAATCTATCCTCAAACTTCGATCCTCAATCCTCGATCCTCAATCCTCATCCTCAATTATCAATCCTCAATCCTCAGTCCACAATCCTCAATCCTCAATCTTCAATCTTCAACCCTCAATCCTCAATCCTCAATCCCCAATCCTCAATCCTCAATCCTCAACCCTCAATCCTCAATGCTCAATCCTCAATACTCAACACTCAATTCTCAATCCTCAATCCTCAAACCTCAATCCTCAATCCTCGGTCCTCAATATTCAATGCACAATCCTCAATCCTCAATTCTCAGTCATCAATTCTCAATCCTCAATCTTCAATCCTCAATCCTCAGTCCTCAATCCTCTATCCTCAACTCTCAATCCCCAACCCACAGTCTCAACGATCAATCCTCAATCCTCCTTCCTCAGTCCTCAATCCTCAATCCTCAATCCTCAGTAGAATATCCTCAATACTCAGTTTTCAATACTCAAACCACAATCTTCAATCTTCAAATCTCAAACCTTAAACATGAATTCTCAACACTCTATCCTCAACTCTCAGTCCTCAATCTTCAATCTTCTATCCTCAATCCTCAATATTCAATCCTCAATCCTCGACTTTCAATCCTCAATCCTCAATCCTCAATCCGCAAACCTGAATCCTCAATTCTCAAACCTAAATCCTCAACCCTCAGTCCACAGTCTTCAATCTTCAATCTTCAGTCCTGGGTCCTCAATCGTCAATCCTCAATTATCAATCCTCAATCCCCAAACTTCAACCTCAATCCTCAATCTTAAAAGATCAATACACAATTCTCAATCTTCAATCCTCAACACTCAATCCTCAATGCTCAATCCTCAATCCTCAATCCTCAATCCTCAATCCTCAATCCTCCATCCTCAACCGCCGATGCTCAATCCTCAACCACCAATCCTCAATCCTCAATACCCAGTCCTCAATCCTCAATCGTCAATCCTCAAACCTCAACCTTCAATCCTCAATATTCAATGCACAACCCTCAATCCTCAAATCTCAATCCTCAATCCTCAATCCTCAATCGTCAATCCTCAAACCTCAACCTTCCATCCACTATCCTCAATCCCCAATCCTCAATCCTCAATCCTCAACCCTCAGTCCTCAATCCTCAATCCTCAATCCTCAGTCCACGACACTCAATCATCAATCCTCAATCCTCAATCTTCAATCCTCAATCCTCAACCATCAATCCTCAATCCTCAATCCTCAATCATCAATCCTCAAACCTCAACCTTCAATCCTCAACCCTTAATCCTCAATCCTCAATCCTCCGTCCTCAAACCTCAATCCTCAATATTCAATTCTCAATCCTCAATCCTCAATCCTCAGTCATCAATGCTCAATCCTCAATCTTCAATCCTCAACCCACAGTCCTCAATCATCTATCATCAATCCTCAATCCTCAATCCTCAATCCTCAATCCTCAATCGTCAATGCTCAATCCTCAATCATCAATCCTCTATCCTCAATCCTCAACTCTCAATCCTCAAACCTCAGCCTTCAATCCTCAAATGTTAATCCTCCATCCTCAATCCTCAATCCTCAATGCTCAATCCTCAATACTCAACACTCAATTCTCAATCCTCAATCCTCAAACCTCAATCCTCAATCCTCGGTCCTCAATATTCAATGCACAATCCTCAATCCTCAATCGTCAGTCATCAATTCTCAATCCTCAATCTTCAATCCTCAATCCTCAGTCCTCAATCCTCTATCCTCAACCCTCAATCTTCAATCCTCAACACTCAATCCTCAATGATCAATCCTCAATCATCAATCCTCAATACTCAACTCTCAATCCTCAATCCTCAAGCCTCATTCATCAATCCTCAAACGTTAATCCTCAATCCTCAATCCTCAATCCTCAATCGTCAACCCTTAATCCTCAATCCTCAATCCTCAATCCTCAATCCTCAATCCTCAATCCTCAATCCTCAACCCTCAATCCTCAATGCTCAATCCTCTATCCTCAATCCTCAATCCTCAACTCTCAATCCTCAATCCTCAATCCTCAATCCTCAATCCTCAATCCTCAATCCTCAACCCTCATTCCTCAATGCTCAATCCTCAATACTCAACACTCAATTCTCAATCCTCAGTCCTCAAACCTCAATCCTCAATCCTCAATCCTCAACCCTCCTGCCTCAAACCTCAATCCTCAATATTCAATGCACAATCCTCAATCCTCAAACCTCAATACTCAATCCTCAATCCTCAATCGTCAATCCTCAAACCTCAACCTTCGATCCACTATCCTCAATCCTCAATCCTCAATCCTCAATCCTCAATCCTCAATCATCACTCCTCAATCGTCAATCCTCAATCTTCAGCCATCAATCCTCAATCCTCAATACCCAATCCTCAACCCTCAACGTCAATCCTCAAACCTCAACCTTCAATCCTCAACCGTTAATCCTCAATCCTCAACCATCAATCCTCAATCCTCAATCCTCAATCCTCAACCCTCAATCCTCAATCCTCAATCCTCAATCCTCAATCCACAATCCTCAATTCTCAGTCTTCAAGCCTCAATCCTAAATATTCAATTGTCACCCCTGAATTCTCAAACCTCAATCCTCAACCCTCAGTCCTCAATCCTCAATCCTCAAACCTCAATCCTCATTCCTCGAACTTCAATCCTCAATATTCAGTGCTCAATCCTCAATTCACACCACTCAATTCTCAACTATCATTACACAATACTCAATGCTCAATCCTGAATACTCAATCTTCAATCCTCAATCCTCAATCCCCAAAATTCAATTGTCAATCCTCAATTCTTTAACCTCAGTCCTCAATCCTCCATCCTCAACCCTCAATCCTCAATCTTCTATCCTCAATCCTCAACCCTCAATCCTCAATCCTCAATCCTCAATCCTCAATCCTCAGTCCTCAATCCTCAACCCCCAATCCCCAAAATTCAATTGTCCATCCTCAATTCTCAAACCTCAGACCTCAATCCGCCATCCTCATTCTCAAACCTCAATCTTCAACATCAATCCTCAATCCTCAATCTTCAATCCTCAATCCTCAACTCTCAATCCTCAACCCAAAGTCTCAACGATCAATCCTCAATCCTCATTCCTCAGTCCTCAATCCTCAATCCTCAATCCTCAGTAGAATATCCTCAATACTCAGTTTTCAATACTCAAACCACAATCTTCAATCTTCAAATCTCAAACCTTAAACATGAATTCTCAACACTCTATCCTCAACTCTCAGTCCTCAATCTTCAATCTTCAATCCTCAATCCTCAATATTCAATCCTCAATCCTCGACTTTCAATCCTCAATCCTCAATCCTCAATCCGCAAACCAGAATCCTCAATTCTCAAACCTAAATCCTCAACCCTCAGTCCACAGTCTTCAATCTTCAATCTTCAGTCCTGAGTCCTCAATCGTCAATCCTCAATTATCAATGCTCAATCCCCAAACTTCAACCTCAATCCTCAATCTTAAAAGATCAACACACAATTCTCAATCTTCAATCCTCAACACTCAATCCTCAATGCTCAATCCTCAATCCTCAATCCTCAATCCTCAATCCTCAATCCTCAATCGTCAATGCTCAATCCTCAATCATCAATCCTCTATCCTCAATCCTCAACTCTCAATCCTCAAACCTCAGCCTTCAATCCTCAAATGTTAATCCTCAATCCTCAATCCTCAATCCTCAATCCTCAATCCTCAACCCTCAATCCTCAATCCTCAATCCTCAATCCTCAATCCTCAATACTCAATCCTCAACCCTCAATCCTCAATCCTCAATCCTCAATACTCAACCCTCAATCCTCAATGCTCAATCCTCAATACTCAAAACTCAATTATCAATCCTCAATCCTCAAACCTCAATCCTCAATCCTCAATCCTCAATCCTCCGTCCTCAAACCTCAATCCTCAATATTCAATGCACAATCCTCAATCCTCAATCCTCAATCCTCAATCCTCAATACTCAATCGTCAATCCTCAAACCTCAACCTTCAATCCACTATCCTCAATCCTCAATCCTCAATGCTCAATCCTCAATCCTCTATCCTCAATCCTCAATCCTCAATCCTCAATCCTCAATCTTCAATACACAGTCGTCAATCCGCAATCCTCAACCATCAATCCTCAATCCCCAGTCCCGAATACCTAATCCTCAATCGTCAATCCTCAAACCTCAACCTTCAGTCCTCAACCCTTAATCCTCAATCCTGAATCCTCAATCCTCAATTTTCAATCCTCAATAGAATATACTCAATTCTCAGTTTTCAATACTCAGCCCTCAATCTTCAACCCTCAATCATCAACTCTCCATCCGCAATCTTCAATCCTCAACACTCAATCCTCAATGCTCAATCCTCAGTCCTCAATCCTCAACCCCCAATCCTCAATCCTCAATCCTCAATCCCCAATCCTCAATCCTCAATCCTCAACCCTCAATACTCAATGCTCAATCCTCAATACTCAACACTCAATTCTCAATCCTCAATCCTCAAACCTCAATCCTCAATTGTCGGTCCTCAATATTCAATGCACAACCCTCAATCCTCAATCCTCAGTCGTCAATTCTCTATCCTCAATCTTCAATCCTCAATCCTCAGTCCTCAATCCTCTATCCTCAATACTCAATCTTCAATCCTCAACTCTCAATCCTCAATGCTCAATCCTCAATCATCAATCCTCTATCCTCAATCCTCAACCCTCAATCCTCAAACCTCAGCCTTCAATCCTCAAATGTTAATCCTCAATTATCAATCCTCATTCCTCAATCCTCAATCCTCAACCCTCAACCCTCAATCCTCAATCCTCAATCCACAATCCTCAATACTCAATCCTCAACCCTCAATCCTCAATCCTCAATCCTCAATACTCAACCCTCAATCCTCAATGCTCAATCCTCAATGCTCAATCCTCAATCACCAATCCTCAATCCTCAATCCTCAATCCTCAATCCTCAAACCTCAGCCTTCAATCCTCAAACGTTAATCCTCAATACTCAATCCTCAGTCCTCAATCCTCTACTCTCAGTCCTCATTCCTCAATCCTCAATCCTCAATCCTCAACCCTCAATCCTCAGTCCTCAAGGCTCAACACCCAATATTCAATTGACAATCCTCAATTCACTGCACTCAATCCTCAACCCTCAATCCTCAATCCTCAATCCTCAATCCTCAATCCTCAATCCTCAATACTCGATCCTCAATCCTCAGACCTCAAGCGTCAACATTCATTATTCAATTGTCAATATTAAATTCACTGCACACAATTCTCACCTCTCAGTCCTCAGTCTTCAGTCCACAATCTTCAATCCTCAATCGTCAATCCTAAAACCTCAAAATTCTATCCTCAACCCTTAGTCCTCAATCCTCAATCCTCAATTTTCAATCCTCAATAGAAAATCCTCAATCCTCGATCCTCAATTCTCAACCCTCACTACTCAAACCTCAACCCTCGGTCATCAATCCTCAAACAGCAATAATCTATCCTCAAACTTCGATCCTCAATCCTCGATCCTCAATCCTCATCCTCAATTATCAATCCTCAATCCTCAGTCCACAATCCTCAATCCTCAATCTTCAATCTTCAATCCTCAATCCTCAATCCTCAATCCCCAATCCTCAATCCTCAATCCTCAACCCTCAATCCTCAATGCTCAATCCTCAATACTCAACACTCAATTCTCAATCCTCAATCCTCAAACCTCAATCCTCAATCCTCGGTCCTCAATATTCAATGCACAATCCTCAATCCTCAATTCTCAGTCATCAATTCTCAATCCTCAATCTTCAATCCTCAATCCTCAGTCCTCAATCCTCTATCCTCAACTCTCAATCCCCAACCCACAATCTCAACGATCAATCCTCAATCCTCATTCCTCAGTCCTCAATCCTCAATCCTCAATCCTCAGTAGAATATCCTCAATACTCAGTTTTCAATACTCAAACCACAATCTTCAATCTTCAAATCTCAAACCTTAAACATGAATTCTCAACACTCTATCCTCAACTCTCAGTCCTCAATCTTCAATCTTCTATCCTCAATCCTCAATATTCAATCCTCAATCCTCGACTTTCAATCCTCAATCCTCAATCCTCAATCCGCAAACCTGAATCCTCAATTCTCAAACCTAAATCCTCAACCCTCAGTCCACAGTCTTCAATCTTCAATCTTCAGTCCTGGGTCCTCAATCGTCAATCCTCAATTATCAATCCTCAATCCCCAAACTTCAACCTCAATCCTCAATCTTAAAAGATCAATACACAATTCTCAATCTTCAATCCTCAACACTCAATCCTCAATGCTCAATCCTCAATCCTCAATCCTCAATCCTCAATCCTCAATCCTCCATCCTCAACCGCCGATGCTCAATCCTCAACCACCAATCCTCAATCCTCAATACCCAGTCCTCAATCCTCAATCGTCAATCCTCAAACCTCAACCTTCAATCCTCAACCCTTAATCCTCAATCCTCCATCCTCAATCCGCAATTTTCAATCCTCAATAGAATATCCTCAATTCTCAGTTTTCAATACTCAGTCCTCAATCTTCAATCGTCAGTCCTCAATCCACAATCTTCAACCCTCAATTCCCAATCTTCAGTCCAGGACACTCAATCTTAAGTCCTCAATCCTCATTCGTCAATCCTCAATACTCAACCATCAATCCTCAATCCTCAATCCTCAATCCTCTATCCTCAATCCTCAATCCTCGATTCTCAGCCCTCATTAGAAAATCCACAATTCTCAGTTTTCAATACACAATCCTCAATCTTCAATCTTCAAATCTCGGTTCCGAAACATCAATTCTCAATACTCTATCCTCAACTCTCAGTCCTCAATCTTCACCCAACGATCCTGGAACCTCAATCTTCAATCTTCAATCCTCGACCCTGAGTCCTCAACCCTCAATACACAAACTTCAATCCTTTATCCGCAATCCTCAATCCTCAATCCTCAATACTCAATCCTCAATCCTCAATCCTCCGTCCTCAAACTGCCATCCTCAATCGTCAATCCTCAAACATCAACCTTCAATGCTCAACCCTTAATACTCAATCCTCAATCCTCAATCCTCAACCATCAATCCTCAATCCTCAATCCCCAATCCTCAATCCTCAACCATCAGTCCTCAAACCTCAACCTTCAATCCTCAACCCTTAATACTCAATCCTCAATCCTCAATCCTCAATCTTCAATCCTCAATTGAATATCCTCAATACTCAATCCTCAATCTTCAATCGTCAATAATCAATCCACAATCTTCGATCCTCAATCCTCAATCGTCAACTCTCAATCCTCAACCCTCAGTAATCAACCCTCAATCCTCAATGCTCAATCCTCAATCCTCAATTATCAATTCTCAATCCTCAATCTTCAACCATCAATACTCAATACTCAATGCTCAATCCTCAATCCACTATCCTCAATCCTCAATCCTCAATCCTCAATCCTCAATCCTCAATACTCAATCGTCAATCCTCAATCCTCAACCATCAATCCTCAATCACCAATCCCGAATCCTCAATCCTCACTCGTCAATCCTCAAACCTCAACCTTCAATCCTCAACCCTCAATCCTCAATCCTCAATCCTCAATCCTCAATCCTCAATCCTCAATCCTCAAACCTCAGCCTTCAATCCTCAAACGTTAATCCTCAATCCTCAATCCTCTATCCTCAATCCTCTACCCTCAATCCTCAATCCTCAATCCTCAATCCTCAATCCTCAATCCTCAATCCTTAACCCTCAATCCTCAATGCTCAATCCTCAATACACAACACTCAATTCTCAATCCTCAATCCTCAAACCTCAATCCTCAATCCTCAATCCTCAATCCTCAGTCATCAATTCTCAATACTCAAACTTCAATCCTCAACCCTGAGTCCTCAATCCTGTATCCTCAATCCTCAATCTTCAATCCTCAACACTCAATCCTCAATGCTCAATCCTCAATCATCAATCCTCAATCCTCAATCCTCAATCCTCAATCCTCAAACCTCAGCCTTCAATCCTCAAACGTTAATCCTCAATACTCAATCCACAGTCCTCAATCCTCAACTCTCAGTCCTCAATCCTCAATCCTCAATCCTCAATCCTCAGTCCTCATTCCTCAACCCTCAATCCTCAATGCTCAATCCTCAGTCCTCAATCCTCAACCCTCAATCCTCAATCCTCAATCCTCAATCCCCAATCCTCAATCCTCAATCCTCAACCCTCAATCCTCAATGCTCAATCCTCAATACTCAACACTCAATTCTCAATCCTCAATCCTCAAACCTCAATCCTCAATCCTCGGTCCTCATTATTCAATGCACAATCCTCAATCCTCAATCCTCAGTCATCAATTCTCAATCCTCAATCTTCAATCCTCAATCCTCAGTCCTCAATCCTCTATCCTCAACCCTCAATCTTCAATCCTCAACACTCAATCCTCAATGATCAGTCCTCAATCATCAATCCTCAATCCTCAACTCTCAATCCTCAATCCTCAGTCCACAATCTTCAATCCTCAATCGTCAATCCTAAAACCTCAAAATTCTATCCTCAACCCTTAGTCCTCAATCCTCAATCCTCAATTTTCAATCCTCAATAGAAAATCCTCAATCCTCGATCCTCAATTCTCAACCCTCACTACTCAAACCTCAACCCTCGGTCATCAATCCTCAAACAGCAATAATCTATCCTCAAACTTCGATCCTCAATCCTCGATCCTCAATCCTCATCCTCAATTATCAATCCTCAATCCTCAGTCCACAATCCTCAATCCTCAATCTTCAATCTTCAATCCTCAATCCTCAATCCTCAATCCCCAATCCTCAATCCTCAATCCTCAACCCTCAATCCTCAATGCTCAATCCTCAATACTCAACACTCAATTCTCAATCCTCAATCCTCAAACCTCAATCCTCAATCCTCGGTCCTCAATATTCAATGCACAATCCTCAATCCTCAATTCTCAGTCATCAATTCTCAATCCTCAATCTTCAATCCTCAATCCTCAGTCCTCAATCCTCTATCCTCAACTCTCAATCCCCAACCCACAATCTCAACGATCAATCCTCAATCCTCATTCCTCAGTCCTCAATCCTCAATCCTCAATCCTCAGTAGAATATCCTCAATACTCAGTTTTCAATACTCAAACCACAATCTTCAATCTTCAAATCTCAAACCTTAAACATGAATTCTCAACACTCTATCCTCAACTCTCAGTCCTCAATCTTCAATCTTCTATCCTCAATCCTCAATATTCAATCCTCAATCCTCGACTTTCAATCCTCAATCCTCAATCCTCAATCCGCAAACCTGAATCCTCAATTCTCAAACCTAAATCCTCAACCCTCAGTCCACAGTCTTCAATCTTCAATCTTCAGTCCTGGGTCCTCAATCGTCAATCCTCAATTATCAATCCTCAATCCCCAAACTTCAACCTCAATCCTCAATCTTAAAAGATCAATACACAATTCTCAATCTTCAATCCTCAACACTCAATCCTCAATGCTCAATCCTCAATCCTCAATCCTCAATCCTCAATCCTCAATCCTCCATCCTCAACCGCCGATGCTCAATCCTCAACCACCAATCCTCAATCCTCAATACCCAGTCCTCAATCCTCAATCGTCAATCCTCAAACCTCAACCTTCAATCCTCAACCCTTAATCCTCAATCCTCCATCCTCAATCCGCAATTTTCAATCCTCAATAGAATATCCTCAATTCTCAGTTTTCAATACTCAGTCCTCAATCTTCAATCGTCAGTCCTCAATCCACAATCTTCAACCCTCAATTCCCAATCTTCAGTCCAGGACACTCAATCTTAAGTCCTCAATCCTCATTCGTCAATCCTCAATACTCAACCATCAATCCTCAATCCTCAATCCTCAATCCTCTATCCTCAATCCTCAATCCTCGATTCTCAGCCCTCATTAGAAAATCCACAATTCTCAGTTTTCAATACACAATCCTCAATCTTCAATCTTCAAATCTCGGTTCCGAAACATCAATTCTCAATACTCTATCCTCAACTCTCAGTCCTCAATCTTCACCCAACGATCCTGGAACCTCAATCTTCAATCTTCAATCCTCGACCCTGAGTCCTCAACCCTCAATACACAAACTTCAATCCTTTATCCGCAATCCTCAATCCTCAATCCTCAATACTCAATCCTCAATCCTCAATCCTCCGTCCTCAAACTGCCATCCTCAATCGTCAATCCTCAAACATCAACCTTCAATGCTCAACCCTTAATACTCAATCCTCAATCCTCAATCCTCAACCATCAATCCTCAATCCTCAATCCCCAATCCTCAATCCTCAACCATCAGTCCTCAAACCTCAACCTTCAATCCTCAACCCTTAATACTCAATCCTCAATCCTCAATCCTCAATCTTCAATCCTCAATTGAATATCCTCAATACTCAATCCTCAATCTTCAATCGTCAATAATCAATCCACAATCTTCGATCCTCAATCCTCAATCGTCAACTCTCAATCCTCAACCCTCAGTAATCAACCCTCAATCCTCAATGCTCAATCCTCAATCCTCAATTATCAATTCTCAATCCTCAATCTTCAACCATCAATACTCAATACTCAATGCTCAATCCTCAATCCACTATCCTCAATCCTCAATCCTCAATCCTCAATCCTCAATCCTCAATACTCAATCGTCAATCCTCAATCCTCAACCATCAATCCTCAATCACCAATCCCGAATCCTCAATCCTCACTCGTCAATCCTCAAACCTCAACCTTCAATCCTCAACCCTCAATCCTCAATCCTCAATCCTCAATCCTCAATCCTCAATCCTCAATCCTCAAACCTCAGCCTTCAATCCTCAAACGTTAATCCTCAATCCTCAATCCTCTATCCTCAATCCTCTACCCTCAATCCTCAATCCTCAATCCTCAATCCTCAATCCTCAATCCTCAATCCTTAACCCTCAATCCTCAATGCTCAATCCTCAATACACAACACTCAATTCTCAATCCTCAATCCTCAAACCTCAATCCTCAATCCTCAATCCTCAATCCTCAGTCATCAATTCTCAATACTCAAACTTCAATCCTCAACCCTGAGTCCTCAATCCTGTATCCTCAATCCTCAATCTTCAATCCTCAACACTCAATCCTCAATGCTCAATCCTCAATCATCAATCCTCAATCCTCAATCCTCAATCCTCAATCCTCAAACCTCAGCCTTCAATCCTCAAACGTTAATCCTCAATACTCAATCCACAGTCCTCAATCCTCAACTCTCAGTCCTCAATCCTCAATCCTCAATCCTCAATCCTCAGTCCTCATTCCTCAACCCTCAATCCTCAATGCTCAATCCTCAGTCCTCAATCCTCAACCCTCAATCCTCAATCCTCAATCCTCAATCCCCAATCCTCAATCCTCAATCCTCAACCCTCAATCCTCAATGCTCAATCCTCAATACTCAACACTCAATTCTCAATCCTCAATCCTCAAACCTCAATCCTCAATCCTCGGTCCTCATTATTCAATGCACAATCCTCAATCCTCAATCCTCAGTCATCAATTCTCAATCCTCAATCTTCAATCCTCAATCCTCAGTCCTCAATCCTCTATCCTCAACCCTCAATCTTCAATCCTCAACACTCAATCCTCAATGATCAGTCCTCAATCATCAATCCTCAATCCTCAACTCTCAATCCTCAATCCTCAGGCCTCATTCATCAATCCTCAAACGTTAATCCTCAATCCTCAATCCTCAATCCTCAATCGTCAACCCTTAATCCTCAATCCTCAATCCTCAATCCTCAATCCTCAATCCTCAATCCTCAATCCTCAACCCTCAATCCTCAATGCTCAATCCTCTATCCTCAATCCTCAATCCTCAACTCTCGATCCTCAATCCTCAATCCTCAATCCTCAATCCTCAATCCTCAATCCTCAACCCTCATTCCTCAATGCTCAATCCTCAATACTCAACACTCAATTCTCAATCCTCAGTCCTCAAACCTCAATCCTCAATCCTCAATCCTCAACCCTCCTGCCTCAAACCTCAATCCTCAGTATTCAATGCACAATCCTCAATCCTCAAACCTCAATCCTCAATCCTCAATCCTCAATCGTCAATCCTCAAACCTCAACCTTCGATCCACTATCCTCAATCCTCAATCCTCAATCCTCAATCCTCAATCCTCAATCATCACTCCTCAATCGTCAATCCTCCATCTTCAGCCATCAATCCTCAATCCTCAATACCCAATCCTCAACCCTCAACGTCAATCCTCAAACCTCAACCTTCAATCCTCAACCGTTAATCCTCAATCCTCAACCATCAATCCTCAATCCTCAATCCTCAATCCTCAATCCTCAACCATCAATCCTCAATCCTCAATCCTCAATCCTGAATCCACAATCCTCAATTCTCAGTCCTCAAGCCTCAATCCTAAATATTCAATTGTCACCCCTGAATTCTCAAACCTCAATCCTCAACCCTCAGTCCTCAATCCTCAATCCTCAAACCTCAATCCTCATTCCTCGAACTTCAATCCTCAATATTCAATGCTCAATCCTCAATTCACACCACTCAATTCTCAACTATCATTACACAATACTCAATGCTCAATCCTGAATACTCAATCTTCAATCCTCAATCCTCAATCCCCAAAATTCAATTGTCAATCCTCAATTCTTAAACCTCAGTCCTCAATCCTCCATCCTCAACCCTCAATCCTCAATCTTCTATCCTCAATCCTCAACGCTCAATCCTCAATCCTCAATCCTCAATCCTCAATCCTCAATCCTCAGTCCTCAATCCTCAACCCTTAATCCCCAAAATTCAATTGTCCATCCTCAATTCTCAAACCTCAGACCTCAATCCGCCATCCTAATTCTCAAACCTCAATCTTCAACATCAATCCTCAATCCTCAATCTTCAATCCTCAATCCTCAACTCTCAATCCTCAACCCACAGTCTCAACGATCAATCCTCAATCCTCATTCCTCAGTCCTCAATCCTCAATCCTCAATCCTCAGTAGAATATCCTCAATACTCAGTTTTCAATACTCAAACCACAATCTTCAATCTTCAAATCTCAAACCTTAAACATGAATTCTCAACACTCTATCCTCAACTCTCAGTCCTCAATCTTCAATCTTCAATCCTCAATCCTCTATATTCAATCCTCAATCCTCGACTTTCAATCCTCAATCCTCAATCCTCAATCCGCAAACCTGAATCCTCAATTCTCAAACCTAAATCCTCAACCCTCAGTCCACAGTCTTCAATCTTCAATCTTCAGTCCTGAGTCCTCAATCGTCAATCCTCAATTATCAATGCTCAATCCCCAAACTTCAACCTCAATCCTCAATCTTAAAAGATCAATACACAATTCTCAATCTTCAATCCTCAACACTCAATCCTCAATGCTCAATCCTCAATCCTCAATCCTCAATCCTCAATCCTCAATCCTCAATCCTCAACCGCCGATGCTCAATCCTCAACCACCAATCCTCAATCCTCAATACCCAGTCCTCAATCCTCAATCGTCAATCCTCAAACCTCAACCTTCAATCCTCAACCCTTAATCCTCAATCCTCCATCCTCAATCCTCAATTTTCAATCCTCAATAGAATATCCTCAATTCTCAGTTTTCAATACTCAGTCCTCAATCTTCAATCGTCAGTCCTCAATCCACAATCTTCAACCCTCAATCCCCAATCTTCAGTCCAGGACACTCAATCTTAAGTCCTCAATCCTCATTCGTCAATCCTCAATACTCAACCATCAATCCTCAATCCTCAATCCTCAATCCTCTATCCTCAATCCTCAATCCTCGATTCTCAGCCCTCATTAGAAAATCCTCAATTCTCAGTTTTCAATACACAATCCTCAATCTTCAATCTTCAAATCTCGGCTCCGAAACATCAATTCTCAATACTCTATCCTCAACACTCAGTCCTCAATCTTCAACCAACGATCCTGGAACCTCAATCTTCAACCTTCAATCCTCGACCCTGAGTCCTCAACCCTCAATACTCAAACTTCAATCCTTTATCCGCAATCCTCAATCCTCAATCCTCAATACTCAATCCTCAATCCTCAATCCTCCGTCCTCAAAACGCCATCCTCAATCCTCAATACTCAATAGTCGATCCTCAATCGTCAATCCTCAAACCTCAACCTTCAATGCTCAACCCTTAATCCGCAATCCTCAACCATCAATCCTCAATCCTCAATCCCCAATCCTCAATCCTCAACCATCAATCCTCAAACCTCAACCTTCAATCCTCAACCCCTAATCCTCAATCCTCAATCCTCAATCCTCAATCTTCAATCCTCAATTGAGTATCCTCAATACTCAATCCTCAATCTTCAATCATCAATAATCAATCCACAATCTTCGATCCTCAATCCTCAATCGTCAACTCTCAATCCTCAACACTCAGTAATCAACCCTCAATCCTCAATGCTCAATCCTCAATCCTCAATCCTCAATTATCAATTCTCAATCCTCAATCTTCAGCCATCAATACTCAATACTCAATGCTCAATCCTCAATCCTCTATCCTCAATCCTCAATCCTCAATCCTCAAACCTCAATCCTCAATACTCAATCGTCAATCCTCAATTCTCAACCATCAATCCTCAATCACCAATCCCGTATCCTCAATCCTCACTCGTCAATCCTCAAACCTCAACATTCAATCCACAACCCTCAATCCTCAATCCTCAATCCTCAATCCTCAATCCTCAATCCTCAATCCTCAATCCTCAATCCTCAAACCTCAGCCTTCAATCCTCAAACGTTAATCCTCAATCCTCAATCCTCTATCCTCAATCCTCTACCCTCAATCCTCAATCCTCAATCCTCAATCCTCAATCCTCAATCCTCAATCCTTAACCCTCAATCCTCAATGCTCATTCC
Source organism: Calliopsis andreniformis (assembly GCF_051401765.1). Taxonomy (NCBI): domain Eukaryota; kingdom Metazoa; phylum Arthropoda; class Insecta; order Hymenoptera; family Andrenidae; genus Calliopsis; species Calliopsis andreniformis. The sequence goes on along the minus strand of NW_027480611.1, from coordinate 410,792 downwards.
TCAATACACAACACTCAATTCTCAATTCTCAATCCTCAAACCTCAATCCTCAATCCTCAATCCTCAATCCTCCGTCCTCAAACCTCAATCCTCAATATTCAATGCTCAATCCTCAATCCTCAATCCTCAATCCTCAATCCTCAATCCTCAATCCTCAACCGCCGATGCTCAATCCTCAACCACCTATCCTCAATCCTCAATACCCAGTCCTCAATCCTCAATCGTCAATCCTCAAACCTCAACCTTCAATCCTCAACCCTTAATCCTCAATCCTCCATCCTCAATCCTCAATTTTCAATCCTCAATAGAATATCCTCAATTCTCAGTTTTCAATACTCAGTCCTCAATCTTCAATCGTCAGTCCTCAATCCACAATCTTCAACCCTCAATCCCCAATCTTCAGTCCAGGACACTCAATCTTAAGTCCTCAATCCTCATTCGTCAATCCTCAATACTCAACCATCAATCCTCAATCCTCAATCCTCAATCCTCTATCCTCAATCCTCAATCCTCAATCCTCAATACTCAATCGTCAATCCTCAATCCTCAACCATCAATCCTCAATCACCAATCCCGTATCCTCAATCCTCACTCGTCAATCCTCAAACCTCAACATTCAATCCACAACCCTCAATCCTCAATCCTCAATCCTCAATCCTCAATCCTCAATCCTTAACCCTCAATCCTCAATGCTCATTCCTCAATCCTCAATCCTCAATTACCAATTCTCAATCCTCAATCTTCAGCCATTAATACTCAATACTCAATGCTCAATCCTCAATCCTCTATCCTCAATCCTCAATCCTCAATCCTCAATCCTCAATCCTCAATACTCAATCGTCAATCCTCAATCCTCAACCATCAATCCTCAATCACCAATCCCGTATCCTCAATCCTCACTCGTCAATCCTCAAACCTCAACATTCAATCCACAACCCTCAATCCTCAATCCTCAATCCTCAATCCTCAATCCTCAATCCTCAATCCTCAATCCTCAAACCTCAGCCTTCAATCCTCAAACGTTAATCCTCAATCCTCAATCCTCTATCCTCAATCCTCTACCCTCAATCCTCAATCCTCAATCCTCAATCCTCAATCCTCAATCCTCAATCCTTAACCCTCAATCCTCAATCCTCAATCCTTAACCCTCAATCCTCAATGCTCATTCCTCAATACACAACACTCAATTCTCAATCCTCAATCCTCAAACCTCAATCCTCAATCCTCAATCCTCAATCCTCCGTCCTCAAACCTCAATCCTCAATATTCAATGCACAATCCTCAATCCTCAAACCTCAATCCTCAATCCTCAATCCTCAATCGTCAATCCTCAAACCTCAACCTTCGATCCACTATACTCAATCCTCAATACTCGATCCTCAATCCTCAATCCCCAATCATCAATCCTCAATCGTCAACCCTCAATCCTCAATCCTCAATCCTCAATCCTCAATCCTCAATCATCAACCCTCAACACTCAATACTCAATGCTCAATCCACAATCCTCTATCCTCAATCCTCAATCCTCAATCCTCAATCCTCAATCCTCAATACTCAGTCGTCAATCCTCAATCCTCAACCATCAATCCTCAATCCCCAATCTCGAATACCTAATCCTCAATCGTCAATCCTCAAACCTCAACCTTCAGTCCTCAACCCTTAATCCTCAATCCTCAATCCTCAATCCTCAATTTTCAATCCACAATAGAATATACTCAATTCTCAGTTTTCAATACTCAGCCCTCAATCTTCAACCCTCAATCATCAATTCTCAATCCGCAGTCTTCAATCCTCAACACTCAATCCTCAATGCTCAATCCTGAATCATCAATCCTCAATCCTCAATCCTCAATCCTCAATCCTCAGACCTCAGCCTTCAATCCTCAAACGTTAATCCTCATTCCTCAATCCTCAATCCTCATTCCTCAACCCTCAATCCTCAATCCTCAATCCTCAATCCTCAATCCTCAACCCTCAATCCTCAATCCTCAATCCTCAATGCTCAATCCTCAGTCCTCAATCCTCAACCCTCAATCCTCAATCCTCAATCCTCAATCCCCGATCCTCAATCCTCAATCCTCAACCCTCAATCCTCAATGCTCAATCCTCAATACTCAACACCCAATTCTCAATCCTCAATCCTCAATACTCAATCGTCAATCCTCAAACCTCAACATTCAATCCACTATCCTCAATCCTCAAACCTCAATCCTCAATCCTCAATCCTAAATCCTCAAGCCTCAATCCTCAATATTCAATTGTCAATCCTCAAATCTCAAACCTCAATCCTCAACCCTCAGTCCTCAATCCTCAATACTCAATCCTCAATCCTCAATCCTCAATCCTCAATCCTCAATCCTCAATCCTCAATCCTCAATCCTCAATCCTCAATCCTCAATCCCCAATCCTCAATCCTCAATACTCAACCCTCAATCCTCAATGCTCAATCCTCAATACACAACACTCAATTCTCAATCTTCAATCCTCAAACCTCAATCCTCAATCCTCAATCCTCAATCCTCCGTCCTCAAACCTGAATCCTCAATATTCAATGCACAATCCTCAATCCTCAATCCTCAGTCATCAATTCTCAATACTCAAACTTCAATCCTCAACCCTCAGTCCTCAATCCTGTATCCTCAATCCTCAGCCTTCAATCCTCAAACGTTAATCCTCAGTCCTCAATCCTCAGTCCTCAACCCTCAACTCTCAGTCCTCAATCCTCAATCCTCAATCCTCAATCCTCAGTCCTCAATCCTCTACCCTCAATCCTCAATGCTCAATCCTCAGTCCTCAATCCTCAACCCTCAATCCTCAATCCTCAGTCCTCAATCCCCAATCCTCAATCCTCAATCCTCAACCCTCAATCCTCAATGCTCAATCCTCAATACTCAACACTCAATTCTCAATCCTCAATCCTCAAACCTCAATCCTCAACCCTCAATCCTCAATATTCAATTGTCAATCCTCAATCCTCAATCCTCAGTCATCAATTCTCAATCCTCAATCTTCAATCCTCAATCCTCAGTCCTCAATCCTCTATCCTCAACCCTCAATCTTCAATCCTCAACACTCAATCCTCAATGATCAATCCTCAATCATCAATCCTCAATCCTCAACCCTCAATCCTCAACCCTCAAACCTCAGCCATCAATCCTCAAACGTTAATCCTCAATCCTCAATCCTCAATCCTCAATCCTCAATCCTCAATCCTCAATCCTCAATCCTCAATCCTCAAATGTTAATCCTCAATCCTCAATCCTCAATCCTCAATCCTCAACCCTCAATCCTCAATCCTCAATCCTCAATCCTCAATCCTCAATACTCAATCCTCAACCCTCAATCCTCAATCCTCGATCCTCAATACTCAACCCTCAATCCTCAATGCTCAATCCTCAATCCTCAGTCCTCAATCCTCAGTTCACGACACTCAATCTTCAATCCTCAATCCTCAATCATCAATCCTCAATCCTCAACCATCAATCCTCAATCCTCAATACTCAATCATCAATCCTCAAACCTCAACCTTCAATCCTCAACCCTTAATCCTCAATCCTCAATCCTCAATCCTCAATTTTCAATCCTCAGTGGAATATCCTCAATTCTCAGTTTTCAATACTCAGTCCTCAATCTTCAATCCTCAATCATCAATTCTCAATCCGCAATCTTCAATCCTCAACACTAAATCCTCAATGCTCAATCCTCAATCCTCAATCCTCAATCCTCCGTCCTCAAACCTCAATCCTCAATATTCAATTCTCAATCCTCAATCCTCAATCCTCAATCCTCAATCTTCAATCCTCAATAGAATATCCTCAATACTCAATCCTCAATCTTCAATCATCAATCATCAATCCTCAATCTTCGATCCTCAATCCTCAATCATCAACCCTCAATCCTCAACCCTCAGTAATCAACCCTCAATCCTCAATGCCCAATCCTCAATCCTCAATTATCAATTCTCAATCCTCAATCTTCAACCATCAACACTCAATACTCAATGCTCAATCCTCAATCCTCTATCCTCAATCCTCAATCCTCAATCCTCTATCCTCAATCCTCAATACTTATTCGTCAATCCTCAATCCTAAACCATCAATCCTCAATCCCCAATCTCGAATACCTAATCCTCAGTCATCAATCCTCAAACCTCAACCTTCAGTCCTCAACCCTTAATCCTCAATCCTCAATCCTCAATCCTCAATTTTCAATCCTCAATAGAATATACTCAATTCTCAGTTTTCAATACTCAGCCCTCAATCTTCAACCCTCAATCATAAATTCTCAATCCGCAACATTCAATCCTCAACACTCAATCCTCAATGCTCAATCCTCAATCATCAATCCTCAATCCTCAATCCTCTATCCTCAATCCTCAGACCTCAGCCTTCAATCCTCAAACGTTAATCCTCAATCCTCAATCCTCAATCCTCAATCCTCATTCCTCAACCCTCAATCCTCAATCCTCAATCCTCAATCCTCAATCCTCAATCCTAAGTCCTCAAGCCTCAATCCTCAATCGTCAATCCTCAAACTTCAGCCTTCAATCTTCTACCCTTAATCCTCAATCCTCAATCCTCATTCCTCAATTCTCAATCCTCAATAGAATATCCTCAATTCTCAGATTTCAATACTCAGTCCTCAATCTTCAATCCTCAGCCTTCAATTCTCAATCCGCAATACCCAATCCTCAATCCTCAATCGTCAATCCTCAAACCTCAACCTTCAATCATCAAACCTTAATCCTCAATCCTCAATCCTCAATCCTCAATCTTCAATTTTCAATCCTCTACAGAATATCCTCAATTCTCAGTTTTCAATACACAGTCCTCAATCTTCAATCCTCAACCTTCAATTCTCAATCCGCAATACCCAATCCTCAATCCTCAATCGTCAATCCTCAAACCTCAATCCTCAATCCTCAATCCTCAATCCTCAATCCTCAACCCTCAATCCTCAATGCTCAATCCTCAATCCTCAAACCTCAATCCTCAATCCTCAATCCTCAATCCTCCGTCCTCAAACCTCAATCCTCAATATTCAATGCACAATCCTCAATCCTCAATCCTCAATACTCAATCGTCAATCCTCGAACCTCAACCTTCAATCCACTATCCTCAATCCTGAATCCTCAATCCTCAATCCTCAATCCTAAGTCCTCAAGCCTCAATCCTCAATATTCAATTGTCAATCCTCAAATCTCAAACCTCAATCCTCAACCCTCAGTGCTCAATCCTCAATACTCAACCTTCAATTCTCAATCCGCAATACCCAATCCTCAATCCTCAATCCTCAATCCTCAGTCATCAATTCTCAATACTCAAACTTCAATCCTCAACCCTCAGTCCTCAATCCTGTATCCTCAATCCTCAGCCTTCAATCCTCAAACGTTAATCCTCAGTCCTCAATCCTCAGTCCTCAATCCTCAACTCTCAGTCCTCAATCCTCAATCCTCAATCCTCAATCCTCAGTCCTCAATCCTCTACCCTCAATCCTCAAACCTCAATCCTCAATCCTCGGTCCTCAATATTCAATGCACAATCCTCAATCCTCAATCCTCAGTCATCAATTCTCAATCCTCAATCTTCAATCCTCAATCCTCAGTCCTCAATCCTCTATCCTCAACCCTCAATCTTCAATCCTCAACACTCAATCCTCAATGATCAATCCTCAATCATCAATCCTCAATCCTCAACCCTCAATCCTGAATCCTCAAACCTCAGCCATCAATCCTCAAACGTTAATCCTCAATCCTCAATCCTCAATCCTCAATCCTCAATCCTCAATCCTCAATCCTCAATCCTCAATCCTCAAATGTTAATCCTCAATCCTCAATCCTCAATCCTCAATCCTCAACCCTCAATCCTCAACCATCAATCCTCAATCCTCAATCCCCAATCCTCAATCCTCAACCATCAATCCTCAAACCTCAACCTTCAATCCTCAACCCCTAATCCTCAATCCTCAATCCTCAATCCTCAATCTTCAATCCTCAATTGAGTATCCTCAATACTCAATCCTCAATCTTCAATCATCAATAATCAATCCACAATCTTCGATCCTCAATCCTCAATCGTCAACTCTCAATCCTCAACACTCAGTAATCAACCCTCAATCCTCAATGCTCAATCCTCAATCCTCAATCCTCAATTATCAATTCTCAATCCTCAATCTTCAGCCATCAATACTCAATACTCAATGCTCAATCCTCAATCCTCTATCCTCAATCCTCAATCCTCAATCCTCAATCCTCAATCCTCAATACTCAATCGTCAATCCTCAATTCTCAACCATCAATCCTCAATCACCAATCCCGTATCCTCAATCCTCACTCGTCAATCCTCAAACCTCAACATTCAATCCACAACCCTCAATCCTCAATCCTCAATCCTCAATCCTCAATCCTCAATCCTCAATCCTCAATCCTCAAACCTCAGCCTTCAATCCTCAAACGTTAATCCTCAATCCTCAATCCTCTATCCTCAATCCTCTACCCTCAATCCTCAATCCTCAATCCTCAATCCTCAATCCTCAATCCTCAATCCTTAACCCTCAATCCTCAATGTTCATTCCTCAATACACAACACTCAATTCTCAATCCTCAGTCCTCAAACCTCAATCCTCAATCCTCAATCCTCAATCCTCCGTCCTCAAACCTCAATCCTCAATATTCAATGCTCAATCCTCAATCCTCAATCCTCAATCCTCAATCCTCAATCCTCAATCCTCAACCGCCGATGCTCAATCCTCAACCACAAATCCTCAATCCTCAATACCCAGTCCTCAATCCTCAATCGTCAATCCTCAAACCTCAACCTTCAATCCTCAACCCTTAATCCTCAATCCTCCATCCTCAATCCTCAATTTTCAATCCTCAATAGAATATCCTCAATTCTCAGTTTTCAATACTCAGTCCTCAATCTTCAATCGTCAGTCCTCAATCCACAATCTTCAACCCTCAATCCCCAATCTTCAGTCCAGGACACTCAATCTTAAGTCCTCAATCCTCATTCGTCAATCCTCAATACTCAACCATCAATCCTCAATCCTCAATCCTCAATCCTCTATCCTCAATCCTCAATCCTCGATTCTCAGCCCCCATTAGAAAATCCTCAATTCTCAGTTTTCAATACACAATCCTCAATCTTCAATCTTCAAATCTCGGTTCCGAAACATCAATTCTCAATACTCTATCCTCAACACTCAGTCCTCAATCTTCAACCAACGATCCTGGAACCTCAATCTTCAACCTTCAATCCTCGACCCTGAGTCCTCAACCCTCAATACCCAAACTTCAATCCTTTATCCGCAATCCTCAATCCTCAATCCTCAATACTCAATCCTCAATCCTCAATCCTCCGTCCTCAAAACGCCATCCTCAATCCTCAATAGTCAATAGACGATCCTCAATCGTCAATCCTCAAACCTCAACCTTCAATGCTCAACCCTTAATACGCAATCCTCAACCATCAATCCTCAATCCTCAATCCCCAATCCTCAATCCTCAACCATCAATCCTCAAACCTCAACCTTCAATCCTCAACCCTTAATCCTCAATCCTCAATCCTCAATCCTCAATCTTCAATCCTCAATAGAATATCCTCAATACTCAATCCTCAATCCTCAATCCTCAACCCTCAATCCTCAATCCTCAAACCTCAGCCATCAATCCTCAAACGTTAATCCTCAATCCTCAATCCTCAATCCTCAATCCTCAATCCTCAATCCTCAATCCTCAATCCTCAATCCTCAAATGTTAATCCTCAATCCTCAATCCTCAATCCTCAATCCTCAACCCTCAATCCTCAATCCTCAATCCTCAATCCTCAATCCTCAATACTCAATCCTCAACCCTCAATCCTCAATCCTCAATGCTCAATACTCAACCCTCAATCCTCAATGCTCAATCCTCAATACTCAAAACTCAATTCTCAATCGTCAATCCTCAAACCTCAATCCTCAATCCTCAATCCTCAATCCTCCGTCCTCAAACCTCAATCCTCAATATTCAATGCACAATCCTCAATCCTCAATCCTCAATCCTCAATCCTCAATACTCAATCGTCAATCCTCAAACCTCAACCTTCAATCCACTATCCTCAATCCTCCATCCTCAATCCTCAATCCTCAATCCTAAGTCCTCAAGCCTCAATCCTGAATATTCAATTGTCAATCCTCAAATCTCAAACCTCAATCCTCAACCCTCAGTCCTCAATCCTCAATCCTCAGTCCTCAATCCTCAAACCTCAATCCTCAATCCTCAATCCTCAATCCGCAAACCTGAATCCTCAATTCTCAAACCTCAATCCTCAACCCTCAGTCCACAGTCTACAATCTTCAATCTTCAGTCCTCAGTCCTCAATCGTCAATCCTCAATTATCAATCCTCAATCCCCAAACTTCAACTTCAATCCTCAATCTTAAAAGATCAATACACAATTCTCAATCTTCAATCCTCAACACTCAATCCTCAATGCTCAATCCTCAATCCTCAATCCTCAATCCTCAACCCTCAATCCTCAGTCCTCAAGCCTCAAACCTCAGCCATCAATCCTCAAACGTTAATCCTCAATCCTCAATCCTCAATCCTCAATCCTCAATCCTCAATCCTCAATCCTCAATCCTCAATCCTCAAATGTTAATCCTCAATCCTCAATCCTCAATCCTCAATCCTCAACCCTCAATCCTCAATCCTCAATCCTCAATCCTCAATCCTCAATACTCAATCCTCAACCCTCAATCCTCAATCCTCGATCCTCAATACTCAACCCTCAATCCTCAATGCTCAATCCTCAATCCTCAGTCCTCAATCCTCAGTTCACGACACTCAATCTTCAATCCTCAATCCTCAATCATCAATCCTCAATCCTCAACCATCAATCCTCAATCCTCAATACTCAATCATCAATCCTCAAACCTCAACCTTCAATCCTCAACCCTTAATCCTCAATCCTCAATCCTCAATCCTCAATTTTCAATCCTCAGTGGAATATCCTCAATTCTCAGTTTTCAATACTCAGTCCTCAATCTTCAATCCTCAATCATCAATTCTCAATCCGCAATCTTCAATCCTCAACACTAAATCCTCAATGCTCAATCCTCAATCCTCAATCCTCAATCCTCCGTCCTCAAACCTCAATCCTCAATATTCAATTCTCAATCCTCAATCCTCAATCCACAGTCATCAATGCTCAATCCTCAATCTTCAATTCTCAATCCACAGTCCTCAATCCTCTATCCTCAATCCTCAATCCTCAATCCTCAATCCTCGATCCTCAATCCTCAATCATCATTCCTCAATCGTCAATCCTCAATCTTCAGCCATCAATCCTCAATCCTCAATACCCAATCCTCAACCCTCAACGTCAATCCTCAAACCTCAACCTTCAATCCTCAACCCTTAATCCTCAATCCTCAACCATCAATCCTCAATCCTCAATCCCCAATCCTCAATCCTCAACCATCAATCCTCAAACCTCAACCTTCAATCCTCAACCCTTAATCCTCAATCCTCAATCCTCAATCCTCAATCTTCAATCCTCAATAGAATATCCTCAATACTCAATCCTCAATCTTCAATCATCAATCATCAATCCTCAATCTTCGATCCTCAATCCTCAATCATCAACCCTCAATCCTCAACCCTCAGTAATCAACCCTCAATCCTCAATGCCCAATCCTCAATCCTCAATTATCAATTCTCAATCCTCAATCTTCAACCATCAACACTCAATACTCAATGCTCAATCCTCAATCCTCTATCCTCAATCCTCAATCCTCAATCCTCTATCCTCAATCCTCAATACTTATTCGTCAATCCTCAATCCTAAACCATCAATCCTCAATCCCCAATCTCGAATACCTAATCCTCAATCATCAATCCTCAAACCTCAACCTTCAGTCCTCAACCCTTAATCCTCAATCCTCAATCCTCAATCCTCAATTTTCAATCCTCAATAGAATATACTCAATTCTCAGTTTTCAATACTCAGCCCTCAATCTTCAACCCTCAATCATAAATTCTCAATCCGCAACATTCAATCCTCAACACTCAATCCTCAATGCTCAATCCTCAATCATCAATCCTCAATCCTCAATCCTCTATCCTCAATCCTCAGACCTCAGCCTTCAATCCTCAAACGTTAATCCTCAATCCTCAATCCTCAATCCTCAATCCTCATTCCTCAACCCTCAATCCTCAATCCTCAATCCTCAATCTTCAATCCTCAGCCTTCAATTCTCAATCCGCAATACCCAATCCTCAATCCTCAATCGTCAATCCTCAAACCTCAACCTTCAATCATCAAACCTTAATCCTCAATCCTCAATCCTCAATCCTCAATCTTCAATTTTCAATCCTCTACAGAATATCCTCAATTCTCAGTTTTCAATACACAGTCCTCAATCTTCAATCCTCAACCTTCAATTCTCAATCCGCAATACCCAATCCTCAATCCTCAATCGTCAATCCTCAAACCTCAATCCTCAATCCTCAATCCTCAATCCTCAATCCTCAACCCTCAATCCTCAATGCTCAATCCTCAATCCTCAAACCTCAATCCTCAATCCTCAATCCTCAATCCTCCGTCCTCAAACCTCAATCCTCAATATTCAATGCACAATCCTCAATCCTCAATCCTCAATCCTCAATCCTCAATACTCAATCGTCAATCCTCGAACCTCAACCTTCAATCCACTATCCTCAATCCTGAATCCTCAATCCTCAATCCTCAATCCTAAGTCCTCAAGCCTCAATCGTCAATATTCAATTGTCAATCCTCAAATCTCAAACCTCAATCCTCAACCCTCAGTGCTCAATCCTCAATACTCAACCCACAATCCTCAATGCTCAATCCTCAGTCCTCAGTCCTCAACCCTCAATCCTCGATCCTCAATCCTCAATCCCCAACCCTCAATCCTCAATACTCAACCCTCAATCCTCAATGCTCAATCCTCAATACACAACACTCAATTCTCAATCTTCAATCCTCAAACCTCAATCCTCAATCCTCAATCCTCAATCCTCCGTCCTCAAACCTGAATCCTCAATATTCAATGCACAATCCTCAATCCTCAATCCTCAGTCATCAATTCTCAATACTCAAACTTCAATCCTCAACCCTCAGTCCTCAATCCTGTATCCTCAATCCTCAGCCTTCAATCCTCAAACGTTAATCCTCAGTCCTCAATCCTCAGTCCTCAATCCTCAACTCTCAGTCCTCAATCCTCAATCCTCAATCCTCAATCCTCAGTCCTCAATCCTCTACCCTCAATCCTCAATGCTCAATCCTCAGTCCTCAATCCTCAACCCTCAATCCTCAATCCTCAATCCTCAATCCCCAATCCTCAATCCTCAATCCTCAACCCTCAATCCTCAATGCTCAATCCTCAATACTCAACACTCAATTCTCAATCCTCAAACCTCAAACCTCAATCCTCAATCCTCGGTCCTCAATATTCAATGCACAATCCTCAATCCTCAATCCTCAGTCATCAATTCTCAATCCTCAGTCCTCATTCCTCAACCCTCAATCCTCAATGCTCAATCCTCAGTCCTCAATCCTCAACCCTCAATCCTCAAACCTCAATCCTCAATCCCCAATCCTCAATCCTCAATCCTCAACCCTCAATCCTCAATGCTCAATCCTCAATACTCAACACTCAATTCTCAATCCTCAAACCTCAAACCTCAATCCTCAATCCTCGGTCCTCAATATTCAATGCACAATCCTCAATCCTCAATCCTCAGTCATCAATTCTCAATCCTCAATCTTCAATCCTCAATCCTCAGTCCTCAATCCTCTATCCTCAACCCTCAATCTTCAATCCTCAACACTCAATCCTCAATGATCAATCCTCAATCATCAATCCTCAATCCTCAACCCTCAATCCTCAATCCTCAAACCTCAGCCATCAATCCTCAAACGTTAATCCTCAATCCTCAATCCTCAATCCTCAATCCTCAATCCTCAATCCTCAATCCACAATCCTCAATTCTCAGTCCTCAAGCCTCAATCCTAAATATTCAATTGTCACCCCTGAATTCTCAAACCTCAATCCTCAACCCTCAGTCCTCAATCCTCAATCCTCAAACCTCAATCCTCATTCCTCGAACTTCAATCCTCAATATTCAATGCTCAATCCTCAATTCACACCACTCAATTCTCAACTATCATTACACAATACTCAATGCTCAATCCTGAATACTCAATCTTCAATCCTCAATCCTCAATCCCCAAAATTCAATTGTCAATCCTCAATTCTTAAACCTCAGTCCTCAATCCTCCATCCTCAACCCTCAATCCTCAATCTTCTATCCTCAATCCTCAACGCTCAATCCTCAATCCTCAACCCTCAATCCTCAATCCTCAGTCCTCAAACCTCAATCCTCAATATTCAATGCACAACCCTCAATCCTCAAATCTCAATCCTCAATCCTCAATCCTCAATCGTCAATCCTCAAACCTCAACCTTCCATCCACTATCCTCAATCCCCAATCCTCAATCCTCAATCCTCAACCCTCAGTCCTCAATCCTCATTCCTCAATCCTCAGTCCATGACACTCAATCATCAATCCTCAATATTCAATTCTCAATCCTCAATTCTCAATCCTCAGTCATCAATGCTCAATCCTCAATCTTCAATCCTCAACCCACAGTCTTCAATCCTCTATCATCAATCCTCAATCCTCAATCCTCAATCCTCAATCCTCAATCGTCAATGCTCAATCCTCAATCATCAATCCTCTATCCTCAATCCTCAACTCTCAATCCTCAAACCTCAGCCTTCAATCCTCAAATGTTAATCCTCAATCCTCAATCCTCAATCCTCAATCCTCAATCCTCAACCCTCAATCCTCAATCCTCAATCCTCAATCCTCAATCCTCAATACTCAATCCTCAACCCTCAATCCTCAATCCTCAATCCTCAATACTCAACCCTCAATCCTCAATGCTCAATCCTCAATACTCAAAACACAATTATCAATCCTCAATCCTCAAACCTCAATCCTCAATCCTCAATCCTCAATCCTCCGTCCTCAAACCTCAATCCTCAATATTCAATGCACAATCCTCAATCCTCAATCCTCAATCCTCAATCCTCAATACTCAATCGTCAATCCTCAAACCTCAACCTTCAATCCACTATCCTCAATCCTCAATCCTCAATGCTCAATCCTCAATCCTCTATCCTCAATCCTCAATCCTCAATCCTCAATCCTCAATCTTCAATACACAGTCGTCAATCCGCAATCCTCAACCATCAATCCTCAATCCCCAGTCCCGAATACCTAATCCTCAATCGTCAATCCTCAAACCTCAACCTTCAGTCCTCAACCCTTAATCCTCATTCCTGAATCCTCAATCCTCAATTTTCAATCCTCAATAGAATATACTCAATTCTCAGTTTTCAATACTCAGCCCTCAATCTTCAACCCTCAATCATCAACTCTCCATCCGCAATCTTCAATCCTCAACACTCAATCCTCAATGCTCAATCCTCAGTCCTCAATCCTCAACCCCCAATCCTCAATCCTCAACCCTCAATCCCCAATCCTCAATCCTCAATCGTCAACCCTCAATCCTCAATGCTCAATCCTCAATACTCAACACTCAATTCTCAATCCTCAATCCTCAAACCTCAATCCTCAATTGTCGGTCCTCAATATTCAATGCACAACCCTCAATCCTCAATCCTCAGTCGTCAATTCTCTATCCTCAATCTTCAATCCTCAATCCTCAGTCCTCAATCCTCTATCCTCAATACTCAATCTTCAATCCTCAACACTCAATCCTCAATGCTCAATCCTCAATCTTCAATCCTCTATCCTCAATCCTCAACCCTCAATCCTCAAACCTCAGCCTTCAATCCTCAAATGTTAATCCTCAATTATCAATCCTCATTCCTCAATCCTCAATCCTCAACCCTCAACCCTCAATCCTCAATCCTCAATCCACAATCCTCAATACTCAATCCTCAACCCTCAATCCTCAATCCTCAATCCTCAATACTCAACCCTCAATCCTCAATGCTCAATCCTCAATGCTCAATCCTCAATCACCAATCCTCAATCCTCAATCCTCAACCCTCAATCCTCAATGCTCAATCCTCAATACTCAACACTCAATTCTCAATCCTCAATCCTCAAACCTCAATCCTCAATCCTCGGTCCTCAATATTCAATGCACAATCCTCAATCCTCAATCCTCAGTCATCAATTCTCAATCCTCAACCTTCAATCCTCAATCCTCAGTCCTCAATCCTCTATCCTCAACCCTCAATCTTCAATCCTCAACACTGAATCCTCAATGATCAATCCTCAATCCTCAATCGTCAACCCTCAATCCTCAATCCTCAATCCTCAATCCTCAACCCTCAATCCTCAATCCTCAATCCTCAACCATCAATCCTCAATGCTCAATCCTCTATCCTCAATCCCCAATCCTCAACTCTCAATCCTCAATCCTCAATCCTCAATCCTCAATCCTCAATCCTCAATCCTCAACCCTCAATCCTCAATGCTCAATCCTCAATACTCAACACTGAATTCTCAATCCTCAGTCCTCAAACCTCAATCCTCAACCCTCAATCCTCAACCCTCCTGCCTCAAACCTCAATCCTCAATATTCAATGCACAATCCTCAATCCTCAAACCTCAATCCTCAATCCTCAATCCTCAATCGTCAATCCTCAAACCTCAACCTTCGATCCACTATCCTCAATCCTCAATCCTCAATCCTCAATCCTCAATCATCACTCCTCAATCGTCAATCCTCAATCTTCAGCCATCAATCCTCAATCCTCAATACCCAATCCTCAACCCTCAACGTCAACCCTCAAACCTCAACCTTCAATCCTCAACCGTTAATCCTCAATCCTCAACCATCAATCCTCAATCCTCAATCCTCAATTCTCAACCCTCAATCCTCAATCCTCAATCCTCAATCCTCAATCCACAATCCTCAATCCTCGACTTTCAATCCTCAATCCTCAATCCTCAATCCGCAAACCTGAATCCTCAATTCTCAAACCTAAATCCTCAACCCTCAGTCCACAGTCTTCAATCTTCAATCTTCAGTCCTGAGTCCTCAATCGTCAATCCTCAATTATCAATGCTCAATCCCCAAACTTCAACCTCAATCCTCAATCTTAAAAGATCAATACACAATTCTCAATCTTCAATCCTCAACACTCAATCCTCAATGCTCAATCCTCAATCCTCAATCCTCAATCCTCAATCCTCAATCCTCAATCCTCAACCGCCGATGCTCAATCCTCAACCACCAATCCTCAATCCTCAATACCCAGTCCTCAATCCTCAATCGTCAATCCTCAAACCTCAACCTTCAATCCTCAACCCTTAATCCTCAATCCTCCATCCTCAATCCTCAATTTTCAATCCTCAATAGAATATCCTCAATTCTCAGTTTTCAATACTCAGTCCTCATTCTTCAATCGTCAGTCCTCAATCCACAATCTTCAACCCTCAATCCCCAATCTTCAGTCCAGGACACTCAATCTTAAGTCCTCAATCCTCATTCGTCAATCCTCAATACTCAACCATCAATCCTCAATCCTCAATCCTCAATCCTCTATCCTCAATCCTCAATCCTCGATTCTCAGCCCTCATTAGAAAATCCTCAATTCTCAGTTTTCAATACACAATCCTCAATCTTCAATCTTCAAATCTCGGTTCCGAAACATCAATTCTCAATACTCTATCCTCAACACTCAGTCCTCAATCTTCAACCAACGATCCTGGAACCTCAATCTTCAACCTTCAATCCTCGACCCTGAGTCCTCAACCCTCAATACTCAAACTTCAATCCTTTATCCGCAATCCTCAATCCTCAATCCTCAATACTCAATCCTCAATCCTCAATCCTCCGTCCTCAAAACGCCATCCTCAATCCTCAATACTCAATAGTCGATCCCCAATCGTCAATCCTCAAACCTCAACCTTCAATGCTCAACCCTTAATCCGCAATCCTCAACCATCAATCGTCAATCCTCAATCCCCAATCCTCAATCCTCAACCATCAATCCTCAAACCTCAACCTTCAATCCTCAACCCTTAATCCTCAATCCTCAATCCTCAATCCTCAATCTTCAATCCTCAATTGAGTATCCTCAATACTCAATCCTCAATCTTCAATCATCAATAATCAATCCACAATCTTCGATCCTCAATCCTCAATAGTCAACTCTCAATCCTCAACACTCAGTAATCAACCCTCAATCCTCAATGCCCAATCCTCAATCCTCAATCCTCAATTATCAATTCTCAATCCTCAATCTTCAGCCATCAATACTCAATACTCAATGCTCAATCCTCAATCCTCTATCCTCAATCCTCAATCCTCAATCCTCAATCCTCAATCCTCAATACTCAATCGTCAATCCTCAATCCTCAACCATCAATCCTCAATCACCAATCCCGTATCCTCAATCCTCACTCGTCAATCCTCAAACCTCAACATTCAATCCACAACCCTCAATCCTCAATCCTCAATCCTCAATCCTCAATCCTCAATCCTCAATCCTCAATCCTCAAACCTCAGCCTTCAATCCTCAAACGTTAATCCTCAATCCTCAATCCTCTATCCTCAATCCTCTACCCTGAATCCTCAATCCTCAATCCTCAATCCTCAATCCTCAATCATCAATCCTTAACCCTCAATCCTCAATGCTCATTCCTCAATACACAACACTCAATTCTCAATCCTCAATCCTCAAACCTCAATCCTCAATCCTCAATCCTCAATCCTCCGTCCTCAAACCTCAATCCTCAATATTCAATGCACAATCTTCAATCCTCAAACCTCAATCCTCAATCCTCAATCCTCAATCGTCAATCCTCAAACCTCAACCTTCGATCCACTATACTCAATCCTCAATCCTCGATCCTCAATCCTCAATCCCCAATCATCAATCCTCAATCGTCAACCCTCAATCCTCAATCCTCAATCCTCAATCCTCAATCCTCAATCATCAACCCTCAACACTCAATACTCAATGCTCAATCCACAATCCTCTATCCTCAATCCTCAATCCTCAATCCTCAATCCTCAATCCTCAATACTCAGTCGTCAATCCTCAATCCTCAACCATCAATCCTCAATCCCCAATCTCGAATACCTAATTCTCAATCGTCAATCCTCAAACCTCAACCTTCAGTCCTCAACCCTTAATCCTCAATCCTCAATCCTCAATCCTCAATTTTCAATCCACAATAGAATATACTCAATTCTCTGTTTTCAATACTCAGCCCTCAATCTTCAACCCTCAATCATCAATTCTCAATCCGCAGTCTTCAATCCTCAACACTCAATCCTCAATGCTCAATCCTCAATCATCAATCCTCAATCCTCAATCCTCAATCCTCAATCCTCAGACCTCAGCCTTCAATCCTCAAACGTTAATCCTCAATCCTCAATCCTCTATCCTCATTCCTCAACCCTCAATCCACAATCCTCAATCCTCAATCCTCAATCCTCAACACTCAATCCTCAATCCTCAATCCTCAATGCTCAATCCTCAGTCCTCAATCCTCAACCCTCAATCCTCAATCCTCAATCCTCAATCCCCAATCCTCAATCCTCAATCCTCAACCCTCAATCCTCAATGCTCAATCCTCAATACTCAACACTCAATTCTCAATCCTCAATCCTCAATACTCAATCGTCAATCCTCAAACCTCAACATTCAATCCACTATCCTCAATCCTCAAACCTCAATCCTCAATCCTCAATCCTAAGTCCTCAAGCCTCAATCCTCAATATTCAATTGTCAATCCTCAAATCTCAAACCTCAATCCTCAACCCTCAGTCCTCAATCCTCAATACTCAATCCTCAATCCTCAATCCTCAATCCTCAATCCTCAATCCTCAATCCTCAATCCTCAATCCTCAATCCTCAATACTTCGTCGTCAATCCTCAATCCTAAACCATCAATCCTCAATCCCCAATCTAGAATACCTAATCCTCAATCGTCAATCCTCAAACCTCAACCTTCAGTCCTCAACCCTTAATCCTCAATACTCAATCCTCAATCCTCAATTTTCAATCCTCAATAGAATATACTCAATTCTCAGTTTTCAATACTCAGCCCTCAATCTTCAACCCTCAATCATCAATTCTCAATCCGCAACCTTCAATCCTCAACACTCAATCCTCAATGCTCAATCCTCAATCATCAATCCTCAATCCTCAATCCCCAATCCTCAATCCTCAGACCTCAGCCTTCAATCCTCAAACGTTAATCCTCAATCCTCAATCCTCAAACCTCATTCCTCAACCCTCAATCCTCAATCCTCGATCCTCAATCCTCAATCCTCAATCCTCCATTCTCAATCCTCAACCCTCAATCCTCAATGCTCAATCCTCAATACTCAACACTCAATTCTCAATCCTCAGTCTTCAAACCTCAATCCTCAATCCTCAATCCTCAATCCTCCGTCCTCAAACCTCAATC
Organism: Calliopsis andreniformis; assembly: GCF_051401765.1. Classification (NCBI taxonomy): domain Eukaryota; kingdom Metazoa; phylum Arthropoda; class Insecta; order Hymenoptera; family Andrenidae; genus Calliopsis; species Calliopsis andreniformis. The sequence goes on along the minus strand of NW_027480611.1, from coordinate 392,317 downwards.
CTCAATATTCAATGCACAATCCTCAATCCTCAAACCTCAATCCTCAATCCTCAATCCTCAATCGTCAATCCTCAAACCTCAACCTTCGATCCACTATCCTCAATCCTCAATCCTCAATCCTCAATCCTCAACCCTCAGTCCTCAATCCTCAGTCCTCAATCCTCAGTTCACGACACTCAATCTTCAATCCTCAATCCTCAATCATCAATCCTCAATCCTCAACCATCAATCCTCAATCCTCAATACACAATCATCAATCCTCAAACCTCAACCTTCAATCCTCAACCCTTAATCCTCAATCCTCAATCCTCAATCCTCAATTTTCAATCCTCAGTGGAATAACCTCAATTCTCAGTTTTCAATACTCAGTCCTCAATCTTCAATCCTCAATCATCAATTCTCAATCCGCAATCTTCAATCCTCAACACTAAATCCTCAATGCTCAATCCTCAATACTCAATCCTCAATCCTCCGTCCTCAAACCTCAATCCTCAATATTCAATTCTCAATCCTCAATCCTCAATCCTCAGTCATCAATGCTCAATCCTCAATCTTCAATTCTCAATCCACAGTCCTCAATCCTCTATCCTCAATCCTCAATCCTCAATCCTCAATCCTCGATCCTCAATCCTCAATCATCATTCCTCAATCGTCAATCCTCAATCTTCAGCCATCAATCCTCAATCCTCAATACCCAATCCTCAACCCTCAACGTCAATCCTCAAACCTCAACCTTCAATCCTCAACCCTTAATCCTCAATCCTCAACCATCAATCCTCAATCCTCAATCCCCAATCCTCAATCCTCAACCATCAATCCTCAAACCTCAACCTTCAATCCTCAACCCTTAATCCTCAATCCTCAATCCTCAATCCTCAATCTTCAATCCTCAATAGAATATCCTCAATACTCAATCCTCAATCTTCAATCATCAATCATCAATCCTCAATCTTCGATCCTCAATCCTCAATCATCAACCCTCAATCCTCAACCCTCAGTAATCAACCCTCAATCCTCAATGCCCAATCCTCAATCCTCAATTATCAATTCTCAATCCTCAATATTCAACCATCAACACTCAATACTCAATGCTCAATCCTCAATCCTCTATCCTCAATCCTCAATCCTCAATCCTCTATCCTCAATCCTCAATACTTATTTGTCAATCCTCAATCCTAAACCATCAATCCTCAATCCCCAATCTCGAATACCTAATCCTCAATCATCAATCCTCAAACCTCAACCTTCAGTCCTCAACCCTTAATCCTCAATCCTCAATCCTCAATCCTCAATTTTCAATCCTCAATAGAATATACTCAATTCTCAGTTTTAAATACTCAGCCCTCAATCTTCAACCCTCAATCATCAATTCTCAATCCGCAACATTCAATCCTCAACACTCAATCCTCAATGCTCAATCCTCAATCATCAATCCTCAATCCTCAATCCTCAATCCTCAATCCTCAGACCTCAGCCTTCAATCCTCAAACGTTAATCCTCAATCCTCAATCCTCAATCCTCAATCCTCATTCCTCAACTCTCAATCCTCAATCCTCAATCCTCAATCCTCAATCCTCAATCCTAAGTCCTCAAGCCTCAATCCTCAATCGTCAATCCTCAAACCTCAACCTTCAATCCTCTACCCTTAATCCTCAATCCTCAATCCTCATTCCTCAATTCTCAATCCTCAATAGAATATCCTCAATTCTCAGATTTCAATACTCAGTCCTCAATCTTCAATCCTCAGCCTTCAATTCTCAATCCGCAATACCCAATCCTCAATCCTCAATCGTCAATCCTCAAACCTCAACCTTCAATCATCAAGCCTTAATCCTCAATCCTCAATCCTCAATCCTCAATCTTCAATTTTCAATCCTCTACAGAATATCCTCAATTCTCAGTTTTCAATACACAGTCCTCAATCTTCAATCCTCAACCTTCAATTCTCAATCCGCAATACCCAATCCTCAATCCTCAATCGTCAATCCTCAAACCTCGATCCTCAATCCTCAATCCCCAATCCTCAATCCTCAATACTCAACCCTCAATCCTCAATGCTCAATCCTCAATACAAAACACTCAATTCTCAATCTTCAATCCTCAAACCTCAATCCTCAATCCTCAATCCTCAATCCTCCGTCCTCAAACCTGAATCCTCAATATTCAATGCACAATCCTCAACCCTCAATCCTCAGTCATCAATTCTCAATACTCAAACTTCAATCCTCAACCCTCAGTCCTCAATCCTGTATCCTCAATCCTCAGCCTTCAATCCTCAAACGTTAATCCTCAATCCTCAATCCTCAGTCCTCAATCCTCAACTCTCAGTCCTCAATCCTCAATCCTCAATCCTCAATCCTCAGTCCTCAATCCTCTACCCTCAATCCTCAATGCTCAATCCTCAGTGCTCAATCCTCAACCCTCAATCCTCAATCCTCAGTCCTCAATCCCCAATCCTCAATCCTCAATCCTCAACCCTCAATCCTCAATGCTCAATCCTCAATACTCAACACTCAATTCTCAATCCTCAATCCTCAAACCTCAATCCTCAACCCTCAATCCTCAATATTCAATTGTCAATCCTCAAATCTCAAACCTCAATCCTCAACCCTCTGTCCTCAATCCTCAATACTCAACCCACAATCCTCAATGCTCAATCCTCAGTCCTCAGTCCTCAACCCTCAATCCTCGATCCTCAATCCTCAATCCCCAATCCTCAATCCTCAATACTCAACCCTCAATCCTCAATGCTCAATCCTCAATACACAACACTCAATTCTCAATCTTCAATCCTCAAACCTCAATCCTCAATCCTCAATCCTCAATCCTCCGTCCTCAAACCTCAATCCTCAATATTCAATGCACAATCCTCAATCCTCAATCCTCAGTCATCAATTCTCAATACTCAAACTTCAATCCTCAACCCTCAGTCCTCAATCCTGTATCCTCAATCCTCAGCCTTCAATCCTCAAACGTTAATCCTCAATCCTCAATCCTCAATCCTCAATCCTCAATCCTCCGTCCTCAAACCTCAATCCTCAATATTCAATGCACAATCCTCAATCCTCAATCCTCAATCCTCAATCCTCAATACTCAATCCTCAACCCTCAATCCTCAATGCTCAATCCTCAATACTCAACACTCAATTCTCAATCCTCAATCCTCAAACCTCAATCCTCAACCCTCAATCCTCAATATTCAATTGTCAATCCTCAAATCTCAAACCTCAATCCTCAACCCTCTGTCCTCAATCCTCAAACCTCAGCCATCAATCCTCAAACGTTAATCCTCAATCCTCAATCCTCAATCCTCAATCCTCAATCCTCAATCCTCAATCCTCAATCCTCAATCCTCAATCCTCAATCCTCAAATGTTAATCCTCAATCCTCAATCCTCAATCCTCAATCCTCAACCCTCAATCCTAAATCCTCAATCCTCAATCCTCAATCCTCAATACTCAATCCTCAACCCTCAATCCTCAATCCTCAATCCTCAATACTCAATCCTCAACCCTCAATCCTCAATCCTCAATCCTCAATACTCAACCCTCAATCCTCAATGCTCAATCCTCAATACTCAAAACTCAATTCTCAATCGTCAATCCTCAAACCTCAATCCTCAATCCTCAATCCTCAATCCTCCGTCCTCAAACCTCAATCCTCAATATTCAATGCACAATCCTCAATCCTCAATCCTCAATCCTCAATCCTCAATCCTCAATACTCAATCGTCAATCCTCAAACCTCAACCTTCAATCCACTATCCTCAATCCTCAATCCTCAATCCTCAATCCTCAATCCTAAGTCCTCAAGCCTCAATCCTGAATATTCAATTGTCAATCCTCAAATCTCAAACCTCAATCCTCAACCCTCAGTCCTCAATCCTCAATCCTCAGTCCTCAATCCTCAATCCTCAATCCTCAATCCTCAATCCTCAATCCTCAATCCGCAAACCTGAATCCTCAATTCTCAAACCTCAATCCTCAACCCTCAGTCCACAGTCTACAATCTTCAATCTTCAGTCCTCAGTCCTCAATCGTCAATCCTCAATTATCAATCCTCAATCCCCAAACTTCAACTTCAATCCTCAATCTTAAAAGATCAATACACAATTCTCAATCTTCAATCCTCAACACTCAATCCTCAATGCTCAATCCTCAATCCTCAATCCTCAATCCTCAACCCTCAATCCTCAGTCCTCAAGCCTCAACACCCAATATTCAATTGTCAATCCTCAGTTCACTGCACTCAATCCTCAACCCTCAATCCTCAATCCCCAATCGTCAATCCTCAACCCTCAACCCTCAGGCCTCAAGGCTCAGCACCCAATATTCAATTGTCAAACCTCAATTCACTGCACTCAATCCTCAACCCTCAATCCTCAATCCTCAATCCTCAATCCTCAATCGTCAATCCTCAATCCTCAATCCTCAATCCTCAATTCTCAATTCCTCCGTCCTCAAACCTCAATCCTCAATATTCAATGCTCAATCCTCAATCCTCAACATTCAATCCTCAATCCTCAATGCTCAATCTTCAATCCTCAATCCTCAATACTCAACCCTCAGTAATCAATCGTCTATCCTCAGTCCTCAATACTCAATCCTCATTCCTCAATCCTCAACCCTCAATCCTCAGTCATCAAGGCTCAACACCCAATATTCAATTGACAATCCTCAATTCACTGCACTCAATCCTCAACCCTCAATCCTCAATCCTCAATCCTCAATCCTCAATCCTCAATCCTCAATACTCGATCCTCAATCCTCAGATCTCAAGCCTCAACATTCATTATTCAACTGTCAATATTAAATTCACTGCACACAATTCTCACCTCTCAGTCCTCAGTCTTCAGTCCACAATCTTCAATCCTCAATCGTCAATCCTAAAACCTCAAAATTCTATCCTCAACCCTTAGTCCTCAATCCTCAATCCTCAATTTTCAATCCTCAATAGAAAATCCTCAATCCTCGATCCTCAATTCTCAACCCTCAATACTCAAACCTCAACCCTCGGTCATCAATCCTCAAACAGCAATAATCTATCCTCAAACTTCGATCCTCAATCCTCGATCCTCAATCCTCATCCTCAATTATCAATCCTCAATCCTCAGTCCACAATCCTCAATCCTCAATCTTCAATCCTCAATCCTCAATCCTCAACCATCAATCCTCAATCCTCAGTCCTCAATCCTCAATGCTCAATCCTCAATCCTCAATCCTCAATCTTCAATCATCAATCATCAATCCTCAATCTTCAATCCTCAACCCACAGTCTTCAATCCTCTATCATCAATCCTCAATCCTCAATCCTCAATCCTCAATCCTCAATCGTCAATGCTCAATCCTCAATCATCAATCCTCTATCCTCAATCCTCAACTCTCAATCCTCAAACCTCAGCCTTCAATCCTCAAATGTTAATCCTCAATCCTCAATCCTCAATCCTCAATCCTCAATCCTCAACCCTCAATCCTCAATCCTCAATCCTCAATCCTCAATCCTCAATACTCAATCCTCAACCCTCAATCCTCAATCCTCAATCCTCAATACTCAACCCTCAATCCTCAATGCTCAATCCTCAATACTCAAAACTCAATTATCAATCCTCAATCCTCAAACCTCAATCCTCAATCCTCAATCCTCAATCCTCCGTCCTCAAACCTCAATCCTCAATATTCAATGCACAATCCTCAATCCTCAACCTTCAATCCTCAACCCTTAATCCTCAATCCTCAACCATCAATCCTCAATCCTCAATCCCCAATCCTCAATCCTCAACCATCAATCCTCAAACCTCAACCTTCAATCCTCAACCCTTAATCCTCAATCCTCAATCCTCAATCCTCAATCTTCAATCCTCAATAGAATATCCTCAATACTCAATCCTCAATCTTCAATCATCAATCATCAATCCTCAATCTTCGATCCTCAATCCTCAATCATCAACCCTCAATCCTCAACCCTCAGTAATCAACCCTCAATCCTCAATGCCCAATCCTCAATCCTCAATTATCAATTCTCAATCCTCAATATTCAACCATCAACACTCAATACTCAATGCTCAATCCTCAATCCTCTATCCTCAATCCTCAATCCTCAATCCTCTATCCTCAATCCTCAATACTTATTCGTCAATCCTCAATCCTAAACCATCAATCCTCAATCCCCAATCTCGAATACCTAATCCTCAATCATCAATCCTCAAACCTCAACCTTCAGTCCTCAACCCTTAATCCTCAATCCTCAATCCTCAATCCTCAATTTTCAATCCTCAATAGAATATACTCAATTCTCAGTTTTAAATACTCAGCCCTCAATCTTCAACCCTCAATCATCAATTCTCAATCCGCAACATTCAATCCTCAACACTCAATCCTCAATGCTCAATCCTCAATCATCAATCCTCAATCCTCAATCCTCAATCCTCAATCCTCAGACCTCAGCCTTCAATCCTCAAACGTTAATCCTCAATCCTCAATCCTCAATCCTCAATCCTCATTCCTCAACTCTCAATCCTCAATCCTCAATCCTCAATCCTCAATCCTCAATCCTAAGTCCTCAAGCCTCAATCCTCAATCGTCAATCCTCAAACCTCAACCTTCAATCCTCTACCCTTAATCCTCAATCCTCAATCCTCATTCCTCAATTCTCAATCCTCAATAGAATATCCTCAATTCTCAGATTTCAATACTCAGTCCTCAATCTTCAATCCTCAGCCTTCAATTCTCAATCCGCAATACCCAATCCTCAATCCTCAATCGTCAATCCTCAAACCTCAACCTTCAATCATCAAGCCTTAATCCTCAATCCTCAATCCTCAATCCTCAATCTTCAATTTTCAATCCTCTACAGAATATCCTCAATTCTCAGTTTTCAATACACAGTCCTCAATCTTCAATCCTCAACCTTCAATTCTCAATCCGCAATACCCAATCCTCAATCCTCAATCGTCAATCCTCAAACCTCGATCCTCAATCCTCAATCCCCAATCCTCAATCCTCAATACTCAACCCTCAATCCTCAATGCTCAATCCTCAATACAAAACACTCAATTCTCAATCTTCAATCCTCAAACCTCAATCCTCAATCCTCAATCCTCAATCCTCCGTCCTCAAACCTGAATCCTCAATATTCAATGCACAATCCTCAACCCTCAATCCTCAGTCATCAATTCTCAATACTCAAACTTCAATCCTCAACCCTCAGTCCTCAATCCTGTATCCTCAATCCTCAGCCTTCAATCCTCAAACGTTAATCCTCAATCCTCAATCCTCAGTCCTCAATCCTCAACTCTCAGTCCTCAATCCTCAATCCTCAATCCTCAATCCTCAGTCCTCAATCCTCTACCCTCAATCCTCAATGCTCAATCCTCAGTGCTCAATCCTCAACCCTCAATCCTCAATCCTCAGTCCTCAATCCCCAATCCTCAATCCTCAATCCTCAACCCTCAATCCTCAATGCTCAATCCTCAATACTCAACACTCAATTCTCAATCCTCAATCCTCAAACCTCAATCCTCAACCCTCAATCCTCAATATTCAATTGTCAATCCTCAAATCTCAAACCTCAATCCTCAACCCTCTGTCCTCAATCCTCAATACTCAACCCACAATCCTCAATGCTCAATCCTCAGTCCTCAGTCCTCAACCCTCAATCCTCGATCCTCAATCCTCAATCCCCAATCCTCAATCCTCAATACTCAACCCTCAATCCTCAATGCTCAATCCTCAATACACAACACTCAATTCTCAATCTTCAATCCTCAAACCTCAATCCTCAATCCTCAATCCTCAATCCTCCGTCCTCAAACCTCAATCCTCAATATTCAATGCACAATCCTCAATCCTCAATCCTCAGTCATCAATTCTCAATACTCAAACTTCAATCCTCAACCCTCAGTCCTCAATCCTGTATCCTCAATCCTCAGCCTTCAATCCTCAAACGTTAATCCTCAATCCTCAATCCTCAATCCTCAATCCTCAATCCTCCGTCCTCAAACCTCAATCCTCAATATTCAATGCACAATCCTCAATCCTCAATCCTCAATCCTCAATCCTCAATACTCAATCCTCAACCCTCAATCCTCAATGCTCAATCCTCAATACTCAACACTCAATTCTCAATCCTCAATCCTCAAACCTCAATCCTCAACCCTCAATCCTCAATATTCAATTGTCAATCCTCAAATCTCAAACCTCAATCCTCAACCCTCTGTCCTCAATCCTCAAACCTCAGCCATCAATCCTCAAACGTTAATCCTCAATCCTCAATCCTCAATCCTCAATCCTCAATTCTCAATCCTCAATCCTCAATCCTCAATCCTCAATCCTCAAATGTTAATCCTCAATCCTCAATCCTCAATCCTCAATCCTCAACCCTCAATCCTAAATCCTCAATCCTCAATCCTCAATCCTCAATACTCAATCCTCAACCCTCAATCCTCAATCCTCAATCCTCAATACTCAATCCTCAACCCTCAATCCTCAATCCTCAATCCTCAATACTCAACCCTCAATCCTCAATGCTCAATCCTCAATACTCAAAACTCAATTCTCAATCGTCAATCCTCAAACCTCAATCCTCAATCCTCAATCCTCAATCCTCCGTCCTCAAACCTCAATCCTCAATATTCAATGCACAATCCTCAATCCTCAATCCTCAATCCTCAATCCTCAATCCTCAATACTCAATCGTCAATCCTCAAACCTCAACCTTCAATCCACTATCCTCAATCCTCAATCCTCAATCCTCAATCCTCAATCCTAAGTCCTCAAGCCTCAATCCTGAATATTCAATTGTCAATCCTCAAATCTCAAACCTCAATCCTCAACCCTCAGTCCTCAATCCTCAATCCTCAGTCCTCAATCCTCAATCCTCAATCCTCAATCCTCAATCCTCAATCCTCAATCCGCAAACCTGAATCCTCAATTCTCAAACCTCAATCCTCAACCCTCAGTCCACAGTCTACAATCTTCAATCTTCAGTCCTCAGTCCTCAATCGTCAATCCTCAATTATCAATCCTCAATCCCCAAACTTCAACTTCAATCCTCAATCTTAAAAGATCAATACACAATTCTCAATCTTCAATCCTCAACACTCAATCCTCAATGCTCAATCCTCAATCCTCAATCCTCAATCCTCAACCCTCAATCCTCAGTCCTCAAGCCTCAACACCCAATATTCAATTGTCAATCCTCAGTTCACTGCACTCAATCCTCAACCCTCAATCCTCAATCCCCAATCGTCAATCCTCAACCCTCAACCCTCAGGCCTCAAGGCTCAGCACCCAATATTCAATTGTCAAACCTCAATTCACTGCACTCAATCCTCAACCCTCAATCCTCAATCCTCAATCCTCAATCCTCAATCGTCAATCCTCAATCCTCAATCCTCAATCCTCAATTCTCAATTCCTCCGTCCTCAAACCTCAATCCTCAATATTCAATGCTCAATCCTCAATCCTCAACATTCAATCCTCAATCCTCAATGCTCAATCTTCAATCCTCAATCCTCAATACTCAACCCTCAGTAATCAATCGTCTATCCTCAGTCCTCAATACTCAATCCTCATTCCTCAATCCTCAACCCTCAATCCTCAGTCCTCAAGGCTCAACACCCAATATTCAATTGACAATCCTCAATTCACTGCACTCAATCCTCAACCCTCAATCCTCAATCCTCAATCCTTAATCCTCAATCCTCAATCCTCAATACTCGATCCTCAATCCTCAGATCTCAAGCCTCAACATTCATTATTCAACTGTCAATATTAAATTCACTGCACACAATTCTCACCTCTCAGTCCTCAGTCTTCAGTCCACAATCTTCAATCCTCAATCGTCAATCCTAAAACCTCAAAATTCTATCCTCAACCCTTAGTCCTCAATCCTCAATCCTCAATTTTCAACCCTCAATAGAAAATCCTCAATCCTCGATCCTCAATTCTCAACCCTCAATACTCAAACCTCAACCCTCGGTCATCAATCCTCAAACAGCAATAATCTATCCTCAAACTTCGATCCTCAATCCTCGATCCTCAATCCTCATCCTCAATTATCAATCCTCAATCCTCAGTCCACAATCCTCAATCCTCAATCTTCAATCCTCAATCCTCAATCCTCAACCATCAATCCTCAATCCTCAGTCCTCAATCCTCAATGCTCAATCCTCAATCCTCAATCCTCAATCTTCAATCATCAATCATCAATCCTCAATCTTCAATCCTCAACCATCAATCCTCAATCCTCAATCCTCAATCCTCAACCCTGAATCCTCAACCCTCAGAAATCAACCCTCAATCCTCAATCCTCAATCCTCAATCCTCAATCCACAATCCTCAATTCTCAGTCCTCAAGCCTCAATCCTAAATATTCAATTGTCACCCCTGAATTCTCAAACCTCAATCCTCAACCCTCAGTCCTCAATCCTCAATCCTCAAACCTCAATCCTCATTCCTCGAACTTCAATCCTCAATATTCAATGCTCAATCCTCAATTCACACCACTCAATTCTCAACTATCATTACACAATACTCAATGCTCAATCCTGAATACTCAATCTTCAATCCTCAATCCTCAATCCCCAAAATTCAATTGTCAATCCTCAATTCTTAAACCTCAGTCCTCAATCCTCCATCCTCAACCCTCAATCCTCAATCTTCTATCCTCAATCCTCAACGCTCAATCCTCAATCCTCAATCCTCAGTCCTCAAACCTCAATCCTCAATATTCAATGCACAACCCTCAATCCTCAAATCTCAATCCTCAATCCTCAATCCTCAATCGTCAATCCTCAAACCTCAACCTTCCATCCACTATCCTCAATCCCCAATCCTCAATCCTCAATCCTCAACCCTCAGTCCTCAATCCTCATTCCTCAATCCTCAGTCCATGACACTCAATCATCAATCCTCAATATTCAATTCTCAATCCTCAATCCTCAATCCTCAGTCATCAATGCTCAATCCTCAATCTTCAATCCTCAACCCACAGTCTTCAATCCTCTATCATCAATCCTCAATCCTCAATCCTCAATCCTCAATCCTCAATCGTCAATGCTCAATCCTCAATCATCAATCCTCTATCCTCAATCCTCAACTCTCAATCCTCAAACCTCAGCCTTCAATCCTCAAATGTTAATCCTCAATCCTCAATCCTCAATCCTCAATCCTCAATCCTCAACCCTCAATCCTCAATCCTCAATCCTCAATCCTCAATCCTCAATACTCAATCCTCAACCCTCAATCCTCAATCCTCAATCCTCAATACTCAACCCTCAATCCTCAATGCTCAATCCTCAATACTCAAAACTCAATTATCAATCCTCAATCCTCAAACCTCAATCCTCAATCCTCAATCCTCAATCCTCCGTCCTCAAACCTCAATCCTCAATATTCAATGCACAATCCTCAATCCTCAATCCTCAATCCTCAATCCTCAATACTCAATCGTCAATCCTCAAACCTCAACCTTCAATCCACTATCCTCAATCCTCAATCCTCAATGCTCAATCCTCAATCCTCTATCCTCAATCCTCAATCCTCAATCCTCAATCCTCAATCTTCAATACACAGTCGTCAATCCGCAATCCTCAACCATCAATCCTCAATCCCCAGTCCCGAATACCTAATCCTCAATCGTCAATCCTCAAACCTCAACCTTCAGTCCTCAACCCTTAATCCTCAATCCTGAATCCTCAATCCTCAATTTTCAATCCTCAATAGAATATACTCAATTCTCAGTTTTCAATACTCAGCCCTCAATCTTCAACCCTCAATCATCAACTCTCCATCCGCAATCTTCAATCCTCAACACTCAATCCTCAATGCTCAATCCTCAGTCCTCAATCCTCAACCCCCAATCCTCAATCCTCAACCCTCAATCCCCAATCCTCAATCCTCAATCGTCAACCCTCAATCCTCAATGCTCAATCCTCAATACTCAACACTCAATTCTCAATCCTCAATCCTCAAACCTCAATCCTCAATTGTCGGTCCTCAATATTCAATGCACAACCCTCAATCCTCAATCCTCAGTCGTCAATTCTCTATCCTCAATCTTCAATCCTCAATCCTCAGTCCTCAATCCTCTATCCTCAATACTCAATCTTCAATCCTCAACACTCAATCCTCAATGCTCAATCCTCAATCTTCAATCCTCTATCCTCAATCCTCAACCCTCAATCCTCAAACCTCAGCCTTCAATCCTCAAATGTTAATCCTCAATTATCAATCCTCATTCCTCAATCCTCAATCCTCAACCCTCAACCCTCAATCCTCAATCCTCAATCCACAATCCTCAATACTCAATCCTCAACCCTCAACCCTCAATCCTCAATCCTCAATACTCAACCCTCAATCCTCAATGCTCAATCCTCAATGCTCAATCCTCAATCACCAATCCTCAATCCTCAATCCTCAACCCTCAATCCTCAATGCTCAATCCTCAATACTCAACACTCAATTCTCAATCCTCAATCCTCAAACCTCAATCCTCAATCCTCGGTCCTCAGTATTCAATGCACAATCCTCAATCCTCAATCCTCAGTCATCAATTCTCAATCCTCAATCTTCAATCCTCAATCCTCAGTCCTCAATCCTCTATCCTCAACCCTCAATCTTCAATCCTCAACACTCAATCCTCAATGATCAATCCTCAATCATCAATCCTCAATCCTCAACTCTCAATCCTCAATCCTCAATCCTCAATCTTCAATCATCAATCATCAATCCTCAATCTTCAATCCTCAACCATCAATCCTCAATCCTCAATCCTCAATCCTCAACCCTGAATCCTCAACCCTCAGAAATCAACCCTCAATCCTCAATCCTCAATCCTCAATCCTCAATCCTCAATCCACAATCCTCAATTCTCAGTCCTCAAGCCTCAATCCTAAATATTCAATTGTCACCCCTGAATTCTCAAACCTCAATCCTCAACCCTCAGTCCTCAATCCTCAATCCTCAAACCTCAATCCTCATTCCTCGAACTTCAATCCTCAATATTCAATGCTCAATCCTCAATTCACACCACTCAATTCTCAACTATCATTACACAATACTCAATGCTCAATCCTGAATACTCAATCTTCAATCCTCAATCCTCAATCCCCAAAATTCAATTGTCAATCCTCAATTCTTAAACCTCAGTCCTCAATCCTCCATCCTCAACCCTCAATCCTCAATCTTCAATCCTCAATCCTCAACGCTCAATCCTCAATCCTCAATCCTCAATCCTCAATCCTCAGTCCTCAAACCTCAATCCTCAATATTCAATGCACAACCCTCAATCCTCAAATCTCAATCCTCAATCCTCAATCCTCAATCGTCAATCCTCAAACCTCAACCTTCCATCCACTATCCTCAATCCCCAATCCTCAATCCTCAATCCTCAACCCTCAGTCCTCAATCCTCATTCCTCAATCCTCAGTCCATGACACTCAATCATCAATCCTCAATATTCAATTCTCAATCCTCAATCCTCAATCCTCAGTCATCAATGCTCAATCCTCAATCTTCAATCCTCAACCCACAGTCTTCAATCCTCTATCATCAATCCTCAATCCTCAATCCTCAATCCTCAATCCTCAATCGTCAATGCTCAATCCTCAATCATCAATCCTCTATCCTCAATCCTCAACTCTCAATCCTCAAACCTCAGCCTTCAATCCTCAAATGTTAATCCTCAATCCTCAATCCTCAATCCTCAATCCTCAATCCTCAACCCTCAATCCTCAATCCTCAATCCTCAATCCTCAATCCTCAATACTCAATCCTCAACCCTCAATCCTCAATCCTCAATCCTCAATACTCAACCCTCAATCCTCAATGCTCAATCCTCAATACTCAAAACTCAATTATCAATCCTCAATCCTCAACCCTCAATCCTCAATCCTCAATCCTCAATACTCAACCCTCAATCCTCAATGCTCAATCCTCAATACTCAAAACTCAATTCTCAATCGTCAATCCTCAAACCTCAATCCTCAATCCTCAATCCTCAATCCTCCGTCCTCAAACCTCAATCCTCAATATTCAATGCACAATCCTCAATCCTCAATCCTCAATCCTCAATCCTCAATCATCAATACTCAATCGTCAATCCTCAAACCTCAACCTTCAATCCACTATCCTCAATCCTCAATCCTCAATCCTCAATCCTCAATCCTAAGTCCTCAAGCCTCAATCCTGAATATTCAATTGTCAATCCTCAAATCTCAAACCTCAATCCTCAACCCTCAGTCCTCAATCCTCAATCCTCAGTCCTCAATCCTCAATCCTCAATCCTCAATCCTCAATCCTCAATCCTCAATCCGCAAACCTGAATCCTCAATTCTCAAACCTCAATCCTCAACCCTCAGTCCACAGTCTACAATCTTCAATCTTCAGTCCTCAGTCCTCAATCGTCAATCCTCAATTATCAATCCTCAATCCCCAAACTTCAACTTCAATCCTCAATCTTAAAAGATCAATACACAATTCTCAATCTTCAATCCTCAACACTCAATCCTCAATGCTCAATCCTCAATCCTCAATCCTCAATCCTCAACCCTCAATCCTCAGTCCTCAAGCCTCAACACCCAATATTCAATTGTCAATCCTCAGTTCACTGCACTCAATCCTCAACCCTCAATCCTCAATCCCCAATCGTCAATCCTCAACCCTCAACCCTCAATACTCGATCCTCAATCCTCAGATCTCAAGCCTCAACATTCATTATTCAACTGTCAATATTAAATTCACTGCACACAATTCTCACCTCTCAGTCCTCAGTCTTCAGTCCACAATCTTCAATCCTCAATCGTCAATCCTAAAACCTCAAAATTCTATCCTCAACCCTTAGTCCTCAATCCTCAATCCTCAATTTTCAATCCTCAATAGAAAATCCTCAATCCTCGATCCTCAATTCTCAACCCTCAATACTCAAACCTCAACCCTCGGTCATCAATCCTCAAACAGCAATAATCTATCCTCAAACTTCGATCCTCAATCCTCGATCCTCAATCCTCATCCTCAATTATCAATCCTCAATCCTCAGTCCACAATCCTCAATCCTCAATCTTCAATCCTCAATCCTCAATCCTCAACCATCAATCCTCAATCCTCAATCCTCAATCGTCAATCCTCAAACCTCAACCTTCCATCCACTATCCTCAATCCCCAATCCTCAATCCTCAATCCTCAACCCTCAGTCCTCAATCCTCATTCCTCAATCCTCAGTCCATGACACTCAATCATCAATCCTCAATATTCAATTCTCAATCCTCAATCCTCAATCCTCAGTCATCAATGCTCAATCCTCAATCTTCAATCCTCAACCCACAGTCTTCAATCCTCTATCATCAATCCTCAATCCTCAATCCTCAATCCTCAATCCTCAATCGTCAATGCTCAATCCTCAATCATCAATCCTCTATCCTCAATCCTCAACTCTCAATCCTCAAACCTCAGCCTTCAATCCTCAAATGTTAATCCTCAATCCTCAATCCTCAATCCTCAATCCTCAATCCTCAACCCTCAATCCTCAATCCTCAATCCTCAATCCTCAATCCTCAATACTCAATCCTCAACCCTCAATCCTCAATCCTCAATCCTCAATACTCAACCCTCAATCCTCAATGCTCAATCCTCAATACTCAAAACTCAATTATCAATCCTCAATCCTCAAACCTCAATCCTCAATCCTCAATCCTCAATCCTCCGTCCTCAAACCTCAATCCTCAATATTCAATGCACAATCCTCAATCCTCAATCCTCAATCCTCAATCCTCAATACTCAATCGTCAATCCTCAAACCTCAACCTTCAATCCACTATCCTCAATCCTCAATCCTCAATGCTCAATCCTCAATCCTCTATCCTCAATCCTCAATCCTCAATCCTCAATCCTCAATCTTCAATACACAGTCGTCAATCCGCAATCCTCAACCATCAATCCTCAATCCCCAGTCCCGAATACCTAATCCTCAATCGTCAATCCTCAAACCTCAACCTTCAGTCCTCAACCCTTAATCCTCAATCCTGAATCCTCAATCCTCAATTTTCAATCCTCAATAGAATATACTCAATTCTCAGTTTTCAATACTCAGCCCTCAATCTTCAACCCTCAATCATCAACTCTCCATCCGCAATCTTCAATCCTCAACACTCAATCCTCAATGCTCAATCCTCAGTCCTCAATCCTCAACCCCCAATCCTCAATCCTCAACCCTCAATCCCCAATCCTCAATCCTCAATCGTCAACCCTCAATCCTCAATGCTCAATCCTCAATACTCAACACTCAATTCTCAATCCTCAATCCTCAAACCTCAATCCTCAATTGTCGGTCCTCAATATTCAATGCACAACCCTCAATGCTCAATCCTCAGTCGTCAATTCTCTATCCTCAATCTTCAATCCTCAATCCTCAGTCCTCAATCCTCTATCCTCAATACTCAATCTTCAATCCTCAACACTCAATCCTCAATGCTCAATCCTCAATCTTCAATCCTCTATCCTCAATCCTCAACCCTCAATCCTCAAACCTCAGCCTTCAATCCTCAAATGTTAATCCTCAATTATCAATCCTCATTCCTCAATCCTCAATCCTCAACCCTCAACCCTCAATCCTCAATCCTCAATCCACAATCCTCAATACTCAATCCTCAACCCTCAACCCTCAATCCTCAATCCTCAATACTCAACCCTCAATCCTCAATGCTCAATCCTCAATGCTCAATCCTCAATCACCAATCCTCAATCCTCAATCCTCAACCCTCAATCCTCAATGCTCAATCCTCAATACTCAACACTCAATTCTCAATCCTCAATCCTCAAACCTCAATCCTCAATCCTCGGTCCTCAATATTCAATGCACAATCCTCAATCCTCAATCCTCAGTCATCAATTCTCAATCCTCAATCTTCAATCCTCAATCCTCAGTCCTCAATCCTCTATCCTCAACCCTCAATCTTCAATCCTCAACACTCAATCCTCAATGATCAATCCTCAATCATCAATCCTCAATCCTCAACTCTCAATCCTCAATCCTCAATCCTCAATCTTCAATCATCAATCATCAATCCTCAATCTTCAATCCTCAACCATCAATCCTCAATCCTCAATCCTCAATCCTCAACCCTGAATCCTCAACCCTCAGAAATCAACCCTCAATCCTCAATCCTCAATCCTCAATCCTCAATCCTCAATCCACAATCCTCAATTCTCAGTCCTCAAGCCTCAATCCTAAATATTCAATTGTCACCCCTGAATTCTCAAACCTCAATCCTCAACCCTCAGTCCTCAATCCTCAATCCTCAAACCTCAATCCTCATTCCTCGAACTTCAATCCTCAATATTCAATGCTCAATCCTCAATTCACACCACTCAATTCTCAACTATCATTACACAATACTCAATGCTCAATCCTGAATACTCAATCTTCAATCCTCAATCCTCAATCCCCAAAATTCAATTGTCAATCCTCAATTCTTAAACCTCAGTCCTCAATCCTCCATCCTCAACCCTCAATCCTCAATCTTCTATCCTCAATCCTCAACGCTCAATCCTCAATCCTCAATCCTCAATCCTCAATCCTCAGTCCTCAAACCTCAATCCTCAATATTCAATGCACAACCCTCAATCCTCAAATCTCAATCCTCAATCCTCAATCCTCAATCGTCAATCCTCAAACCTCAACCTTCCATCCACTATCCTCAATCCCCAATCCTCAATCCTCAATCCTCAACCCTCAGTCCTCAATCCTCATTCCTCAATCCTCAGTCCATGACACTCAATCATCAATCCTCAATATTCAATTCTCAATCCTCAATCCTCAATCCTCAGTCATCAATGCTCAATCCTCAATCTTCAATCCTCAACCCACAGTCTTCAATCCTCTATCATCAATCCTCAATCCTCAATCCTCAATCCTCAATCCTCAATCGTCAATGCTCAATCCTCAATCATCAATCCTCTATCCTCAATCCTCAACTCTCAATCCTCAAACCTCAGCCTTCAATCCTCAAATGTTAATCCTCAATCCTCAATCCTCAATCCTCAATCCTCAATCCTCAACCCTCAATCCTCAATCCTCAATCCTCAATCCTCAATCCTCAATACTCAATCCTCAACCCTCAATCCTCAATCCTCAATCCTCAATACTCAACCCTCAATCCTCAATGCTCAATCCTCAATACTCAAAACTCAATTATCAATCCTCAATCCTCAACCCTCAATCCTCAATCCTCAATCCTCAATACTCAACCCTCAATCCTCAATGCTCAATCCTCAATACTCAAAACTCAATTCTCAATCGTCAATCCTCAAACCTCAATCCTCAATCCTCAATCCTCAATCCTCCGTCCTCAAACCTCAATCCTCAATATTCAATGCACAATCCTCAATCCTCAATCCTCAATCCTCAATCCTCAATCCTCAATACTCAATCGTCAATCCTCAAACCTCAACCTTCAATCCACTATCCTCAATCCTCAATCCTCAACCCTGAATCCTCAACCCTCAGAAATCAACCCTCAATCCTCAATCCTCAATCCTCAATCCTCAATCCACAATCCTCAATTCTCAGTCCTCAAGCCTCAATCCTAAATATTCAATTGTCACCCCTGAATTCTCAAACCTCAATCCTCAACCCTCAGTCCTCAATCCTCAATCCTCAAACCTCAATCCTCATTCCTCGAACTTCAATCCTCAATATTCAATGCTCAATCCTCAATTCACACCACTCAATTCTCAACTATCATTACACAATACTCAATGCTCAATCCTGAATACTCAATCTTCAATCCTCAATCCTCAATCCCCAAAATTCAATTGTCAATCCTCAATTCTTAAACCTCAGTCCTCAATCCTCCATCCTCAACCCTCAATCCTCAATCTTCTATCCTCAATCCTCAACGCTCAATCCTCAATCCTCAATCCTCAATCCTCAATCCTCAGTCCTCAAACCTCAATCCTCAATATTCAATGCACAACCCTCAATCCTCAAATCTCAATCCTCAATCCTCAATCCTCAATCGTCAATCCTCAAACCTCAACCTTCCATCCACTATCCTCAATCCCCAATCCTCAATCCTCAATCCTCAACCCTCAGTCCTCAATCCTCATTCCTCAATCCTCAGTCCATGACACTCAATCATCAATCCTCAATATTCAATTCTCAATCCTCAATCCTCAATCCTCAGTCATCAATGCTCAATCCTCAATCTTCAATCCTCAACCCACAGTCTTCAATCCTCTATCATCAATCCTCAATCCTCAATCCTCAATCCTCAATCCTCAATCGTCAATGCTCAATCCTCAATCATCAATCCTCTATCCTCAATCCTCAACTCTCAATCCTCAAACCTCAGCCTTCAATCCTCAAATGTTAATCCTCAATCCTCAATCCTCAATCCTCAATCCTCAATCCTCAACCCTCAATCCTCAATCCTCAATCCTCAATCCTCAATCCTCAATACTCAATCCTCAACCCTCAATCCTCAATCCTCAATCCTCAATACTCAACCCTCAATCCTCAATGCTCAATCCTCAATACTCAAAACTCAATTATCAATCCTCAATCCTCAAACCTCAATCCTCAATCCTCAATCCTCAATCCTCCGTCCTCAAACCTCAATCCTCAATATTCAATGCACAATCCTCAATCCTCAATCCTCAATCCTCAATCCTCAATACTCAATCGTCAATCCTCAAACCTCAACCTTCAATCCACTATCCTCAATCCTCAATCCTCAATGCTCAATCCTCAATCCTCTATCCTCAATCCTCAATCCTCAATCCTCAATCCTCAATCTTCAATACACAGTCGTCAATCCGCAATCCTCAACCATCAATCCTCAATCCCCAGTCCCGAATACCTAATCCTCAATCGTCAATCCTCAAACCTCAACCTTCAGTCCTCAACCCTTAATCCTCAATCCTGAATCCTCAATCCTCAATTTTCAATCCTCAATAGAATATACTCAATTCTCAGTTTTCAATACTCAGCCCTCAATCTTCAACCCTCAATCATCAACTCTCCATCCGCAATCTTCAATCCTCAACACTCAATCCTCAATGCTCAATCCTCAGTCCTCAATCCTCAACCCCCAATCCTCAATCCTCAACCCTCAATCCCCAATCCTCAATCCTCAATCGTCAACCCTCAATCCTCAATGCTCAATCCTCAATACTCAACACTCAATTCTCAATCCTCAATCCTCAAACCTCAATCCTCAATTGTCGGTCCTCAATATTCAATGCACAACCCTCAATCCTCAATCCTCAGTCGTCAATTCTCTATCCTCAATCTTCAATCCTCAATCCTCAGTCCTCAATCCTCTATCCTCAATACTCAATCTTCAATCCTCAACACTCAATCCTCAATGCTCAATCCTCAATCTTCAATCCTCTATCCTCAATCCTCAACCCTCAATCCTCAAACCTGAGCCTTCAATCCTCAAATGTTAATCCTCAATTATCAATCCTCATTCCTCAATCCTCAATCCTCAACCCTCAACCCTCAATCCTCAATCCTCAATCCACAATCCTCAATACTCAATCCTCAACCCTCAACCCTCAATCCTCAATCCTCAATACTCAACCCTCAATCCTCAATGCTCAATCCTCAATGCTCAATCCTCAATCACCAATCCTCAATCCTCAATCCTCAACCCTCAATCCTCAATGCTCAATCCTCAATACTCAACACTCAATTCTCAATCCTCAATCCTCAAACCTCAATCCTCAATCCTCGGTCCTCAATATTCAATGCACAATCCTCAATCCTCAATCCTCAGTCATCAATTCTCAATCCTCAATCTTCAATCCTCAATCCTCAGTCCTCAATCCTCTATCCTCAACCCTCAATCTTCAATCCTCAACACTCAATCCTCAATGATCAATCCTCAATCATCAATCCTCAATCCTCAACTCTCAATCCTCAATCCTCAATCCTCAATCTTCAATCATCAATCATCAATCCTCAATCTTCAATCCTCAACCATCAATCCTCAATCCTCAATCCTCAATCCTCAACCCTGAATCCTCAACCCTCAGAAATCAACCCTCAATCCTCAATCCTCAATCCTCAATCCTCAATCCTCAATCCACAATCCTCAATTCTCAGTCCTCAAGCCTCAATCCTAAATATTCAATTGTCACCCCTGAATTCTCAAACCTCAATCCTCAACCCTCAGTCCTCAATCCTCAATCCTCAAACCTCAATCCTCATTCCTCGAACTTCAATCCTCAATATTCAATGCTCAATCCTCAATTCACACCACTCAATTCTCAACTATCATTACACAATACTCAATGCTCAATCCTGAATACTCAATCTTCAATCCTCAATCCTCAATCCCCAAAATTCAATTGTCAATCCTCAATTCTTAAACCTCAGTCCTCAATCCTCCATCCTCAACCCTCAATCCTCAATCTTCTATCCTCAATCCTCAACGCTCAATCCTCAATCCTCAATCCTCAATCCTCAATCCTCAGTCCTCAAACCTCAATCCTCAATATTCAATGCACAACCCTCAATCCTCAAATCTCAATCCTCAATCCTCAATCCTCAATCGTCAATCCTCAAACCTCAACCTTCCATCCACTATCCTCAATCCCCAATCCTCAATCCTCAATCCTCAACCCTCAGTCCTCAATCCTCATTCCTCAATCCTCAGTCCATGACACTCAATCATCAATCCTCAATATTCAATTCTCAATCCTCAATCCTCAATCCTCAGTCATCAATGCTCAATCCTCAAACTTCAATCCTCAACCCACAGTCTTCAATCCTCTATCATCAATCCTCAATCCTCAATCCTCAATCCTCAATCCTCAATCGTCAATGCTCAATCCTCAATCATCAATCCTCTATCCTCAATCCTCAACTCTCAATCCTCAAACCTCAGCCTTCAATCCTCAAATGTTAATCCTCAATCCTCAATCCTCAATCCTCAATCCTCAATCCTCAACCCTCAATCCTCAATCCTCAATCCTCAATCCTCAATCCTCAATACTCAATCCTCAACCCTCAATCCTCAATCCTCAATCCTCAATACTCAACCCTCAATCCTCAATGCTCAATCCTCAATACTCAAAACTCAATTATCAATCCTCAATCCTCAACCCTCAATCCTCAATCCTCAATCCTCAATACTCAACCCTCAATCCTCAATGCTCAATCCTCAATACTCAAAACTCAATTCTCAATCGTCAATCCTCAAACCTCAATCCTCAATCCTCAATCCTCAATCCTCCGTCCTCAAACCTCAATCCTCAATATTCAATGCACAATCCTCAATCCTCAATCCTCAATCCTCAATCCTCAATCCTCAATACTCAATCGTCAATCCTCAAACCTCAACCTTCAATCCACTATCCTCAATCCTCAATCCTCAATCCTCAATCCTA
This sequence comes from Calliopsis andreniformis, assembly GCF_051401765.1. Taxonomy (NCBI): domain Eukaryota; kingdom Metazoa; phylum Arthropoda; class Insecta; order Hymenoptera; family Andrenidae; genus Calliopsis; species Calliopsis andreniformis. The sequence continues at coordinate 369,926 of NW_027480611.1, read as the reverse complement.
AGTCCTCAAGCCTCAATCCTGAATATTCAATTGTCAATCCTCAAATCTCAAACCTCAATCCTCAACCCTCAGTCCTCAATCCTCAATCCTCAGTCCTCAATCCTCAATCCTCAATCCTCAATCCTCAATCCTCAATCCTCAATCCGCAAACCTGAATCCTCAATTCTCAAACCTCAATCCTCAACCCTCAGTCCACAGTCTACAATCTTCAATCTTCAGTCCTCAGTCCTCAATCGTCAATCCTCAATTATCAATCCTCAATCCCCAAACTTCAACTTCAATCCTCAATCTTAAAAGATCAATACACAATTCTCAATCTTCAATCCTCAACACTCAATCCTCAATGCTCAATCCTCAATCCTCAATCCTCAATCCTCAACCCTCAATCCTCAGTCCTCAAGCCTCAACACCCAATATTCAATTGTCAATCCTCAGTTCACTGCACTCAATCCTCAACCCTCAATCCTCAATCCCCAATCGTCAATCCTCAACCCTCAACCCTCAGGCCTCAAGGCTCAGCACCCAATATTCAATTGTCAAACCTCAATTCACTGCACTCAATCCTCAACCCTCAATCCTCAATCCTCAATCCTCAATCCTCAATCGTCAATCCTCAATCCTCAATCCTCAATCCTCAATTCTCAATTCCTCCGTCCTCAAACCACAATCCTCAATATTCAATGCTCAATCCTCAATCCTCAACATTCAATCCTCAATCCTCAATGCTCAATCTTCAATCCTCAATCCTCAATACTCAACCCTCAGTAATCAATCGTCTATCCTCAGTCCTCAATACTCAATCCTCATTCCTCAATCCTCAACCCTCAATCCTCAGTCCTCAAGGCTCAACACCCAATATTCAATTGACAATCCTCAATTCACTGCACTCAATCCTCAACCCTCAATCCTCAATCCTCAATCCTCAATCCTCAATCCTCAATCCTCAATACTCGATCCTCAATCCTCAGATCTCAAGCCTCAACATTCATTATTCAACTGTCAATATTAAATTCACTGCACACAATTCTCACCTCTCAGTCCTCAGTCTTCAGTCCACAATCTTCAATCCTCAATCGTCAATCCTAAAACCTCAAAATTCTATCCTCAACCCTTAGTCCTCAATCCTCAATCCTCAATTTTCAATCCTCAATAGAAAATCCTCAATCCTCGATCCTCAATTCTCAACCCTCAATACTCAAACCTCAACCCTCGGTCATCAATCCTCAAACAGCAATAATCTATCCTCAAACTTCGATCCTCAATCCTCGATCCTCAATCCTCATCCTCAATTATCAATCCTCAATCCTCAGTCCACAATCCTCAATCCTCAATCTTCAATCCTCAATCCTCAATCCTCAACCATCAATCCTCAATCCTCAGTCCTCAATCCTCAATGCTCAATCCTCAATCCTCAATCCTCAATCTTCAATCATCAATCATCAATCCTCAATCTTCAATCCTCAACCATCAATCCTCAATCCTCAATCCTCAATCCTCAACCCTGAATCCTCAACCCTCAGAAATCAACCCTCAATCCTCAATCCTCAATCCTCAATCCACAATCCTCAATTCTCAGTCCTCAAGCCTCAATCCTAAATATTCAATTGTCACCCCTGAATTCTCAAACCTCAATCCTCAACCCTCAGTCCTCAATCCTCAATCCTCAAACCTCAATCCTCATTCCTCGAACTTCAATCCTCAATATTCAATGCTCAATCCTCAATTCACACCACTCAATTCTCAACTATCATTACACAATACTCAATGCTCAATCCTGAATACTCAATCTTCAATCCTCAATCCTCAATCCCCAAAATTCAATTGTCAATCCTCAATTCTTAAACCTCAGTCCTCAATCTTCCATCCTCAACCCTCAATCCTCAATCTTCTATCCACAATCCTCAACGCTCAATCCTCAATCCTCAATCCTCAATCCTCAATCCTCAGTCCTCAAACCTCAATCCTCAATATTCAATGCACAATTCTCAATCCTCAAATCTCAATCCTCAATCCTCAATCCTCAATCGTCAATCCTCAAACCTCAACCTTCCATCCACTATCCTCAATCCCCAATCCTCAATCCTCAATCCTCAACCCTCAGTCCTCAATCCTCATTCCTCAATCCTCAGTCCATGACACTCAATCATCAATCCTCAATATTCAATTCTCAATCCTCAATCCTCAATCCTCAGTCATCAATGCTCAATCCTCAATCTTCAATCCTCAACCCACAGTCTTCAATCCTCTATCATCAATCCTCAATCCTCAATCCTCAATCCTCAATCCTCAATCGTCAATGCTCAATCCTCAATCATCAATCCTCTATCCTCAATCCTCAACTCTCAATCCTCAAACCTCAGCCTTCAATCCTCAAATGTTAATCCTCAATCCTCAATCCTCAATCCTCAATCCTCAATCCTCAACCCTCAATCCTCAATCCTCAATCCTCAATCCTCAATCCTCAATACTCAATCCTCAACCCTCAATCCTCAATCCTCAATCCTCAATACTCAACCCTCAATCCTCAATGCTCAATCCTCAATACTCAAAACTCAATTATCAATCCTCAATCCTCAAACCTCAATCCTCAATCCTCAATCCTCAATCCTCCGTCCTCAAACCTCAATCCTCAATATTCAATGCACAATCCTCAATCCTCAATCCTCAATCCTCAATCCTCAATACTCAATCGTCAATCCTCAAACCTCAACCTTCAATCCACTATCCTCAATCCTCAATCCTCAATGCTCAATCCTCAATCCTCTATCCTCAATCCTCAATCCTCAATCCTCAATCCTCAATCTTCAATACACAGTCGTCAATCCGCAATCCTCAACCATCAATCCTCAATCCCCAGTCCCGAATACCTAATCCTCAATCGTCAATCCTCAAACCTCAACCTTCAGTCCTCAACCCTTAATCCTCATTCCTGAATCCTCAATCCTCAATTTTCAATCCTCAATAGAATATACTCAATTCTCAGTTTTCAATACTCAGCCCTCAATCTTCAACCCTCAATCATCAACTCTCCATCCGCAATCTTCAATCCTCAACACTCAATCCTCAATGCTCAATCCTCAGTCCTCAATCCTCAACCCCCAATCCTCAATCCTCAACCCTCAATCCCCAATCCTCAATCCTCAATCGTCAACCCTCAATCCTCAATGCTCAATCCTCAATACTCAACACTCAATTCTCAATCCTCAATCCTCAAACCTCAATCCTCAATTGTCGGTCCTCAATATTCAATGCACAACCCTCAATCCTCAATCCTCAGTCGTCAATTCTCTATCCTCAATCTTCAATCCTCAATCCTCAGTCCTCAATCCTCTATCCTCAATACTCAATCTTCAATCCTCAACACTCAATCCACAATGCTCAATCCTCAATCTTCAATCCTCTATCCTCAATCCTCAACCCTCAATCCTCAAACCTCAGCCTTCAATCCTCAAATGTTAATCCTCAATTATCAATCCTCATTCCTCAATCCTCAATCCTCAACCCTCAACCCTCAATCCTCAATCCTCAATCCACAATCCTCAATACTCAATCCTCAACCCTCAACCCTCAATCCTCAATCCTCAATACTCAACCCTCAATCCTCAATGCTCAATCCTCAATGCTCAATCCTCAATCACCAATCCTCAATCCTCAATCCTCAACCCTCAATCCTCAATGCTCAATCCTCAATACTCAACACTCAATTCTCAATCCTCAATCCTCAAACCTCAATCCTCAATCCTCGGTCCTCAATATTCAATGCACAATCCTCAATCCTCAATCCTCAGTCATCAATTCTCAATCCTCAATCTTCAATCCTCAATCCTCAGTCCTCAATCCTCTATCCTCAACCCTCAATCTTCAATCCTCAACACTCAATCCTCAATGATCAATCCTCAATCATCAATCCTCAATCCTCAACTCTCAATCCTCAATCCTCAATCCTCAATCTTCAATCATCAATCATCAATCCTCAATCTTCAATCCTCAACCATCAATCCTCAATCCTCAATCCTCAATCCTCAACCCTGAATCCTCAACCCTCAGAAATCAACCCTCAATCCTCAATCCTCAATCCTCAATCCTCAATCCTCAATCCACAATCCTCAATTCTCAGTCCTCAAGCCTCAATCCTAAATATTCAATTGTCACCCCTGAATTCTCAAACCTCAATCCTCAACCCTCAGTCCTCAATCCTCAATCCTCAAACCTCAATCCTCATTCCTCGAACTTCAATCCTCAATATTCAATGCTCAATCCTCAATTCACACCACTCAATTCTCAACTATCATTACACAATACTCAATGCTCAATCCTGAATACTCAATCTTCAATCCTCAATCCTCAATCCCCAAAATTCAATTGTCAATCCTCAATTCTTAAACCTCAGTCCTCAATCCTCCATCCTCAACCCTCAATCCTCAATCTTCTATCCTCAATCCTCAACGCTCAATCCTCAATCCTCAATCCTCAATCCTCAATCCTCAGTCCTCAAACCTCAATCCTCAATATTCAATGCACAACCCTCAATCCTCAAATCTCAATCCTCAATCCTCAATCCTCAATCGTCAATCCTCAAACCTCAACCTTCCATCCACTATCCTCAATCCCCAATCCTCAATCCTCAATCCTCAACCCTCAGTCCTCAATCCTCATTCCTCAATCCTCAGTCCATGACACTCAATCATCAATCCTCAATATTCAATTCTCAATCCTCAATCCTCAATCCTCAGTCATCAATGCTCAATCCTCAATCTTCAATCCTCAACCCACAGTCTTCAATCCTCTATCATCAATCCTCAATCCTCAATCCTCAATCCTCAATCCTCAATCGTCAATGCTCAATCCTCAATCATCAATCCTCTATCCTCAATCCTCAACTCTCAATCCTCAAACCTCAGCCTTCAATCCTCAAATGTTAATCCTCAATCCTCAATCCTCAATCCTCAATCCTCAATCCTCAACCCTCAATCCTCAATCCTCAATCCTCAATCCTCAATCCTCAATACTCAATCCTCAACCCTCAATCCTCAATCCTCAATCCTCAATACTCAACCCTCAATCCTCAATGCTCAATCCTCAATACTCAAAACGCAATTATCAATCCTCAATCCTCAACCCTCAATCCTCAATCCTCAATCCTCAATACTCAACCCTCAATCCTCAATGCTCAATCCTCAATACTCAAAACTCAATTCTCAATCGTCAATCCTCAAACCTCAATCCTCAATCCTCAATCCTCAATCCTCCGTCCTCAAACCTCAATCCTCAATATTCAATGCACAATCCTCAATCCTCAATCCTCAATCCTCAATCCTCAATCCTCAATACTCAATCGTCAATCCTCAAACCTCAACCTTCAATCCACTATCCTCAATCCTCAATCCTCAATCCTCAATCCTCAATCCTAAGTCCTCAAGCCTCAATCCTGAATATTCAATTGTCAATCCTCAAATCTCAAACCTCAATCCTCAACCCTCAGTCCTCAATCCTCAATCCTCAGTCCTCAATCCTCAATCCTCAATCCTCAATCCTCAATCCTCAATCCTCAATCCGCAAACCTGAATCCTCAATTCTCAAACCTCAATCCTCAACCCTCAGTCCACAGTCTACAATCTTCAATCTTCAGTCCTCAGTCCTCAATCGTCAATCCTCAATTATCAATCCTCAATCCCCAAACTTCAACTTCAATCCTCAATCTTAAAAGATCAATACACAATTCTCAATCTTCAATCCTCAACACTCAATCCTCAATGCTCAATCCTCAATCCTCAATCCTCAATCCTCAACCCTCAATCCTCAGTCCTCAAGCCTCAACACCCAATATTCAATTGTCAATCCTCAGTTCACTGCACTCAATCCTCAACCCTCAATCCTCAATCCCCAATCGTCAATCCTCAACCCTCAACCCTCAGGCCTCAAGGCTCAGCACCCAATATTCAATTGTCAAACCTCAATTCACTGCACTCAATCCTCAACCCTCAATCCTCAATCCTCAATCCTCAATCCTCAATCGTCAATCCTCAATCCTCAATCCTCAATCCTCAATTCTCAATTCCTCCGTCCTCAAACCTCAATCCTCAATATTCAATGCTCAATCCTCAATCCTCAACATTCAATCCTCAATCCTCAATGCTCAATCTTCAATCCTCAATCCTCAATACTCAACCCTCAGTAATCAATCGTCTATCCTCAGTCCTCAATACTCAATCCTCATTCCTCAATCCTCAACCCTCAATCCTCAGTCCTCAAGGCTCAACACCCAATATTCAATTGACAATCCTCAATTCACTGCACTCAATCCTCAACCCTCAATCCTCAATCCTCAATCCTCAATCCTCAATCCTCAATCCTCAATACTCGATCCTCAATCCTCAGATCTCAAGCCTCAACATTCATTATTCAACTGTCAATATTAAATTCACTGCACACAATTCTCACCTCTCAGTCCTCAGTCTTCAGTCCACAATCTTCAATCCTCAATCGTCAATCCTAAAACCTCAAAATTCTATCCTCAACCCTTAGTCCTCAATCCTCAATCCTCAATTTTCAATCCTCAATAGAAAATCCTCAATCCTCGATCCTCAATTCTCAACCCTCAATACTCAAACCTCAACCCTCGGTCATCAATCCTCAAACAGCAATAATCTATCCTCAAACTTCGATCCTCAATCCTCGATCCTCAATCCTCATCCTCAATTATCAATCCTCAATCCTCAGTCCACAATCCTCAATCCTCAATCTTCAATCCTCAATCCTCAATCCTCAACCATCAATCCTCAATCCTCAGTCCTCAATCCTCAATGCTCAATCCTCAATCCTCAATCCTCAATCTTCAATCATCAATCATCAATCCTCAATCTTCAATCCTCAACCATCAATCCTCAATCCTCAATCCTCAATCCTCAACCCTGAATCCTCAACCCTCAGAAATCAACCCTCAATCCTCAATCCTCAATCCTCAATCCTCAATCCACAATCCTCAATTCTCAGTCCTCAAGCCTCAATCCTAAATATTCAATTGTCACCCCTGAATTCTCAAACCTCAATCCTCAACCCTCAGTCCTCAATCCTCAATCCTCAAACCTCAATCCTCATTCCTCGAACTTCAATCCTCAATATTCAATGCTCAATCCTCAATTCACACCACTCAATTCTCAACTATCATTACACAATACTCAATGCTCAATCCTGAATACTCAATCTTCAATCCTCAATCCTCAATCCCCAAAATTCAATTGTCAATCCTCAATTCTTAAACCTCAGTCCTCAATCCTCCATCCTCAACCCTCAATCCTCAATCTTCTATCCTCAATCCTCAACGCTCAATCCTCAATCCTCAATCCTCAATCCTCAATCCTCAGTCCTCAAACCTCAATCCTCAATATTCAATGCACAATTCTCAATCCTCAAATCTCAATCCTCAATCCTCAATCCTCAATCGTCAATCCTCAAACCTCAACCTTCCATCCACTATCCTCAATCCCCAATCCTCAATCCTCAATCCTCAACCCTCAGTCCTCAATCCTCATTCCTCAATCCTCAGTCCATGACACTCAATCATCAATCCTCAATATTCAATTCTCAATCCTCAATCCTCAATCCTCAGTCATCAATGCTCAATCCTCAATCTTCAATCCTCAACCCACAGTCTTCAATCCTCTATCATCAATCCTCAATCCTCAATCCTCAATCCTCAATCCTCAATCGTCAATGCTCAATCCTCAATCATCAATCCTCTATCCTCAATCCTCAACTCTCAATCCTCAAACCTCAGCCTTCAATCCTCAAATGTTAATCCTCAATCCTCAATCCTCAATCCTCAATCCTCAATCCTCAACCCTCAATCCTCAATCCTCAATCCTCAATCCTCAATCCTCAATACTCAATCCTCAACCCTCAATCCTCAATCCTCAATCCTCAATACTCAACCCTCAATCCTCAATGCTCAATCCTCAATACTCAAAACTCAATTATCAATCCTCAATCCTCAAACCTCAATCCTCAATCCTCAATCCTCAATCCTCCGTCCTCAAACCTCAATCCTCAATATTCAATGCACAATCCTCAATCCTCAATCCTCAATCCTCAATCCTCAATACTCAATCGTCAATCCTCAAACCTCAACCTTCAATCCACTATCCTCAATCCTCAATCCTCAATGCTCAATCCTCAATCCTCTATCCTCAATCCTCAATCCTCAATCCTCAATCCTCAATCTTCAATACACAGTCGTCAATCCGCAATCCTCAACCATCAATCCTCAATCCCCAGTCCCGAATACCTAATACTCAATCGTCAATCCTCAAACCTCAACCTTCAGTCCTCAACCCTTAATCCTCATTCCTGAATCCTCAATCCTCAATTTTCAATCCTCAATAGAATATACTCAATTCTCAGTTTTCAATACTCAGCCCTCAATCTTCAACCCTCAATCATCAACTCTCCATCCGCAATCTTCAATCCTCAACACTCAATCCTCAATGCTCAATCCTCAGTCCTCAATCCTCAACCCCCAATCCTCAATCCTCAACCCTCAATCCCCAATCCTCAATCCTCAATCGTCAACCCTCAATCCTCAATGCTCAATCCTCAATACTCAACACTCAATTCTCAATCCTCAATCCTCAAACCTCAATCCTCAATTGTCGGTCCTCAATATTCAATGCACAACCCTCAATCCTCAATCCTCAGTCGTCAATTCTCTATCCTCAATCTTCAATCCTCAATCCTCAGTCCTCAATCCTCTATCCTCAATACTCAATCTTCAATCCTCAACACTCAATCCTCAATGCTCAATCCTCAATCTTCAATCCTCTATCCTCAATCCTCAACCCTCAATCCTCAAACCTCAGCCTTCAATCCTCAAATGTTAATCCTCAATTATCAATCCTCATTCCTCAATCCTCAATCCTCAACCCTCAACCCTCAATCCTCAATCCTCAATCCACAATCCTCAATACTCAATCCTCAACCCTCAATCCTCAATCCTCAATCCTCAATACTCAACCCTCAATCCTCAATGCTCAATCCTCAATGCTCAATCCTCAATCACCAATCCTCAATCCTCAATCCTCAACCCTCAATCCTCAATGCTCAATCCTCAATACTCAACACTCAATTCTCAATCCTCAATCCTCAAACCTCAATCCTCAATCCTCGGTCCTCAATATTCAATGCACAATCCTCAATCCTCAATCCTCAGTCATCAATTCTCAATCCTCAACCTTCAATCCTCAATCCTCAGTCCTCAATCCTCTATCCTCAACCCTCAATCTTCAATCCTCAACACTGAATCCTCAATGATCAATCCTCAATCATCAATCCTCAATCCTCAACTCTCAATCCTCAATCCTCAAGCCTCATTCATCAATCCTCAAACGTTAATCCTCAATCCTCAATCCTCAATCCTCAATCGTCAACCCTCAATCCTCAATCCTCAATCCTCAATCCTCAACCCTCAATCCTCAATCCTCAATCCTCAACCATCAATCCTCAATGCTCAATCCTCTATCCTCAATCCCCAATCCTCAACTCTCAATCCTCAATCCTCAATCCTCAATCCTCAATCCTCAATCCTCAATCCTCAACCCTCAATCCTCAATGCTCAATCCTCAATACTCAACACTGAATTCTCAATCCTCAGTCCTCAAACCTCAATCCTCAACCCTCAATCCTCAACCCTCCTGCCTCAAACCTCAATCCTCAATATTCAATGCACAATCCTCAATCCTCAAACCTCAATCCTCAATCCTCAATCCTCAATCGTCAATCCTCAAACCTCAACCTTCGATCCACTATCCTCAATCCTCAATCCTCAATCCTCAATCCTCAATCATCACTCCTCAATCGTCGATCCTCAATCTTCAGCCATCAATCCTCAATCCTCAATACCCAATCCTCAACCCTCAACGTCAACCCTCAAACCTCAACCTTCAATCCTCAACCGTTAATCCTCAATCCTCAACCATCAATCCTCAATCCTCAATCCTCAATTCTCAACCCTCAATCCTCAATCCTCAATCCTCAATCCTCAATCCACAATCCTCAATTCTCAGTCCTCAAGCCTCAATCCTAAATATTCAATTGTCACCCCTGAATTCTCAAACCTCAATCCTCAACCCTCAGTCCTCAATCCTCAATCCTCAAACCTCAATCCTCATTCCTCGAACTTCAATCCTCAATATTCAATCCTCAATCCTCAATTCACACCACTCAATTCTCAACTATCGTTACACAATACTCAATGCTCAATCCTGAATACTCAATCTTCTATCCTCAATCCTCACCGCTCAATCCTCAATCCTCAATCCTCAATCCTCAATCCTCAGTCCTCAATACTCAACCCTCAATCCCCAAAATTCAATTGTCCGTCCTCAATTCTCAAACCTCAGACCTCAATCCGCCATCCTCATTCTCAAACCTCAATCTTCAACATCAATCCTCAATCCTCAATCTTCAATCCTCAATCCTCAACTCTCAATCCTCAACCCACAGTCTCAACGATCAATCCTCAATCCTCATTCCTCAGTCCTCAATCCTCAATCCTCAATCCTCAGTAGAATATCCTCAATACTCAGTTTTCGATACTCAAGCCACAATCTTCAATCTTCAAATCTCAAACCTTAAACATGAATTCTCAACACTCTATCCTCAACTCTCAGTCCTCAATCTTCAATCTTCAATCCTCAATCCTCAATATTCAAACCTCAATCCTCGACTTTCAATCCTCAATCCTCAATCCTCAATCCGCAAACCTGAATCCTCAATTCTCAAACCTAAATCCTCAACCTTCAGTCCGCAGTCTTCAATCTTCAATCTTCAGTCCTGAGTCCTCAATCGTCAATCCTCAATTATCAATCCTCAATCCCCAAACTTCAACCTTAATCCTCAATCTTAAAAGATCAATACACAATTCTCAATCTTCAATCCTCAACACTCAATCCTCAATGCTCAATCCTCAATCCTCAATCCTCAATCCTCAATCCTCAATCCTCAATCCTCAACCGCCGATGCTCAATCCTCAACCACCAATCCTCAATCCTCAATACCCAGTCCTCAATCCTCAATCGTCAATCCTCAAACCTCAACCTTCAATCCTCAACCCTTAATCCTCAATCCTCCATCCTCAATCCTCATTTGTCAATCCTCAATAGAATATCCTCAATTCTCAGTTTTCAATACTCAGTCCTCAATCTTCAATCGTCAGTCCTCAATCCACAATCTTCAACCCTCAATCCCCAATCTTCAGTCCAGGACACTCAATCTTAAGTCCTCAATCCTCATTCGTCAATCCTCAATACTCAACCATCAATCTTCAATCCTCAATCCTCAATCCTCTATCCTCAATCCTCAATCCTCGATTCTCAGCCCTCATTAGAAAATCCTCAATTCTCAGTTTTCAATACACAATCCTCAATCTTCAATCTTCAAATCTCGGTTCCGAAACATCAATTCTCAATACTCTATCCTCAACACTCAGTCCTCAATCTTCAGCCAACGATCCTGGAACCTCAATCTTCAATCTTCAATCCTCGACCCTGAGTCCTCAACCCTCAATACTCAAACTTCAATCCTTTATCCGCAATCCTCAACCCTCAATCCTCAATACTCAATCCTCAATCCTCAATCCTCCGTCCTCAAAACTCCATCCTCAATCCTCAATACTCAATAGTCGATCCTCAATCGTCAATCCTCAAACCTCAACCTTCAATGCTCAACCCTTAATCCGCAATCCTCAACCATCAATCCTCAATCCTCAATCCCCAATCCTCAATCCTCAACCATCAATCCTGAAACCTCAACCTTCAATCCTCTACCCTTAATCCTCAATCCTCAATCCTCAATCCTCAATCTTCAATCCTCAATTGAGTATCCTCAATACTCAATCCTCAATCTTCAATCATCAATAATCAATCCACAATCTTCGATCCTCAATCCTCAATCGTCAACTCTCAATCCTCAACACTCAGTAATCAACCCTCAATCCTCAATGCTCAATCCTCAATCCTCAATCCTCAATTATCAATTCTCAATCCTCAATCTTCAACCATCAATACTAAATACTCAATGCTCAATCCTCAATTCTCTATCCTCAATCCTCAATCTTCAATCCTCAATCCTCAATCCTCAATACTCAATCGTCAACCCTCAATCCTCGATCCTCAATCCTCAATACCCAATCCTCAATCCTCAATACTCAACCCTCAATCCTCAATGCTCAATCCTCAATACACAACACTCAATTCTCAATCTTCAATCCTCAAACCTCAATCCTCAATCCTCAATCCTCAATCCTCCGTCCTCAAACCTCAATCCTCAATATTCAATGCACAATCCTCAATCCTCAATCCTCAGTCATCAATTCTCAATACTCAAACTTCAATCCTCAACCCTAAGTCCTCAATCCTGTATCCTCAATCCTCAGCCTTCAATCCTCAAACGTTAATCCTCAATCCTCAATCCTCAGTCCTCAATCCTCAACTCTCAGTCCTCAATCCTCAGTCCTCAATCCTCAATCCTCAGTCCTCAATCCTCTACCCTCAATCCTCAATGCTCAATCCTCAGTCCTCAATCCTCAACCCTCAATCCTCAATCCTCAGTCCTCAATCCCCAATCCTCAATCCTCAATCCTCAACCCTCAATCCTCAATGCTCAATCCTCAATACTCAACACTCAATTCTCAATCCTCAATCCTCAAACCTCAATCCTCAACCCTCGGTCCTCAATATTCAATACACAATCCTCAATCCTCAATCCTCAGTCATCAATTCTCAATCCTCAACCTTCAATCCTCAACCCACAGTCCTCAATCCTCTATCATCAATCCTCAATCCTCAATCCTCAATCCTCAATCGTCAATGCTCAATCCTCAATCATCAATCCTCTATCCTCAATCCTCAACCCTCAATCCTCAAACCTCAGCCTTCAATCCTCAAATGTTAATCCTCAATCCTCAATCCTCAATCCTCAATCCTCAATCCTCAATCCTCAACCCTCAATCCTCAATCCTCAATCCTCAATCCTCAATCCTCAATACTCAATCCTCAACCCTCAATCCTCAATCCTCAATCCTCAATACTCAACCCTCAATCCTCAATGCTCAATCCTCAATACTCAAAACTCAATTATCAATCCTCAATCCTCAAACCTCAATCCTCAATCCTCAATCCTCAATCCTCCGTCCTCAAACCTCAATCCTCAATATTCAATGCACAATCCTCAATCCTCAATCCTCAATCCTCAATCCTCAATACTCAATCGTCAATACTCAAACCTCAACCTTCAATCCACTATCCTCAATCCTCAATCCTCAATGCTCAATCCTCAATCCTCTATCCTCAATCCTCAATCCTCAATCCTCAATCCTCAATCTTCAATACACAGTCGTCAATCCTCAATCCTCAACCATCAATCCTCAATCCCCAGTCCCGAATACCTAATCCTCAATCGTCAATCCTCAAACCTCAACCTTCAGTCCTCAACCCTTAATCCTCAATCCTGAATCCTCAATCCTCAATTTTCAATCCTCAATAGAATATACTCAATTCTCAGTTTTCAATACTCAGCCCTCAATATTCAACCCTCAATCATCAACTCTCCATCCGCAATCTTCAATCCTCAACACTCAATCCTCAATGCTCAATCCTCAGTCCTCAATCCTCAACCCCCAATCCTCAATCCTCAATCCTCAATCCCCAATCCTGAATCCTCAATCCTCAACCCTCAATCCTCAATGCTCAATCCTCAATACTCAACACTCAATTCTCAACCCTCAATCCTCAAACCTCAATCCTCAATTGTCGGTCCTCAATATTCAATGCACAATCCTCAATCCTCAATCCTCAGTCGTCAATTCTCTATCCTCAATCTTCAATCCTCAATCCTCAGTCCTCAATCCTCTATCCTCAATACTCAATCTTCAATCCTCAACACTCAATCCTCAATGCTCAATCCTCAATCATCAATCCTCTATCCTCATTCCTCAACCCTCAATCCTCAAACCTCAGCCTTCAATCCTCAAATGTTAATCCTCAATCATCAATCCTCATTCCACAATCCTCAATCCTCAACCCTCAACCCTCAATCCTCAATCCTCAATCCACAATCCGCAATACTCAATCCTCAACCCTCAATCCTCAATCCTCAATCCTCAATACTCAACCCTCAATCCTCAATGCTCAATCCTCAATACTCAATACTCAATTCTCAATCCTCAATCCTCAAACCTCAATCCTCAATCCTCTATCCTCAATCCTCCGTCCTCAAACCTCAATCCTCAATATTCAATGCACAATCGTCAATCCTCAATCCTCAATCCTCAATCCTCAATGCTCAATCGTCAATCCTCAAACCTCAACCTTCAATCCACTATCCTCAATCCTCAATCCTCAATCCTCAATCCTCAATCCTAAGTCCTCAAGCCTCAATCCTCAATATTCAATTGTCAATCCTCAAATCTCAAACCTCAATCCTCAACCCTCAGTCCTCAATCCTCAATCCTCAGTCATCAATTCTCAATCCTCGATCCTCAATCCTCAATCCCCAATCATCAATCCTCAATCGTCAATCCTCAAACCTCAACCTTCATTACTCTACCCTTAATCCTCAATCCTCAATCCTCATTCCTCAATTCTCAATCCTCAATAGAATATCCTCGATTCTCAGATTTCAATACTCAGTCCTCAATCTTCAATCCTCAACCTTCAATTCTCAATCCGCAATGCCCAATCCTCAATCCTCAATCGTCAAACCTCAAACCTCAACCTTCAATCCTCAAACCTTAATCCTCAATCCTCAATACTCAATCCTCAATCTTCAATTTTCAATCCTCTACAGAATATCCTCAATTCTCCGTTTTCAATACACAGTCCTCAATCTTCAATCGTCAGTCCTCAATCCTCAATCTTCAACCCTCAATGCTCAATCCTCAGTCCACGACACTCAATCTTCAATCCTCAATCCTCAATCTTCAATCCTCAATCCTCAACCATCAATCCTCAATCCTCAATCCTCAATCCTCAACCCTCAATCCTCAACCCTCTATCCTCGATCCTCAATCCCTAATCTTCAATCCTCAATCTGCAGCCATCAATCCACAATCCTCAATCCTCAATCGTCAATTGTCAAATCTCAATCCTCAATAGAATATCCTCAACACTCAGTATTCAATACTCAGTCCTCAATCTTCTATCCTCAATCCTCAATCCTCAATCCTCAATCCTCAATCCTCAAATGTTAATCCTCAATCCTCAATCCTCAATCCTCAATCCTCAACCCTCAATCCTCAATCCTCAATCCTCAATCCTCAATCCTCAATACTCAATCCTCAACACTCAATCCTCAATCCTCAATCCTCAATACTCAACCCTCAATACTCAATGCTCAATCCTCAATACTCAAAACTCAATTCTCAATCGTCAATCCTCAAACCTCAATCCTCAATCCTCAATCCTCAATCCTCCGTCCTCAAACCTCAATCCTCAATATTCAATGCACAATCCTCAATCCTCAATCCTCAAATGTTAATCCTCAATCCTCAACCCTCAGTCCTCAATCCTCAATCCTCAGTCCTCAATCCTCAATCCTCAATCCTCAATCCTCAATCCTCAATCCGCAAACCTGAATCCTCAATTCTCAAACCTCAATCCTCAACCCTCAGTCCACAGCCTTCAATCTTCAATCTTCAGTCCTCAGTCCTCAATCGTCAATCCTCAATTATCAATCCTCAATCCCCAAACTTCAACTTCAATCCTCAATCTTAAAAGATCAATACACAATTCTCAATCTTCAATCCTCAACACTCAATCCTCAATGCTCAATCCTCAATCCTCAATCCTCAATCTTCAATCATCAATCATAAATCCTCAATCTTCAATCCTCAATCCTCAACCCTGAATCCTCAACCCTCAGTAATCAACCCTCAATCCTCAATCCTCAATCCTCAATCCTCAATCCACAATCCTCAATTCTCAGTCCTCAAGCCTCAATCCTAAATATTCAATTGTCACCCCTGAATTCTCAAACCTCAATCCTCAACCCTCAGTCCTCAATCCTCAATCCTCAAACCTCAATCCTCATTCCTCGAACTTCAATCCTCAATATTCAATGCTCAATCCTCAATTCACACCACTCAATTCTCAACTATCATTACACAATACTCAATGCTCAATCCTGAATACTCAATCTTCAATCCTCAATCCTCAATCCCCAAAATTCAATTGTCAATCCTCAATTCTTAAACCTCAGTCCTCAGTCCTCCATCCTCAAACCTCAATCCTCAATCTTCTATCCTCAATCCTCAACGCTCAATCCTCAATCCTCAATCCTCAATCCTCAATCCTCAATCCTCAGTCCTCAATCCTCAACCCTCAATCCCCAAAATTCAATTGTCCATCCTCAATTCTCAAACCTCAGACCTGAATCCGCCATCCTCATTCTCAAACCTCAATCTTCAATATCAATCCTCAATCCTCAATCTTCAATCCTCAATCCTCAACTCTCAATCCTCAACCCACAGTCTCAACGATCAATCCTCAATCCTCATTCCTCAGTCCTCAATCCTCATTCCTCAATCCTCAGTAGAATATCCTCAATACTCAGTTTTCAATACTCAAACCACAATCTTCAATCTTCAAATCTCAAACCCTAAACATGAATTCTCAACACTCTATCCTCAACTCTCAGTCCTCAATCTTCAATCTTCAATCCTCAATCCTCAATATTCAATCCTCAATCCTCGACTTTCAATCCTCAATCCTCAATCCTCATTCCGCAAACCTGAATCCTCACTTCTCAAACCTAAATCCTCAACCCTCAGTCCACAGTATTCAATCTTCAATCTTCAGTCCTGAGTCCTCAATCGTCAATCCTCAATTATCAATCCTCAATCCCCAAACTTCAACCTCAATCCTCAATCTTAAAAGATCAATACACAATTCTCAATCTTCAATCCTCAACACTCAATCCTCAATCCTCAATCCTCAATCCTCAATCCTCAACCGCCGATGCTCAATCCTCAACCACCAATCCTCAATCCTCAATACCCAGTCCTCAATCCTCAATCGTCAATCCTCAAACCTCAACCTTCAATCCTCAACCCTTAATCCTCAATCCTCCATCCTCAATCCGCAATTTTCAATCCTCAATAGAATATCCTCAATTCTCAGTTTTCAATACTCAGTCCTCAATCTTCAATCGTCAGTCCTCAATCCACAATCTTCAACCCTCAATCCCCAATCTTCAGTCCAGGACACTCAATCTTAAGTCCTCAATCCTCATTCGTCAATCCTCAATACTCAACCATCAATCCTCAATCCTCAATCCTCAATCCTCTATCCTCAATCCTCAATCCTCGATTCTCAGCCCTCATTAGAAAATCCTCAATTCTCAGTTTTCAATACACAATCCTCATTCTTCAATCTTCAAATCTCGGTTCCGAAACATCAATTCTCAATACTCTATCCTCAACTCTCAGTCCTCAATCTTCAACCAACTATCCTGGAACCTCAATCTTCAATCTTCAATCATCGACCCTGAGTTCTCAACCCTCAATACTCAAACTTCAATCCTTTATCCGCAATCCTCAATCCTCAATCCTCAATACTCAATCCTCAATCCTCAATCCTCCGTCCTCAAACCGCCATCCTCAATCCTCAATACTCAATAGTCGATCCTCAATCGTCAATCCTCAAACATCAACCTTCAATGCTCAACCCTTAATCCTCAATCCTCAACCATCAATCCTCAATCCTCAATCCCCAATCCTCAATCCTCAACCATCAATCCTCAAACCTCAACCTTCAATCCTCAACCCTCAATGCTCAATCCTCAATCCTCAATTATCAATTCTCAATCCTCAATCTTCAACCATCAATACTCAATACTCAATGCTCAATCCTCAATCCACTATCCTCAATCCTCAATCCTCAATCCTCAATCCTCAATCCTCAATACTCAATCGTCAATCCTCGATCCTCAACCATCAATCCTCAATCACCAATCCCGAATCCTCAATCCTCACTCGTCAATCCTCAAACCTCAACCTTCAATCCTCAACCCTCAATCCTCAATCCTCAATCCTCAATCCTCAATCCTCAATCCTCAAACCTCAAACCTCAGCCTTCAATCCTCAAACGTTAATCCTCAATCCTCAATCCTCTATCCTCAATCCTCTACCCTCAATCCTCAATCCTCAATCCTCAATCCTCAATCCTCAATCCTCAATCCTTAACCCTCAATACTCAATGCTCAATCCTCAATACACAACACTCAATTCTCAATCCTCAATCCTCAAACCTCAATCCTCAATCCTCAATCCTCAGTCATCAATTCTCAATACTCAAACTTCAATCCTCAACCCTCAGTCCTCAATCCTGTATCCTCAATCCTCAATCTTCTATCCTCAACACTCAATCCTCAATGCTCAATCCTCAATCATCAATCCTCAATCCTCAATCCTCAATCCTCAATCCTCAAACCTCAGCCTTCAATCCTCAAACGTTAATCCTCAATACTCAATCCTCAGTCCTCAATCCTCAACTCTCAGTCCTCAATCCTCAATCCTCAATCCTCAATCCTCAGTCCTCATTCCTCAACCCTCAATCCTCAATGCTCAATCCTCAGTCCTCAATCCTCAACCCTCAATCCTCAATCCTCAATCCTCAATCCCCAATCCTCAATCCTCAATCCTCAACCCTCAATCCTGAATGCTCAATCCTCAATACTCAACACCCAATTCTCAATCCTCAATCCTCAAACCTCAATCCTCAATCCTCGGTCCTCAATATTCAATGCACAATCCTCAATCCTCAATCCTCAGTCATCAACTCTCAATCCTCAATCTTCAATCCTCAATCCTCAGTCCTCAATCCTCTATCCTCAACCCTCAATCTTCAATCCTCAACACTCAATCCTCAATGATCAATCCTCAATCATCAATCCTCAATCCTCAACTCTCAATCCTCAATCCTCAAGCCTCATTCATCAATCCTCAAACGTTAATCCTCAATCCTCAATCCTCAATCCTCAATCGTCAACCCTCAATCCTCAATCCTCAATCCTCAATCCTCAATCCTCAATCCTCAATCCTCAGTCCTCAACCCTCAATCCTCAATGCTCAATCCTCTATCCTCAATCCTCAATCCTCAACTCTCAATCCTCAATCCTCAATCCTCAATCCTCAATCCTCAATCCTCAATCCTCAACCCTCAATACTCAATGCTCAATCCTCAATACTCAACACTCAATTCTCAATCCTCAGTCCTCAAACCTCAATCCTCAATCCTCAATCCTCAACCCTCCTGCCTCAAACCTCAATCCTCAATATTCAATGCACAATCCTCAATCCTCAAACCTCAATCCTCAATCCTCAATCCTCAATCGTCAATCCTCAAACCTCAACCTTCGATCCACTATCCTCAATCCTCAATCCTCAATCCTCAATCCTCAATCCTCAATCATCACTCCTCAATCGTCAATCCTCAATCTTCAGCCATCAATCCTCAATCCTCAATACCCAATCCTCAACCCTCAACGTCAATCCTCAAACCTCAACCTTCAATCCTCAACCGTTAATCCTCAATCCTCAACCATCAATCCTCAATCCTCAATCCTCAATCCTCAACCCTCAATCCTCAATCCTCAATCCTCAATCCTCAATCCACAATCCTCAATTCTCAGTCCTCAAGCCTCAATCCTAAATATTCAATTGTCACCCCTGAATTCTCAAACCTCAATCCTCAACCCTCAGTCCTCAATCCTCAATACTCAAACCTCAATCCTCATTCCTCGAACTTCAATCCTCAATATTCAATGCTCAATCCTCAATTCACACCACTCAATTCTCAACTATCATTACACAATACTCAATGCTCAATCCTGAATACTCAATCTTCGATCCTCAATCCTCAATCCCAAAATTCAATTGTCAATCCTCAATTCTTAAACCTCAGTCCTCAATCCTCCATCCTCAACCCTCAATCCTCAATCTTCTATCCTCAATCCTCAACGCTCAATCCTCAATCCTCAATCCTCAATCCTCAATCCTCAGTCCTCAATACTCAACCCTCAATCCCCAAAATTCAATTGTCCATCCTCAATTCTCAAACATCAGACCTCAATCCGCCATCCTCATTCTCAAACCTCAATCTTCAACATCAATCCTCAATCCTCAATCTTCAATCTTCAATCCTCAACTCTCAATCCTCAACCCACAGTCTCAACGATCAATCCTCAATCCTCAATCCTCAGTCCTCAATCCTCAATCCTCAATCCTCAGTAGAATATCCTCAATACTCAGCTTTCAATACTCAAACCACAATCTTCAATCTTCAAATCTCAAACCTTAAACATGAACTCTCAACACTCTATCCTCAACTCTCAGTCCTCAATCTTCATTCTTCAATCCTCAATCCTCAATATTCATTCCTCAATCCTCGACTTTCAATCCTCAATCCTCAATCCTCAATCCGCAAACCTGAATCCTCAATTCTCAAACCTAAATCCTCAACCCTCAGTCCACAGTCTTCAATCTTCAATCTTCAGTCCTGAGTCCTCAATCGTCAATCCTCAATTATCAGTCCTCAATCCCCAAACTTCAACCTCAATCCTCAATCTTAAAAGATCAATACACAATTCTCAATCTTCAATCCTCAACACTCAATCCTCAATGCTCAATCCTCAATCCTCAATCCTCAATCCTCAATCCTCAATCCTCAATCCTCAATCCTCAACCGCCGATGCTCAATTCTCAACCACCAATCCTCAATCCTCAATACCCAGTCCTCAATCCTCAATCGTCAATCCTCAAACCTCAACCTTCAATCCTCAACCCTTAATCCTCAATCCTCCATCCTCAATCCTCAATTTTCAATCCTCAATAGAATATCCTCAATTCTCAGTTTTCAATACTCAGTCCTCAATCTTCAATCGTCAGTCCTCAATCCACAATCTTCAACCCTCAATCCCCAATCTTCAGTCCAGGACACTCAATCTTAAGTCCTCAATCCTCATTCGTCAATCCTCAATACTCAACCATCAATCCTCAATCCTCAATCCTCAATCCTCTATCCTCAATCCTCAATCCTCGATTCTCAGCCCTCATTAGAAAATCCTCAATTCTCAGTTTTCAATACACATTCCTCAATCTTCAATCTTCAAATCTCGGTTCCGAAACATCAATTCTCAATACTCTATCCTCAACACTCAGTCCTCAATCCTCAACCAACGATCCTGGAACCTCAATCTTCAATCTTCAATCCTCGACCCTGAGTCCTCAACCCTCAATACTCAAACTTCAATCCTTTATCCGCAATCCTCAATCCTCAATCCTCAATACTCAATCCTCAATCCTCAATCCTCCGTCCTCAAAACGCCATCCTCAATCCTCAATACTCAATAGTCGATCCTCAATCGTCAATCCTCAAACCTCAACCTTCAATGCTCAACCCTTAATCCGCAATCCTCAACCATCAATCCTCAATCCTCAATCCCCAATCCTCAATCCTCAACCATCAATCCTCAAACCTCAACCTTCAATCCTCAACCCTTAATCCTCAATCCTCAATCCTCAGTCCTCAATCTTCAATCCTCAATTGAGTATCCTCAATACTCAATCCTCAATCTTCAATCATCAATAATCAATCCACAATCTTCGATCCTCAATCCTCAATCGTCAACTATCAATCCTCAACACTCAGTAATCAACCCTCAATCCTCAATGCTCAATCCTCAATCCTCAATCCTCAATTATCAATTCTCAATCCTCAACCTTCAACCATCAATACTCAATACTCAATGCTCAATCCTCAATCCTCTATCCTCAATCCTCAATCCTCAATCCTCAATCCTCAATCCTCAATACTCAATCGTCAATCCTCAATCGTCAATCCTCAAACCTCAACCTTCAATCCTCAACCCTTAATCCTCAATCCTCCAACCTCAATCCTCAATTTTCAATCCTCAATAGAATATCCTCAATTCTCAGTTTTCAATACTCAGTCCTCAATCTTCAATCGTCAGTCCTCAATCCACAATCTTCAACCCTCAATCCCCAATCTTCAGTCCAGGACACTCAATCTTAAGTCCTCAATCCTCATTCGTCAATCCTCAATACTCAACCATCAATCCTCAATCCTCAATCCTCAATCCTCTATCCTCAATCCTCAATCCTCGATTCTCAGCCCTCATTAGAAAATCCTCAATTCTCAGTTTTCAATACACAATCCTCAATCTTCAATCTTCAAATCTCGGTTCCGAAACATCAATTCTCAATACTCTATCCTCAACACTCAGTCCTCAATCTTCAACCAACGATCCTGGAACCTCAATCTTCAATCTTCAATTCTCGACCCTGTGTCCTCAACCCTCAATACTCAAACTTCAACCCTTTATCCGCAATCCTCAATCCTCAATCCTCAATACTCAATCCTCAATCCTCAATCCTCCGTCCTCAAAACGCCATCCTCAATCCTCAATACTCAATAGTCGATCCTCAATCGTCAATCCTCAAACCTCAACCTTCAATGCTCAACCCTTAATCCGCAATCCTCAACCATCAATCCTCAATCCTCAATCCCCAATCCTCAATCCTCAACCATCAATCCTCAAACCTCAACCTTCAATCCTCAACCCTTAATCCTCAATCCTCAATCCTCAATCCTCAATCTTCAATCCTCAATTGAGTATCCTCAATACTCAATCCTCAATCTTCAATCATCAATAATCAATCCACAATCTTCGATCCTCAATCCTCAATCGTCAACTATCAATCCTCAACACTCAGTAATCAACCCTCAATCCTCAATGCTCAATCCTCAATCCTCAATCCTCAATTATCAATTCTCAATCCTCAATCTTCAACCATCAATACTCAATACTCAATGCTCAATCCTCAATCCTCTATCCTCAATCCTCAATCCTCAATCCTCAATCCCCAATCATCAATCCTCAATCGTCAACCCTCAATCCTCAATCCTCAATCCTCAATCCTCAATCCTCAATCCTCAATCCTTAACCCTCAATCCTCAATGCTCAATCCTCAATACACAACACTCAATTCTCAATCCTCAATCCTCAAACCTCAATCCTCAATCCTCAATCCTCCGTCCTCAAACCTCAATCCTCAATATTCAATGCACAATCCTCAATCCTCAAACCTCAATCCTCAATCCTCAATCCTCAATCGTCAATTATCAAACCTCAACCTTCGATCCACTATCCTCAATCCTCAATCCTCGATCCTCAATCCTCAATCCCCAATCATCAATCCGCAATCGTCAACCCTCAACACTCAATACTCAATGCTCAATCCTCAATCCTCAATCCTCAATCCTCAATCCTCAACCCTCAATCCTCAATGCTCAATCCTCAATACTCAACACACAATTCTCAATCCTCAGTCCTCAAACCTCAATCCTCAATCCTCAATCCTCAATCCTCCGTCCTCAAACCTCAATCCTCAATATTCAATGCACAACCCTCAATCCTCAAATCTCAATCCTCAATCCTCAATCCTCAATCGTCAATCCTCAAACCTCAACCTTCCATCCACTATCCTCAATCCTCAATCCTCAATCCTCAATCCTCAATCCTCAATCCTCAACCCTCAATCCTCAATCCTCAATCCTCAATCCTCAATCCTCAATACTCAATCCTCAACCCTCAATCCTCAATCCTCAATCCTCAATACTCAACCCTCAATCCTCAATGCTCAATCCTCAATACTCAAAACTCAATTATCAATCCTCAATCCTCAAACCTCAACCTCATACCTCAATCCTCAATCCTCCGTCCTCAAACCTCAATCCTCAATATTCAATGCGCAATCCTCAATCCTCAATCCTCAATCCTCAATCCTCAATACTCAATCGTCAATCCTCAAACCTCAACCTTCAATCCACTATCCTCAATCCTCAATCCTCAATGCTCAATCCTCAATCCTCTATCCTCAATACTCAATCCTCAATCCTCAATCCTCAATCTTCAATACACAGTCGTCAATCCTCAATCCTCAACCATCAATCCTCAATCCCCTGTCCCGAATACCTAATCCTCAATCGTCAATCCTCAAACCTCAACCTTCAGTCCTCAACCCTTAATCCTCAATCCTGAATCCTCAATCCTCAATTTTCAATCCTCAATAGAATATACTCAATTCTCAGTTTTCAATACTCAGCCCTCAATCTTCAACCCTCAATCATCAACTCTCCATCCGCAATCTTCAATCCTCAACACTCAATCCTCAATGCTCAATCCTCAGTCCTCAATCCTCAATCCTCAATCCTCAACCCTCAATCCTCAATGCTCAATCCTCAATACTCAACACTCAATTATCAATCCTCAATCCTCAAACCTCAATCCTCAATTGTCGGTCCTCAATATTCAATGCACAATCCTCAATCCTCAATCCTCAGTCGTCAATTCTCTATCCTCAATCTTCAATCCTCAATCCTCAGTCCACAATCCTCTATCCTCAATACTCAATCTTCAATCCTCAACACTCAACCCTCAATGCTCAATCCTCAATCATCAATCCTCTATCCTCAGTCCTCAACCCTCAATCCTCAAACCTCAGCCTTCAATCCTCAAATGTTAATCCTCAATTATCAATCCTCATTCTTCAATCCTCAATCCTCAACCCTCAACCCTCAATCCTCAATCCTCAATCCACAATCCTCAATACTCAATCCTCAACCCTCAATCCTCAATCTTCAATCCTCAATACTCAACCCTCAATCCTCAATGCTCAATCCTCAATACTCAATACTCAATTCTCAATCCTCAATCCTCAAACCTCAATCCTCAATCCTCTATCCTCAATCCTCCGTCCTCAAACCTCAATCCTCAATATTCAATGCACAATCGTCAATCGTCAATCCTCAATCCTCAATCCTCAATCCTCAATACTCAATCGTCAATCCTCAAACCTCAACCTTCAATCCACTATCCTCAATCCTCAATCCTCAATCCTCAATCCTCAATCCTAAGTCCTCAAGCGTCAATCCTCAATATTCAATTGTCAATCCTCAAATCTCAAACCTCAATCCTCAACCCTCAGTCCTCAATCCTCAATCCTCAGTCATCAATTCTCAATCCTCGATCCTCAATCCTCAATCCCCAATCATCAATCCTCAATCGTCAATCCTCAAACCTCAACCTTCATTCCTCTACCCTTAATCCTCAATCCTCTATCCTCATTCCTCAATTCTCAATCCTCAATAGAATATCCTCAATTCTCAGATTTCAATACTCAGTCCTCAATCTTCAATCCTCAACCTTCAATTCTCAATACGCAATACCCAATCCTCAATCCTCAGTCGTCAAACCTCAAACCTCAACCTTCAATCCTCAAACCTTAATCCTCAATCCTCAATCCTCAATCCTCAATCTTCAATTTTCAATCCTCTACAGAATATCCTCAATTCTCCGTTTTCAATACACAGTCCTCAATCTTCAATCGTCAGTCCTCAATCCTCAATCTTCAACCCTCAATGCTCAATCCTCAGTCCACGACACTCAATCTTCAATCCTCAATCCTCAATCTTCAATCCTCAATCCTCAACCATGAATACTCAATCCTCAATCCTCAATCCTCAACCCTCAATCCTCAACCCTCTATCCTCGATCCTCAATCCCTAATCTTCAATCCTCAATCTGCAGCCATCAATCCACAATCCTCAATCCTCAACCGTCAATTGTCAAATCTCAATCCTCAATAGAATATCCTCAACACTCAGTATTCAATACTCAGTCCTCAATCTTCTATCCTCAATCTTCAATCCTGAATATTCAATCCTCTGTCCACAATCCCCAATCCTCAATACCCAATTCTCAATCCTCAATCCTCAATCCTCAATCCTCAATCCTCAATCCGCAATCATCAGTCCTCGAGACTAAATCCTCAATATTCAGTTGTCAATCCTCAATCCTCAAACCTCAATCCTCAACCCTCAGTCCACAGTACTCAATCCTCAATCCCCCGTCCTCAAACATCAATCCTCAACCCTCAATCCTCAATCCTCAATCCTCAATCCTCAATCCTCAATCCTCAATCCTCAATCCTCAAATGTTAATCCTCAATCCTCAATCCTCAATCCTCAATCCTCAACCCTCAATCCTCAATCCTCAATCCTCAATCCTCAATCCTCAATACTCAATCCTCAACCCTCAATCCTCAATCCTCAATCCTCAATACTCAACCCTCAATCCTCAATGCTCAATCCTCAATACTCAAAACTCAATTCTCAATCGTCAATCCTCAAACCTCAATCCTCAATCCTCAATCCTCAATCCTCCGTCCTCAAACCTCAATCCTCAATATTCAATGCACAATCCCCAATCCTCAATCCTCAATCCTCAATCCTCAATACTCAATCGTCAATCCTCAAACCTCAACCTTCAATCCACTATCCTCAATCCTCAATCCTCAATCCTCAATCCTCAATCCTAAGTCCTCAAGCCTCAATCCTGAATATTCAATTGTCAATCCTCAAATCTCAAACCTCAGTCCTCAACCCTGAGTCCTCAATCCTCAATCTTCAGTCCTCAATCCTCAATCCTCAATCCTCAATCCTCAATCCTCAATCCGCAAACCTGAATCCTCAATTCTCAAACCTCAATCCTCAACCCTCAGTCCACAGTCTTCAATCTTCAATCTTCAGTCCTCAGTCCTCAATCGTGAATCCTCAATTATCAATCCTCAATCCCCAAACTTCAACTTCAATCCTCAATCTTAAAAGATCAATACACAATTCTCAATCTTCAATCCTGAACACTCAATCCTCAATGCTCAATCCTCAATCCTCAATCCTCAATCCTCAACCCTCAATCCTCAGTCCTCAAGCCTCAACACCCAATATTCAATTGTCAATCCTCAGTTCACTGCACTCAATCCTCAACCCTCAATCCTCAATCCCCAATCGTCAATCCTCAACCCTCAACCCTCAGGCCTCAAGGCTCAACACCCAATATTCAATTGTCAAACCTCAATTCACTGCACTCAATCCTCAACCCTCAATCCTCAATCCTCAATCCTCAATCCTCAATCCTCAATCCTCAATCCTCAATCTTCTATCCTCAATTCTCAATTCCTCCGTCCTCAAACCTCAATCCTCAATATTCAATGCTCAATCCTCAATCCTCAACATTCAATCCTCAATCCTCAATGCTCAATCTTCAATCCTCAATCCTCAATACTCAACCCTCAGTAATCAATCGTCTATCCTCAGTCCTCAATCCTCAATCCTCAATCCTCAATCCTCAACCCTCAATCCTCTGTCCTCAAGGCTCAACACCCAATATTCAATTGACAATCCTCAATTCACTGCACTCAATCCTCAACCCTCAATCCTCAATCCTCAATCCTCAATCCTCAATCCTCAATCCTCAATACTCGATCCTCAACCCTCAGACCTCAAGCCTCAACATTCATTATTCAATTGTCAATATTAAATTCACTGCACACAATTCTCACCTCTCAGTCCTCAATCTTCAGTCCACAATCTTCAATCCTCAATCGTCAATCCTAAAACCACAAAATTCTATCCTCAACCCTTAGTCCTCAATCCTCAATCCTCAATTTTCAATCCTCAATAGAAAATCCTCAATCCTCGATGCTCAATTCTCAACCCTCAATACTCAAACCTCAACCCTCGGTCATCAATCCTCAAACAGCAATAATCTATCCTCAAACTTCGATCCTCAATCCTCGATCCTCAATCCTCATCCTCAATTGTCAATCCTCAATCCTCAGTCCACAATCCTCAATCCTCAATCTTCAATCCTCAATCCTCAATCCTCAACCATCAATCCTCAACCCTCAGTCCTCAATCCTCAATGCTCAATCCTCAATCCTCAATCCTCAATCTTCAATCATCAATCATCAATCCTCAATCTTCAATCCTCAATCCTCAACCCTGAATCCTCAACCCTCAGTAATCAACCCTCAATCCTCAATCCTCAATCCTCAATCCTCAATCCACAATCCTCAATTCTCAGTCCTCAAGCCTCAATCCTAAATATTCAATTGTCACCCCTGAATTCTCAAACCTCAATCCTCAACCCTCAGTCCTCAATCCTCAATCCTCAAACCTCAATCCTCATTCCTCGAACTTCAATCCTCAATATTCAATGCTCAATCCTCAATTCACACCACTCAATTCTCAACTATCATTACACAATACTCAATGCTCAATCCTGAATACTCAATCTTCAATCCTCAATCCTCAATCCCCAAAATTCAATTGTCAATCTTCAATTCTTAAACCTCAGTCCTCAATCCTCCATCCTCAAACCTCAATCCTCAATCTTCTATCCTCAATCCTCAACGCTCAATCCTCAATCCTCAATCCTCAATCCTCAATCCTCAATCCTCAACCCTCAGTCCTCAATCCTCAATCCTCAAACCTCAATCCACATTCCTCGATCTTCAATCCTCAATATTCAATGCTCAATCCTCAATTCACACCACTCAATTCTCAACTATCATTACACAATACTCAATGCTCAATCCTGAATGCTCAATCTTCAATCCTCAATCCTCAATCCCCAAAATTCAATTGTCAATCCTCAATTCTTAAACCTCAGTCCTCAATCCTCCATCCTCAACCCTCAATCCTCAATCTTCTATCCTCAATCCTCAACGCTCAATCCTCAATCCTCAATCCTCAATCCTCAATCCTCAGTCCTCAATACTCAACCCTCAATCCCCAAAATTCAATTGTCCATCCTCAATTCTCAAACCTCAGACCTCAATCCGCCATCCTCATTCTCAAACCTCAATCTTCAACATCAATCCTCAATCCTCAATCTTCAATCCTCAATCCTCAACTCTCAATCCTCAACCCACAGTCTCAACGATCAATCCTCAATCCTCATTCCTCAGTCCTCAATCCTCAATCCTCAATCCTCAGTAGAATATCCTCAATACTCAGATTTCGATACTCAAACCACAATCTTCAATCTTCAAATCTCAAACCTTAAACATGAATTCTCAACACTCTATCCTCAACTCTCAGTCCTCAATCTTCAATCTTCAATCCTCAATCCTCAATATTCAATCCTCAATCCTCGACTTTCAATCCTCAATCCTCAATCCTCAATCCGCAAACCTGAATCCTCAATTCTCAAACCTAAATCCTCAACCCTCAGTCCACAGTCTTCAACCTTCAATCTTCAGTCCTGAGTCCTCAATCGTCAATCCTCAATTATCAATCCTCAATCCCCAAACTTCAACCTCAATCCTCAATCTTAAAAGATCAATACACAATTCTCAATCTTCAATCCTCAACACTCAATCCTCAATGCTCAATCCTCAATCCTCAATCCTCAATCCTCAATCCTCAATCCTCATTCCTCAATCCTCAACCGCCGATGCTCAATCCTCAACCACCAATCCTCAATCCTCAATACCCAGTCCTCAATCCTCAATCGTCAATCCTCAAACCTCAACCTTCAATCCTCAACCCTTAATCCTCAATCCTCCATCCTCAATCCTCAATTGTCAATCCTCAATAGAATATCCTCAATTCTCAGTTTTCAATACTTAGTCCTCAATCTTCAATCGTCAGTCCTCAATCCACAATCTTCAACCCTCAATCCCCAATCTTCAGTCCAGGACACACAATCTTAAGTCCTCAATCCTCATTCGTCAATCCTCAATACTCAACCATCAATCTTCAATCCTCAATCCTCAATCCTCTATCCTCAATCCTCAATCCTCGATTCTCAGCCCTCATTAGAAAATCCTCAATTCTCAGTTTTCAATACACAATCCTCAATCTTCAATCTTCAAATCTCGGTTCCGAAACATCAATTCTCAATACTCTATCCTCAACACTCAGTCCTCAATCTTCAACCAACGATCCTGGAACCTCAATCTTCAATCTTCAATCCTCGACCCTGAGTCCTCAACTCTCAATACTCAAACTTCAATCCTTTATCCGCAATCCTCAATCCTCAATCCTCAATACTCAATCCTCAATCCTCAATCCTCCGTCCTCAAAACGCCATCCTCAATCCTCAATACTCAATAGTCGATCCTCAATCGTCAATCCTCAAACCTCAACCTTCAATGCTCAACCCTTAATCCGCAATCCTCAACCATCAATCCTCAATCCTCAATCCCCAATCCTCAATCCAAAACCATCAATCCTGAAACCTCAGCCTTCAATCCTCAACCCTTAATCCTCAATCCTCAATCCTCAATCCTCAATCTTCAATCCTCAATTGAGTATCCTCAATACTCAATCCTCAATCTTCAATCATCAATAATCAATCCACAATCTTCGATCCTCAATCCTCAATCGTCAACTCTCAAGCCTCAACACTCAGTAATCAACCCTCAATCCTCAATGCTCAATCCTCAATCCTCAATCCTCAATTATCAATTCTCAATCCTCAATCTTCAACCATCAATACTCAATACTCAATGCTCAATCCTCAATCCTCTATCCTCAATCCTCAATCCTCAATCCTCAATCCTCAATCCTCAATACTCAATCGTCAATCCTCAATCCTCAACCATCAATCCTCAATCACCAATCCCGAATCCTCAATCCTCACTCGACAATCCTCAAACCTCAACATTCAATCCTCAACCCTCAATCCTCAATCCTCAATCCTCAATCCTAAATCCTCAATCCTCAATCCTCAATCCTCAATCCTCAAACCTCAGCCTTCAATCCTCAAACGTTAATCCTCAATCCTCAATCCCCAATCCTCAATCCTCAATACTCAACCCTCAATCCTCAATCCTCAATACTCAATCCTCAATCCTCAATCCTCAATCCTCAACCCTCAATCCTCAATGCTCAATCCTCTATCCTCAATCCTCAATCCTCAACCCTCAATCCCCAATCCTCAATCCTAAATCCTCAATCCTCAATCCTCAATCCTCAGCCCTCAATCCTCAATGCTCAATCCTCAATACTCAACACTCAATTCTCAATCCTCAGTCCTCAAACCTCAATCCTCAATCCTCAATCCTCAATCCTCCGTCCTCAGACCTCAATCCTCAATATTCAATGCACAACCCTCAATCCTCAAATCTCAATCCTCAATCCTCAATCCTCAATCGTCAATCCTCAAACCTCAACCTTCCATCCACTATCCTCAATCCCCAATCCTCAATCCTCAATCCTCAACCCTCAGTCCTCAATCCTCAATCCTCAATCCTCAGTCCACGACACTCAATCATCAATCCTCAATCCTCAATCTTCAATCCTCAATCCTCAACCATCAATCCCCAATCCTCAATCCTCAATCATCAATTCTCAAACCTCAACCTTCAATCCTCAACCCTTAATCCTCAATCCTCAATCCTCAATCCTCAATTTTCAATCCTCAGTAGAATATCCTCAATTCTCAATACTCAGTCCTCAATCTTCAATCCTCAATCATCAATTCTCAATCCGCAATCTTCTATCCTCAACACTAAATCCTCAATGCTCAATCCTCAATCCTCAATCCTCAATCCTCCGTCCTCAAACCTCAATCCTCAATATTCAATTCTCAATCCTCAATCCTCAATCCTCAGTCATCAATGCTCAATCCTCAATCCTCAATCCTCAATCCTCAATCCTCAATCCGCAATCCTCAATCCTCAACCCTCAATCCTCAATCCTCAATCCTCAATCCTCAATCCTCAATACTCAATCCTCAACCCTCAATCCTCAATCCTCAATCCTCAATACTCAACCCTCAATCCTCAATGCTCAATCCTCAATACTCAAAACTCAATTATCAATCCTCAATCCTCAAACCTCAATCCTCAATCCTCAATCCTCAATCCTCCGTCCTCAAACCTCAATCCTCAATATTCAATGCACAATCCTCAATCCTCAATCCTCAATCCTCAATCCTCAATACTCAATCGTCAATCCTCAAACCTCAACCTTCAATCCACTATCCTCAATCCTCAATCCTCAATGCTCAATCCTCAATCCTCTATCCTCAATCCTCAATCCTCAATCCTCAATCCTCAATCTTCAATACACAGTCGTCAATCCTCAATCCTCAACCATCAATCCTCAATCCCCAGTCCCGAATACCTAATCCTCAATCGTCAATCCTCAAACCTCAACCTTCAGTCCTCAACCCTTAATCCTCAATCCTGAATCCTCAATTCTCAATTTTCAATTCTCAGTAGAATATACTCAATTCTCAGTTTTCAATACTCAGCCCTCAATCTTCAACCCTCAATCATCAACTCTCCATCCGCAATCTTCAATCCTCAACACTCAATCCTCAATGCTCAATCCTCAGTCCTCAATCCTCAACCCCCAATCCTCAATCCTCAATCCTCAATCCCCAATCCTCAATCCTCAATCCTCAACCCTCAATCCTCAATGCTCAATCCTCAATACTCAACACTCAATTCTCAATCCTCAATCCTCAAACCTCAATCCTCAATTGTCGGTCCTCAATATTCAATGCACAATCCTCAATCCTCAATCCTCAGTCGTCAATTCTCTATCCTCAATCTTCAATCCTCAATCCTCAGTCCTCAATCCTCTATCCTCAATACTCAATCTTCAATCCTCAACGCTCAATCCTCAATGCTCAATCCTCAATCATCAATCCTCTATCCTCAATCCTCAACCCTCAATCCTCAAACCTCAGCCTTCAATCCTCAAATGTTAATCCTCAATTATCAATCCTCATTCCTCAATCCTCAATCCTCAACCCTCAACCCTCAATCCTCAATCCTCAATCCACAATCCGCAATACTCAATCCTCAACCCTCAATCCTCAATCCTCAATCCTCAATACTCAACCCTCAATCCTCAATGCTCAATCCTCAATACTCAATACTCAATTCTCAATCCTCAATCCTCAAACCTCAATCCTCAATCCTCTATCCTCAATCCTCCGTCCTCAAACATCAATCCTCAATATTCAATGCACAATCGTCAATCCTCAATCCTCAATCCTCAATCCTCAATACTCAATCGTCAATCCTCAAACCTCAACCTTCAATCCACTATCCTCAATCCTCAATCCTCAATCCTCAATCCTCAATCCTAAGTCCTCAAGCCTCAATCCTCAATATTCAATTGTCAATCCTCAAATCTCAAACCTCAATCCTCAACCCTCAGTCCTCAATCCTCAATCCTCAGTCATCAATTCTCAATCCTCGATCCTCAATCCCCAATCCCCAATCATCAATCCTCAATCGTCAATCCTCAAACCTCAACCTTCATTACTCTACCCTTAATCCTCAATCCTCAATCCTCATTCCTCAATTCTCAATCCTCAATAGAATATCCTCAATTCTCAGATTTCAATACTCAGTCCTCAATCTTCAATCCTCAACCTTCAATTCTCAATCCGCAATACCCAATCCTCAATCCTCAATCGTCAAACCTCAAACCTCAACCTTCAATCCTCAAACCTTAATCCTCAATCCTCAATCCTCAATCCTCAATCCTCAACCCTCAATCCTCAATGCTCAATCCTCAATACTCAACACTCAATTCTCAATCCTCAGTCCTCAAACCTCAATCCTCAATCCTCAATCCTCAACCCTCCTGCCTCAAACCTCAATCCTCAATATTCAATGCACAATCCTCAATCCTCAAACCTCAACCCTCAATCCTCTATCCTCAATCCTCAATCCTCGATTCTCAGCCCTCATTAGAAAATCCTCAACTCTCAGTTTTCAATACACAATCCTCAATCTTCAATCTTCAAATCTCGGTTCCGAAACATCAATTCTCAATACTCTATCCTCAACACTCAGTCCTCAATCTTCAACCAACGATCCTGGAACCTCAATCTTCAATCTTCAATCCTCGACCCTGAGTCCTCAACCCTCAATACTCAAACTTCAATCCTTTATCCGCAATCCTCAATCCTCAATCCTCAATACTCAATCCTCAATCCTCAATCCTCCGTCCTCAAAACGCCATCCTCAATCCTCAATACTCAATAGTCGATCCTCAATCCTCAATCCTCATTCCTCAACCCTCAATCCTCAACCCTCAATCCTCAATCCTCAATCCTCAATCCTCAATCCTCAACCCTCAATCCTCAATGCTCAATCCTCAGTCCTCAATCCTCAACCCTCAATCCTCAATCCTCAATCCTCAATCCCCAATCCTCAATCCTCAATCCTCAACCCTCAATCCTCAATGCTCAATCCTCAATACTCAACACTCAATTCTCAATCCTCAATCCTCAATACTCAATCGTCAATCCTCAAACCTCAACCTTCAATCCACTATCCTCAATCCTCAAACCTCAATCCTCAATCCTCAATCCTAAGTCCTCAAGCCTCAATCCTCAATATTCAATTGTCAATCCTCAAATCTCAATCCTCAATCCTCAACCCTCAGTCCTCAATCCTCAATACTCAATCCTCAATCCTCAATCCTCAATCCTCAATCCTCAATCCTCAATCCTCAATCCTCAACCCTCAATCCTCAATGCTCAATCCTCAATACTCAACACTCAATTCTCAATCCTCAATCCTCAAACCTCAGTCCTCAAACCTCAATCCTCAATCCTCCATCCTCAAACCTCAATCCTCAGTATTCAATGCACAATCCTCAATCCTCAATCCTCAGTCATCAATTCACAATCCTCGATCCTCAATCCTCAATCCCCAATCATCAATCCTCAATCGTCAATCCCCAAACCTCAACCTTCAATCCTCTACCCTTAATCCTCAATCCTCAATCCTCATTCCTCAATTCTCAATCCTCACTAGAATATCCTCAATTCTCAGATTTCAATACTCAGTCCTCAATCTTCAATCCTCAACCTTCAATTCTCAATCCGCAATACCCAATACTCAATCCTCAATCGTCAATCCTCAAACCTCAACCTTCAATCCTCAAACCTTAATCCTCAATCCTCAATCCTCAATCCTCAATCTTCAATTCTCAATTCCTCCGTCCTCAAACCTCAATCCTCAATATTCAATGCTCAATCCTCAATCCTCAACATTCAGTCCTCAATCCTCAATTCTCAATCTTCAATCCTCAATCCTCAAAACTCGACCCTCAGTAATCAACCCTCCATCCTCAGTCCTCAATCCTCAATCCTCAATCCTCAATCCTCAACTCTCAATCCTCAGTCCTCAAGGCTCAACACCCAATATTCAATTGCCAATCCTCAATTCACTGCACTCAATCCTCAACCCTCAATCCTCAATCCTCAATCCTCAATCCTCAATCCTCAATCCTCAATACTCAATCCTGAATCCTCAGTCCTCAAGCCTCAACATTCATTATTCAATTGCCAATATTAAATTCACTGCACTCAATTCTCACCTCTCAGTCCTCAATCTTCAGTCCACAATCTTCAATCCTCAATCGTCAATCCTAAAACCTCAAAATTCAATCCTCAACCCTTAGTCCTCAATCCGCAATCATCAATTTTGAATCCTCAATAGAAAATCCTCAATCCTCGGTCCTCAATTCTCAGCCCTCAATCCTCAAACTTCAACCCTCGGTCATCAATCCTGAAACAGCAATAATCTATCCTGAAACTTCGAACCTCAATCCTCGATCCTCAATCCTCATCCTCAATTTTCAATCCTCAATACTCAATCCACAATCCTCAATCCTCAATCTTCAATCCTCAATCCTCAATCCTCAACCATCAATCCTCAATCCTCAGTCCTCGATCCTCAATGCTCAATCCTCAATCCTCAATCCTCAATCTTCAATCATCAATCATCAATCCTCAATCTTCAATCCTCAATCCTCAACCCTGAATCCTCAACCCTCAGTAATCAACCCTCAATCCTCAATCCTCAATCCTCAATCCTCAAACCACAATCCTCAATTCTCAGTCCTCAAGCCTCAATCCTAAATATTCAATTGTCACCCTTGAATTCTCAAACCTCAATCCTCAACCCTCAGTCCTCAATCCTCAATCCTCAACACCCAATCCTCAATCCTCGAACTTCAATCCTCAATATTCAATGCTCAATTCTCAATTCACACCTCTCAATTGTCAACTATCATTACACAATGCTCAATGCTCAATCCTGAATACTCAATCTTCAATCCTCAATCCTCAATCCCCAAAATTCAATTGTCAATCCTCAATTCTTAAACCTCAGTCCTCAATCCTCCATGCTCAACACTCAATCCTCAATCTTCTATCCTCAATCCTCAACGCTCAATCCTCAATTCTCAATCCTCAATCCTCATCCTCAATCCTCAATCCTCAACCCTCAATCCCCAAAATTCAATTGTCCATCCTCAATTCTCAAACCTCAGACCTCAATCCTCCATCCTCAATTCTCAAACCTCAATCTTCAACATCAATCCTCAATACTCAACACTCAATTCTCAATCCTCAATCCTCAAACCTCAATCCTCAATTGTCGGTCCTCAATATTCAATGCACAATCCTCAATCCTCAATCCTCAGTCGTCAATTCTCTATCCTCAATCTTCAATCCTCTATCCTCAATCCTCAACCCTCAATCCTCAAACCTCAGCCTTCAATCCTCAAATGTTAATCCTCAATTATCAATCCTCATTCCTCAATCCTCAATCCTCAACCCTCAACCCTCAATCCTCAATCCTCAATCCACAATCCGCAATACTCAATCCTCAACCCTCAATCCTCAATCCTCAATCCTCAATACTCAACCCTCAATCCTCAATGCTCAATCCTCAATACTCAATACTCAATTCTCAATCCTCAATCCTCAAACCTCAATCCTCAATCCTCTATCCTCAATCCTCCGTCCTCAAACCTCAATCCTCTATATTCAATGCACAATCGTCAATCCTCAATCCTCAATCCTCAATCCTCAATACTCAATCGTCAATCCTCAAACCTCAACCTTCAATCCACTATCCTCAATCCTCAATCCTCAATCCTCAATCCTCAATCCTAAGTCCTCAAGCCTCAATCCTCAATATTCAATTGTCAATCCTCAAATCTCAAACCTCAATCCTCAACCCTCAGTCCTCAATCCTCAATCCTCAGTTATCAATTCTCAATCCTCGATCCTCAATCCTCAATCCCCAATCATCAATCCTCAATCGTCAATCCTCAAACCTCAACCTTCATTACTCTACCCTTAATCCTCAATCCTCAATCCTCATTCCTCAATTCTCAATCCTCAATAGAATATCCTCAATTCTCAGATTTCAATACTCAGTCCTCAATCTTCAATCCTCAACCTTCAATTCTCAATCCGCAATACCCAATCCTCAATCCTCAATCGTCAAACCTCAAACCTCAACCTTCAATCCTCAAACCTTAATCCTCAATCCTCAATCCTCAATCCTCAATCCTCAACCCTCAATCCTCAATGCTCAATCCTCAATACTCAACACTCAATTCTCAATCCTCAGTCCTCAAACCTCAATCCTCAATCCTCAATCCTCAACCCTCCTGCCTCAAACCTCAATCCTCAATATTCAATGCACAATCCTCAATCCTCAAACCTCAACCCTCAATCCTCTATCCTCAATCCTCAATCCTCGATTCTCAGCCCTCATTAGAAAATCCTCAATTCTCAGTTTTCAATACACAATCCTCAATCTTCAATCTTCAAATCTCGGTTCCGAAACATCAATTCTCAATACTCTATCCTCAACACTCAGTCCTCAATCTTCAACCAACGATCCTGGAACCTCAATCTTCAATCTTCAATCCTCGACCCTGAGTCCTCAACCCTCAATACTCAAACTTCAATCCTTTATCCGCAATCCTCAATCCTCAATCCTCAATACTCAATCCTCAATCCTCAATCCTCCGTCCTCAAAACGCCATCCTCAATCCTCAATACTCAATAGTCGATCCTCAATCCTCAATCCTCATTCCTCAACCCTCAATCCTCAACCCTCAATCCTCAATCCTCAATCCTCAATCCTCAATCCTCAACCCTCAATCCTCAATGCTCAATCCTCAGTCCTCAATCCTCAACCCTCAATCCTCAATCCTCAATCCTCAATCCCCAATCCTCAATCCTCAATCCTCAACCCTCAATCCTCAATGCTCAATCCTCAATACTCAACACTCAATTCTCAATCCTCAATCCTCAATACTCAATCGTCAATCCTCAAACCTCAACCTTCAATCCACTATCCTCAATCCTCAAACCTCAATCCTCAATCCTCAATCCTAAGTCCTCAAGCCTCAATCCTCAATATTCAATTGTCAATCCTCAAATCTCAATCCTCAATCCTCAACCCTCAGTCCTCAATCCTCAATACTCAATCCTCAATCCTCAATCCTCAATCCTCAATCCTCAATCCTCAATCCTCAATCCTCAACCCTCAATCCTCAATGCTCAATCCTCAATACTCAACACTCAATTCTCAATCCTCAATCCTCAAACCTCAGTCCTCAAACCTCAATCCTCAATCCTCCATCCTCAAACCTCAATCCTCAGTATTCAATGCAGAATCCTTAATCCTCAATCCTCAGTCATCAATTCACAATCCTCGATCCTCAATCCTCAATCCCCAATCATCAGTCCTCAATCGTCAATCCCCAAACCTCAACCTTCAATCCTCTACCCTTAA
Source organism: Calliopsis andreniformis (assembly GCF_051401765.1). NCBI lineage: Eukaryota > Metazoa > Arthropoda > Insecta > Hymenoptera > Andrenidae > Calliopsis > Calliopsis andreniformis. Next base: position 331,429 of record NW_027480611.1, on the reverse strand, counting down.
TCCTCAATCCTCAATCCTCATTCCTCAATTCTCAATCCTCACTAGAATATCCTCAATTCTCAGATTTCAATACTCAGTCCTCAATCTTCAATCCTCAACCTTCAATTCTCAATCCGCAATACCCAATACTCAATCCTCAATCGTCAATCCTCAAACCTCAACCTTCAATCCTCAAACCTTAATCCTCAATCCTCAATCCTCAATCCTCAATCTTCAATTCTCAATTCCTCCGTCCTCAAACCTCAATCCTCAATATTCAATGCTCAATCCTCAATCCTCAACATTCAGTCCTCAATCCTCAATTCTCAATCTTCAATCCTCAATCCTCAAAACTCGACCCTCAGTAATCAACCCTCCATCCTCAGTCCTCAATCCTCAATCCTCAATCCTCAATCCTCAACACTCAATCCTCAGTCCTCAAGGCTCAACACCCAATATTCAATTGCCAATCCTCAATTCACTGCACTCAATCCTCAACCCTCAATCCTCAATCCTCAATCCTCAATCCTCAATCCTCAATCCTCAATACTCAATCCTGAATCCTCAGTCCTCAAGCCTCAACATTCATTATTCAATTGCCAATATTAAATTCACTGCACTCAATTCTCACCTCTCAGTCCTCAATCTTCAGTCCACAATCTTCAATCCTCAATCGTCAATCCTAAAACCTCAAAATTCAATCCTCAACCCTTAGTCCTCAATCCGCAATCATCAATTTTGAATCCTCAATAGAAAATCCTCAATCCTCGGTCCTCAATTCTCAGCCCTCAATCCTCAAACTTCAACCCTCGGTCATCAATCCTCAAACAGCAATAATCTATCCTGAAACTTCGAACCTCAATCCTCGATCCTCAATCCTCATCCTCAATTTTCAATCCTCAATACTCAATCCACAATCCTCAATCCTCAATCTTCAATCCTCAATCCTCAATCCTCAACCATCAATCCTCAATCCTCAGTCCTCGATCCTCAATGCTCAATCCTCAATCCTCAATCCTCAATCTTCAATCATCAATCATCAATCCTCAATCTTCAATCCTCAATCCTCAACCCTGAATCCTCAACCCTCAGTAATCAACCCTCAATCCTCAATCCTCAATCCTCAATCCTCAAACCACAATCCTCAATTCTCAGTCCTCAAGCCTCAATCCTAAATATTCAATTGTCACCCCTGAATTCTCAAACCTCAATCCTCAACCCTCAGTCCTCAATCCTCAATCCTCAACACCCAATCCTCAATCCTCGAACTTCAATCCTCAATATTCAATGCTCAATTCTCAATTCACACCTCTCAATTGTCAACTATCATTACACAATGCTCAATGCTCAATCCTGAATACTCAATCTTCAATCCTCAATCCTCAATCCCCAAAATTCAATTGTCAATCCTCAATTCTTAAACCTCAGTCCTCAATCCTCCATGCTCAACACTCAATCCTCAATCTTCTATCCTCAATCCTCAACGCTCAATCCTCAATTCTCAATCCTCAATCCTCATCCTCAATCCTCAATCCTCAACCCTCAATCCCCAAAATTCAATTGTCCATCCTCAATTCTCAAACCTCAGACCTCAATCCTCCATCCTCAATTCTCAAACCTCAATCTTCAACATCAATCCTCAATCCACAATCTTCAATCCTCAATCCTCAACTCTCAATCCTCAACCCACAGTCTCAACGATCAATCCTCAATCCTCATTCCTCAGTCCTCAATCCTCAATCCTCAATCCTCAGTAGAATATCCTCAATACTCAGTTTTCAATACTCAAACCACAATCTTCAATCTTCAAATCTCAAACCTTAAACATGAATTCTCAACACCCTATCCTCAACTCTCAGTCCTCAATCTTCAGTCATCAATCCTCAATCCTCAATATTCAATCCTCAATCCTCGACTTTCAATCCTCAATCCTCAACCCTCAAACCTCAATCCTCAACCCTCGGTCCTCAATATTCAATACACAATCCTCAATCCTCAATCCTCAGTCATCAATTCTCAATCCTCAACCTTCAATCCTCAATCCACAGTCCTCAACCCTCTATCCTCAATACTCAATCTTCAATCCTCAGCACTCAATCCTCAATGCTCAATCCTCAATCATCAATCCTCAATCCTCAACCCTCAATCCTCAATCCTCAAACCTCAGCCATCAATCCTCAAACGTTAATCCTCAATCCTCAATCCTCAATCCTCAATACTCAACCCTCAATCCTCAATCCTCAATCCTCAATCCTCAATCCTCAATCCTCAATCCTCAACCCTCAATCCTCAATGCTCAATCCTCTATCCTCAATCCTCAATCCTCAACCCTCAATCCTCAATCCTCAATCCTCAATCCTCAATCCTCAATCCTCAATCCTCAACCCTCAATCCTCAATGCTCAATCCTCAATACTCAACACTCAATTCTCAATCCTCAGTCCTCAAACCTCAATCCTCAATCCTCAATCCTCAATCCTCCGTCCTCAAACCTCAATCCTCAATATTCAATGCACAACCCTCAATCCTCAAATCTCAATCCTCAATCCTCAATCCTCAATCGTCAATCCTCAAACTTCAACCTTCAATCCACTATCCTCAATCCTCAATCCTCAATGCTCAATCCTCAATCCTCTATCCTCAATCCTCAATCCTCAATCCTCAATCCTCAATCTTCAATACACAGTCGTCAATCCTCAATCCTCAACCATCAATCCTCAATCCCCAGTCCCGAATACCTAATCCTCAATCGTCAATCCTCAAACCTCAACCTTCAGTCCTCAACCCTTAATCCTCAATCCTGTATCCTCAATCCTCAATTTTCAATCCTCAATAGAATATACTCAATTCTCAGTTTTCAATACTCAGCCCTCAATCTTCAACCCTCAATCATCAACTCTCCATCCGCAATCTTCAATCCTCAACACTCAATCCTCAATGCTCAATCCTCAGTCCTCAATCCTCAATCCTCAATCCTCAACCCTCAATCCTCAATGCTCAATCCTCAATACTCAACACTCAATTCTCAATCCTCAATCCTCAAACCTCAATCCTCAATTGTCGGTCCTCAATATTCAATGCACAATCCTCAATCCTCAATCCTCAGTCGTCAATTCTCTATCCTCAATCTTCAATCCTCAATCCTCAATACTCAACCCTCAATCCTCAATGCTCAATCCTCAATACTCAATACTCAATTCTCAATCCTCAATCCTCAAACCTCAATCCTCAATCCTCTATCCTCAATCCTCCGTCCTCAAACCTCAATCCTCAATATTCAACGCACAATCGTCAATCCTCAATCCTCAATCCTCAATCCTCAATACTCAATCGTCAATCCTCAAACCTCAACCTTCAATCCACTATCCTCAATCCTCAATCCTCAATCCTCAATACTCAATCCTAAGTCCTCAAGCGTTAATCCTCAATATTCAATTGTCAATCCTCAAATCTCAAACCTCAATCCTCAACCCTCAGTCCTCAATCCTCAATCCTCAGTCATCAATTCTCAATCCTCGATCCTCAATCCTCAATCCCCAATCATCAATCCTCAATCGTCAATCCTCAAACCTCAACCTTCATTCCTCTACCCTTAATCCTCAATCCTCTATCCTCATACCTCAATTCTCAATCCTCAATAGAATATCCTCAATTCTCAGATTTCAATACTCAGTCCTCAATCTTCAATCCTCAACCTTCAATTCTCAATCCGCAATACCCAATCCTCAATCCTCAGTCGTCAAACCTCAAACCTCAACCTTCAATCCTCAAACCTTAATCCTCAATCCTCAATCCTCAATCCTCAATCTTCAATTTTCAATCCTCTACAGAATATCCTCAATTCTCCGTTTTCAATACACAGTCCTCAATCTTCAATCGTCAGTCCTCAATCCTCAATCTTCAACCCTCAATGCTCAATCCTCAGTCCACGACACTCAATCTTCAATCCTCAATCCTCAATCTTCAATCCTCAATCCTCAACCATCAATCCTCAATCCTCAATCCTCAATCCTCAACCCTCAATCCTCAACCCTCTATCCTCGATCCTCAATCCCTAATCTTCAATCCTCAATCTGCAGCCATCAATCCACAATCCTCAATCCTCAACCGTCAATTGTCAAATCTCAATCCTCAATAGAATATCCTCAACACTCAGTATTCAATACTCAGTCCTCAATCTTCTATCCTCAATCTTCAATCCTGAATATTCAATCCTCTGTCCACAATCCCCAATCCTCAATACTCAATCCTCAACCCTCAATCCTCAATGCTCAATCCTCTATCCTCAATCCGCAATCCTCAACCCTCAATCCTCAATCCTCAATCCTCAATCCTCAATCCTCAATCCTCAATCCTCAACCCTCAATCCTCAATGCTCAATCCTCAATACTCAACACTCAATTCTCAATCCTCAGTCCTCAAACCTCAATCCTCAATCCTCAATCCTCAATCCTCCGTCCTCAAACCTCAATCCTCAATATTCAATGCACAACCCTCAATCCTCAAATCTCAATCCTCAATCCTCAATCCTCAATCGTCAATCCTCAAACCTCAACCTTCCATCCACTATCCTCAATCCTCAATCCTCAATCCTCAATCCTCAATCCTCAACCCTCAATCCTCAATCCTCAATCCTCAATCCTCAATCCTCAATACTCAATTCTCAACCGTCAATCCTCAATACTCAATCGTCAATCCTCAAACCTCAACCTTCAGCCCACTATCCTCAATCCTCAAACCTCAATCCTCAATCCTCAATCCTAAGTCCTCAAGCCTCAATCCTCAATATTCAATTGTCAATCCTCAAATCTCAAACCTCAATCCTCAACCCTCAGTCCTCAATCCTCAATACTCAATCCTCAATCCTCAATCCTCAATCCTCAATCCTCAATCCTCAATCCTCAATCCTCAATCCTCAACCCTCAATCCTCAATGCTCAATCCTCAATACTCAACACTCAATTCTCAATCCTCAATCCTCAAACCTCAGTCCTCAAACCTCAATCCTCAATCCTCCATCCTCAAACCTAAATCCTCAGTATTCAATGCACAATCCTCAATCCTCAATCCTCAGTCATCAATTCACAATCCTCGATCCTCAATCCTCAACCCCCAATCATCAATCCTCAATCGTCAATCCCCAAACCTCAACCTTCAATCCTCTACCCTTAATCCTCAATCCTCAATCCTCATTCCTCAATTCTCAATCCTCAATAGAATATCCTCAATTCTCAGATTTCAATACTCAGTCCTCAATCTTCAATCCTCAACCTTCAATTCTCAATCCGCAATACCCAATCCTCAATCCTCAATCGTCAATCCTCAAACCTCAACCTTCAATCCTCAAACCTTAATCCTCAATCCTCAATCCTCAATCTTCAATTCTCAATTCCTCCGTCCTCAAATCTCAATCCTCAATATTCAATGCTCAATCCTCAATCCTCAACATTCAATCCTCAATCCTCAATTCTCAATCTTCAATCCTCAATCCTCAAAACTCAACCCTCAGTAATCAACCCTCCATCCTCAGTCCTCAATCCTCAACCCTCAATCCTCAATCCTCAACACTCAATCCTCAGTCCTCAAGGCTCAACACCCAATATTCAATTGCCAATCCTCAATTCACTGCACCCAATCCTCAACCCTCAATCCTCAATCCTCAATCCTCAATCCTCAATCCTCAATCCTCAATCTTCAATCCTCAATCCTCAACCCTGAATCCTCAACCCTCAGTAATCAACCCTCAATCCTCAATCCTCAATCCTCAATCCTCAATCCTCAATCCTCAATCCTCAATCCTCAATCCTCAATCCTCAAACCTCAGCCTTCAATCCTCAAACGTTAATCCTCAATCCTCAATCCTCTATCCTCAATCCTCTACCCTCAATCCTCAATCCTCAATCCTCAATCCTCAATCCTCAATCCTCAATCCTCAATCCTTAACCCTCAATCCTCAATGCTCAATCCTCAATACACAACACTCAATTCTCAATCCTCAATCCTCAATCCTCAATCCTCAATCCTCCGTCCTCAAACCTCAATCCTCAGTATTCAATGCACAATCCTCAATCCTCAAACCTCAATCCTCAATCCTCAATCCTCAATCGTCAATCCTCAAACCTCAACCTTCGATCCACTATCCTCAATCCTCAATCCTCGATCCTCAATCCTCAATCCCCAATCATCAATCCTCAATCGTCAACCCTCAATCCTCAATCCTCAATCCTCAATCCTCAATCCTCAATCATCAACCCTCAACACTCAATACTCAATGCTCAATCCTCTATCCTCTATCCTCAATCCTCAATCCTCAATCCTCAATCCTCAATCCTCAATACTCAGTCGTCAATCCTCAATCCTCAACCATCAATCCTCAATCCCCAATCTGGAATACCTAATCCTCAATCGTCAATCCTCAAACCTCAACCTTCAGTCCTCAACCCTTAATCCTCAATCCTCAATCCTCAATCCTCAATTTTCAATCTTCAATAGAATATACTCAATTCTCAGTTTTCAATACTCAGCCCTCAATCTTCAACCCTCAATCATCAATTCTCAATCCGCAATCTTCAATCCTCAACACTCAATCCTCAATGCTCAATCCTCAATCATCAATCCTCAATCCTCAATCCTCAATCCTCAATCCTCAGACCTCAGCCTTCAGTCCTCAAACGTTAATCCTCAATCCTCAATCCTCAATCCTCATTCCTCAACCCTCAATCCTCAATCCTCAATCCTCAATCCTCAATCCTCAATCCTCAATCCTCAACCCTCAATCCTCAATGCTCAATCCTCAGTCCTCAATCCTCAACCCTCAATCCTCAATCCTCAATCCTCAATCCCCAATCCTCAATCCTCAATCCTCAACCCTCAATCCTCAATGCTCAATCCTCAATTCACAACACTCAATCCTCAACTATCAGTACACAATGCTCAATGCTCAATCCTGAATCCTCAATCTTCAATCCTCAATCCTCAACCATCAATCCTCAATCCTCAATCCTCAATACTCAATCCTCAATCCTCTGTCCTCAGTCTTCAATACTCAGTCCTCAATCCTCAATCTTCAATCCTCAATCCCCAATCCTCAATCCCCAACACTCAACCCTCAGTAACCGACCCTCAATCCTCAACCCTCAATCCTCAATCACCAGTCCACAGTCCTCAATCCTCAACCCACAGTCCCCAATCCTCAATCCTCAATACTCGATCCTCAGTCCTCAAACCTCAATCCTCAATCCTCAATACTCGACGCAAAACCTTCAGTCCTCAATCCTCCATACTCAATCCTCAAAACTCAGTCCCCAATCCTCTATCCTCAATTATCAACCCACAGTCGACAATCCTCAATCCTCAATATTCAGTGCTCAATCCTCAATTCTCAACTCACAATCCTCAACCCTCAGACCTCAACCCTCTGTCCTGAATCCTCAATCCTCAAACCTCAATCCTCAATTCTGAATCCTCAACAGAATATCCTCAGTTCTGAGATTTCAAGGCTCAATCCACAATCTTCAACCTTCAAATATCAAACCTCAAACATCAATTCTTAACACTCACTCCTCAACTCTCAGTCCACAATCTTCAATCCTCAATCCTCAATCCTCAATCCTCAATCCTCAATCCTCAGTCCTCAAGCCTCAATCCTCAATAATCTATTGTCAATCCTCAATTCTCAAACCTCAATCCTCAACCCTCAGTCCTCAATCCTCAATCCTCAATCCTCAACCAGCAATTTTCAATCCTCAATCCTCAATCCTCAAACTTCAACCTTCGGTAATCAATCTTCAAACCGCAATCCTCAATCCTCAACCTTCGATCCTCAGTCCTCGATCTTCATTCCTCATCCTCAATTTTCAATCCTCAATCCTCAATCCTCAATCCTCAATCTTCAATCCTCATTCCTCAATACTCAATCCTCAACCCTCTGTCCCAAATCCTCTATCCTCAATGATCAACCCACAGTCGACAAACCTCACTCCTCAATATTCAGTGCTCAATCCTCAATTCTCAACGCACAAACCTCAACCTTCAGTCCTCAATCCTCAATCCTCAATCATCAACCAGCAATTTTCAATCCTCAATCCTCAATCCTCAAACTTCAACCTTCGGTAATCAATCTTCAAACCGCAATCCTCAATCCTCAATCTTCGATCCTCAATCCTCGATCCTCATTCCTCATCCTCAATTTTCAATCCTCAATCCTCAATCCTCAATCCTCAATCTTCAATCCTCAATCCTCAATACTCAATCCTCAACCCTCTGTCCCAAATCATCTATCCTCAATGATCAACCAACAGTCGACAAACCTCAATCCTCAATACTCAGTGCTCAATCCTCAATTCTCAACGCACAATCCTCAACCTTCAGACCTCAGCCCTCAGTCCTCAATCCTCAATCCTCAGTCTTGAATTCACAGTCCTGAACACAATATCCTCAATTCTCAGATTTCAATGCTCAATCCACAATCTTCAATCTTCAACTTTCAATCCTCAAACATGAATTATCAATCCTCAATCCTCAATCCTCAATCCTCAACCCTCAATCCTCAATCCTCAATCCTCAACCCTCAATCCTCAGTCCTCAAGCCTCAATCCTCAAGATTCAATTGTCAATCCTCAATCCTCAAACCTCAATCCTCAACCCTCAGTACTTAATCCTCAATCCTCAATACTCAATCCTCATTCCTCAAACTTCAATCCTCAATCCTCAATCCTCAATCCTCAATCCTCAACCAGCAATTTTCAATCCTCAATGATCAATCCTCAATCCTCAATTATCAATACTCAATCCTCAATCTTCAATCCTCAATCCTCAATCCTCTGTCCTCAATCATCAATTCTCAATCCTCAATCCTCAATCTTCAATCCTCAATCCGCAATCCTCAATCCCCAATCCTCAATCCTCAATCCTCAATCCTCAATCCTCAATCCTCAATACTCAATCCTCAATCCTCAATCCTCAATCATCAATCCTCAATCCTCAATCCTCAATCCTCAATCATCAATCCTCAATCGTCAATTCTCAAATCTCAATCCTCAATAGAATATCCTCAACTCTCAGTTTCAATACTCATTCCTGAATATTCAATACTCAACCTTCAATCCTAAATCTTCAATCCGCAGTCCTCAATCCTCAACCCTCAATCCTCAATCCTTAATCCTCAATCCTCAATCCTCAATCCTCAATCCTCAACCCTCAATCCTCAATCCTCAATCGTCAATTCTCAAATCTCAATCCTCAATAGAATATCCTCAACTCTCAGTTTCAATCCTCATTCCTGAATATTCAATCCTCAACCTTCAATCCTAAATCTTCAATCCGCAGTCCTCAATCCTCAATCCTCAATCCTCAATCCTCAATACTCAATCCTCAATCCTCAATACTCGATCTTCAATCCTCAGACCTCAAGCCTCAACATTCATTATTCAATTGTCAATATTAAATTCACTGCACTCAATCCTCAACTCTCAGTCCTCAATCCTCAATCCTCAATCCTCAATCCTCAGTCCTCAATCCGCAACCCTCAATCCTCAATGCTCAATCCTCAGTCCTCAATCCTCAACCCTCAATCCTCAATCCGCAATCCTCAACACTCAATCCTCAATTGTCAATCCTCAATACTCAACACTCAATTCTCAATCCTCAATCCTCAAACCTCAATCCTCAATCCTCGGTCCTCAATATTCAATGCACAATCCTCAATCCTCAATCCTCAGTCATCAATTCTCAATCCTCAATCTTCAATCCTCAATCCTCAGTCCTCAATCCTCTATCCTCAACCCTCAATCTGCAATCCTCAACACTCAATCCTCAATGCTCAATCCTCAATCATCAATCCTCAATCCTCAACCCTCAATACCCAATCCTCAAACCTCAGCCATCAATCCTCAAACGTTAATCGTCAATCCTCAATCCTCAATCCTCAATACTCAACCCTCAATCCTCAATCCTCAATCCTCAATCCTCAATCCTCAATCCTCAATCCTCAACCCTCAATCCTCAATGCTCAATCCTCTATCCTCAATCCTCAATCCTCAACCCTCAATCCTCAATCCTCAATCCTCAATCCTCAATCCTCAACCCTCAATCCTCAATGCTCAATCCTCAATACTCAACACTCAATTCTCAATCCTCAGTCCTCAAACCTCAATCCTCAATCCTCAATAGTCAATCCTCTGCCCTCAAACCTCAATCCTCAATATTCAATGCACAATCCTCAATCCTCAAACCTCAATCCTCAATCCTCAATCCTCAATCGTCAATCCTCAAACCTCAACCTGCGATCCACTATCCTCAATCCCCAATCCTCAATCCTCATTCCTCAACCCTCAGTCCTCAATCCTCAATCCTCAATCCTCAGTCCACGACACTGAATCATCAATCCTCAATACTCAATCTTCAATCCTCAATCCTCGACTTTCAATCCTCAATCCTCAACCCTCAAACCTCAATCCTCAACCCTCGGTCCTCAATATTCAATACACAATCCTCAATCCTCAATCCTCAGTCATCAATTCTCAATCCTCAACCTTCAATCCTCAATCCACAGTCCTCAACCCTCTATCCTCAATACTCAATCTTCAATCCTCAGCACTCAATCCTCAATGCTCAATCCTCAATCATCAATCCTCAATCCTCAACCCTCAATCCTCAATCCTCAAACCTCAGCCATCAATCCTCAAACGTTAATCCTCAATCCTCAATCCTCAATCCTCAATACTCAACCCTCAATCCTCAATCCTCAATCCTCAATCCTCAATCCTCAATCCTCAATCCTCAACCCTCAATCCTCAATGCTCAATCCTCTATCCTCAATCCTCAATCCTCAACCCTCAATCCTCAATCCTCAATCCTCAATCCTCAATCCTCAATCCTCAATCCTCAACCCTCAATCCTCAATGCTCAATCCTCAATACTCAACACTCAATTCTCAATCCTCAGTCCTCAAACCTCAATCCTCAATCCTCAATCCTCAATCCTCCGTCCTCAAACCTCAATCCTCAATATTCAATGCACAACCCTCAATCCTCAAATCTCAATCCTCAATCCTCAATCCTCAATCGTCAATCCTCAAACTTCAACCTTCAATCCACTATCCTCAATCCTCAATCCTCAATGCTCAATCCTCAATCCTCTATCCTCAATCCTCAATCCTCAATCCTCAATCCTCAATCTTCAATACACAGTCGTCAATCCTCAATCCTCAACCATCAATCCTCAATCCCCAGTCCCGAATACCTAATCCTCAATCGTCAATCCTCAAACCTCAACCTTCAGTCCTCAACCCTTAATCCTCAATCCTGTATCCTCAATCCTCAATTTTCAATCCTCAATAGAATATACTCAATTCTCAGTTTTCAATACTCAGCCCTCAATCTTCAACCCTCAATCATCAACTCTCCATCCGCAATCTTCAATCCTCAACACTCAATCCTCAATGCTCAATCCTCAGTCCTCAATCCTCAATCCTCAATCCTCAACCCTCAATCCTCAATGCTCAATCCTCAATACTCAACACTCAATTCTCAATCCTCAATCCTCAAACCTCAATCCTCAATTGTCGGTCCTCAATATTCAATGCACAATCCTCAATCCTCAATCCTCAGTCGTCAATTCTCTATCCTCAATCTTCAATCCTCAATCCTCAATACTCAACCCTCAATCCTCAATGCTCAATCCTCAATACTCAATACTCAATTCTCAATCCTCAATCCTCAAACCTCAATCCTCAATCCTCTATCCTCAATCCTCCGTCCTCAAACCTCAATCCTCAATATTCAACGCACAATCGTCAATCCTCAATCCTCAATCCTCAATCCTCAATACTCAATCGTCAATCCTCAAACCTCAACCTTCAATCCACTATCCTCAATCCTCAATCCTCAATCCTCAATACTCAATCCTAAGTCCTCAAGCGTTAATCCTCAATATTCAATTGTCAATCCTCAAATCTCAAACCTCAATCCTCAACCCTCAGTCCTCAATCCTCAATCCTCAGTCATCAATTCTCAATCCTCGATCCTCAATCCTCAATCCCCAATCATCAATCCTCAATCGTCAATCCTCAAACCTCAACCTTCATTCCTCTACCCTTAATCCTCAATCCTCTATCCTCATACCTCAATTCTCAATCCTCAATAGAATATCCTCAATTCTCAGATTTCAATACTCAGTCCTCAATCTTCAATCCTCAACCTTCAATTCTCAATCCGCAATACCCAATCCTCAATCCTCAGTCGTCAAACCTCAAACCTCAACCTTCAATCCTCAAACCTTAATCCTCAATCCTCAATCCTCAATCCTCAATCTTCAATTTTCAATCCTCTACAGAATATCCTCAATTCTCCGTTTTCAATACACAGTCCTCAATCTTCAATCGTCAGTCCTCAATCCTCAATCTTCAACCCTCAATGCTCAATCCTCAGTCCACGACACTCAATCTTCAATCCTCAATCCTCAATCTTCAATCCTCAATCCTCAACCATCAATCCTCAATCCTCAATCCTCAATCCTCAACCCTCAATCCTCAACCCTCTATCCTCGATCCTCAATCCCTAATCTTCAATCCTCAATCTGCAGCCATCAATCCACAATCCTCAATCCTCAACCGTCAATTGTCAAATCTCAATCCTCAATAGAATATCCTCAACACTCAGTATTCAATACTCAGTCCTCAATCTTCTATCCTCAATCTTCAATCCTGAATATTCAATCCTCTGTCCACAATCCCCAATCCTCAATACTCAATCCTCAACCCTCAATCCTCAATGCTCAATCCTCTATCCTCAATCCGCAATCCTCAACCCTCAATCCTCAATCCTCAATCCTCAATCCTCAATCCTCAATCCTCAATCCTCAACCCTCAATCCTCAATGCTCAATCCTCAATACTCAACACTCAATTCTCAATCCTCAGTCCTCAAACCTCAATCCTCAATCCTCAATCCTCAATCCTCCGTCCTCAAACCTCAATCCTCAATATTCAATGCACAACCCTCAATCCTCAAATCTCAATCCTCAATCCTCAATCCTCAATCGTCAATCCTCAAACCTCAACCTTCCATCCACTATCCTCAATCCTCAATCCTCAATCCTCAATCCTCAATCCTCAACCCTCAATCCTCAATCCTCAATCCTCAATCCTCAATCCTCAATACTCAATTCTCAACCGTCAATCCTCAATACTCAATCGTCAATCCTCAAACCTCAACCTTCAGCCCACTATCCTCAATCCTCAAACCTCAATCCTCAATCCTCAATCCTAAGTCCTCAAGCCTCAATCCTCAATATTCAATTGTCAATCCTCAAATCTCAAACCTCAATCCTCAACCCTCAGTCCTCAATCCTCAATACTCAATCCTCAATCCTCAATCCTCAATCCTCAATCCTCAATCCTCAATCCTCAATCCTCAATCCTCAACCCTCAATCCTCAATGCTCAATCCTCAATACTCAACACTCAATTCTCAATCCTCAATCCTCAAACCTCAGTCCTCAAACCTCAATCCTCAATCCTCCATCCTCAAACCTAAATCCTCAGTATTCAATGCACAATCCTCAATCCTCAATCCTCAGTCATCAATTCACAATCCTCGATCCTCAATCCTCAACCCCCAATCATCAATCCTCAATCGTCAATCCCCAAACCTCAACCTTCAATCCTCTACCCTTAATCCTCAATCCTCAATCCTCATTCCTCAATTCTCAATCCTCAATAGAATATCCTCAATTCTCAGATTTCAATACTCAGTCCTCAATCTTCAATCCTCAACCTTCAATTCTCAATCCGCAATACCCAATCCTCAATCCTCAATCGTCAATCCTCAAACCTCAACCTTCAATCCTCAAACCTTAATCCTCAATCCTCAATCCTCAATCTTCAATTCTCAATTCCTCCGTCCTCAAATCTCAATCCTCAATATTCAATGCTCAATCCTCAATCCTCAACATTCAATCCTCAATCCTCAATTCTCAATCTTCAATCCTCAATCCTCAAAACTCAACCCTCAGTAATCAACCCTCCATCCTCAGTCCTCAATCCTCAACCCTCAATCCTCAATCCTCAACACTCAATCCTCAGTCCTCAAGGCTCAACACCCAATATTCAATTGCCAATCCTCAATTCACTGCACCCAATCCTCAACCCTCAATCCTCAATCCTCAATCCTCAATCCTCAATCCTCAATCCTCAATCTTCAATCCTCAATCCTCAACCCTGAATCCTCAACCCTCAGTAATCAACCCTCAATCCTCAATCCTCAATCCTCAATCCTCAATCCTCAATCCTCAATCCTCAATCCTCAATCCTCAATCCTCAAACCTCAGCCTTCAATCCTCAAACGTTAATCCTCAATCCTCAATCCTCTATCCTCAATCCTCTACCCTCAATCCTCAATCCTCAATCCTCAATCCTCAATCCTCAATCCTCAATCCTCAATCCTTAACCCTCAATCCTCAATGCTCAATCCTCAATACACAACACTCAATTCTCAATCCTCAATCCTCAATCCTCAATCCTCAATCCTCCGTCCTCAAACCTCAATCCTCAGTATTCAATGCACAATCCTCAATCCTCAAACCTCAATCCTCAATCCTCAATCCTCAATCGTCAATCCTCAAACCTCAACCTTCGATCCACTATCCTCAATCCTCAATCCTCGATCCTCAATCCTCAATCCCCAATCATCAATCCTCAATCGTCAACCCTCAATCCTCAATCCTCAATCCTCAATCCTCAATCCTCAATCATCAACCCTCAACACTCAATACTCAATGCTCAATCCTCTATCCTCTATCCTCAATCCTCAATCCTCAATCCTCAATCCTCAATCCTCAATACTCAGTCGTCAATCCTCAATCCTCAACCATCAATCCTCAATCCCCAATCTGGAATACCTAATCCTCAATCGTCAATCCTCAAACCTCAACCTTCAGTCCTCAACCCTTAATCCTCAATCCTCAATCCTCAATCCTCAATTTTCAATCTTCAATAGAATATACTCAATTCTCAGTTTTCAATACTCAGCCCTCAATCTTCAACCCTCAATCATCAATTCTCAATCCGCAATCTTCAATCCTCAACACTCAATCCTCAATGCTCAATCCTCAATCATCAATCCTCAATCCTCAATCCTCAATCCTCAATCCTCAGACCTCAGCCTTCAGTCCTCAAACGTTAATCCTCAATCCTCAATCCTCAATCCTCATTCCTCAACCCTCAATCCTCAATCCTCAATCCTCAATCCTCAATCCTCAATCCTCAATCCTCAACCCTCAATCCTCAATGCTCAATCCTCAGTCCTCAATCCTCAACCCTCAATCCTCAATCCTCAATCCTCAATCCCCAATCCTCAATCCTCAATCCTCAACCCTCAATCCTCAATGCTCAATCCTCAATTCACAACACTCAATCCTCAACTATCAGTACACAATGCTCAATGCTCAATCCTGAATCCTCAATCTTCAATCCTCAATCCTCAACCATCAATCCTCAATCCTCAATCCTCAATACTCAATCCTCAATCCTCTGTCCTCAGTCTTCAATACTCAGTCCTCAATCCTCAATCTTCAATCCTCAATCCCCAATCCTCAATCCCCAACACTCAACCCTCAGTAACCGACCCTCAATCCTCAACCCTCAATCCTCAATCACCAGTCCACAGTCCTCAATCCTCAACCCACAGTCCCCAATCCTCAATCCTCAATACTCGATCCTCAGTCCTCAAACCTCAATCCTCAATCCTCAATACTCGACGCAAAACCTTCAGTCCTCAATCCTCCATACTCAATCCTCAAAACTCAGTCCCCAATCCTCTATCCTCAATTATCAACCCACAGTCGACAATCCTCAATCCTCAATATTCAGTGCTCAATCCTCAATTCTCAACTCACAATCCTCAACCCTCAGACCTCAACCCTCTGTCCTGAATCCTCAATCCTCAAACCTCAATCCTCAATTCTGAATCCTCAACAGAATATCCTCAGTTCTGAGATTTCAAGGCTCAATCCACAATCTTCAACCTTCAAATATCAAACCTCAAACATCAATTCTTAACACTCACTCCTCAACTCTCAGTCCACAATCTTCAATCCTCAATCCTCAATCCTCAATCCTCAATCCTCAATCCTCAGTCCTCAAGCCTCAATCCTCAATAATCTATTGTCAATCCTCAATTCTCAAACCTCAATCCTCAACCCTCAGTCCTCAATCCTCAATCCTCAATCCTCAACCAGCAATTTTCAATCCTCAATCCTCAATCCTCAAACTTCAACCTTCGGTAATCAATCTTCAAACCGCAATCCTCAATCCTCAACCTTCGATCCTCAGTCCTCGATCTTCATTCCTCATCCTCAATTTTCAATCCTCAATCCTCAATCCTCAATCCTCAATCTTCAATCCTCATTCCTCAATACTCAATCCTCAACCCTCTGTCCCAAATCCTCTATCCTCAATGATCAACCCACAGTCGACAAACCTCACTCCTCAATATTCAGTGCTCAATCCTCAATTCTCAACGCACAAACCTCAACCTTCAGTCCTCAATCCTCAATCCTCAATCATCAACCAGCAATTTTCAATCCTCAATCCTCAATCCTCAAACTTCAACCTTCGGTAATCAATCTTCAAACCGCAATCCTCAATCCTCAATCTTCGATCCTCAATCCTCGATCCTCATTCCTCATCCTCAATTTTCAATCCTCAATCCTCAATCCTCAATCCTCAATCTTCAATCCTCAATCCTCAATACTCAATCCTCAACCCTCTGTCCCAAATCATCTATCCTCAATGATCAACCAACAGTCGACAAACCTCAATCCTCAATACTCAGTGCTCAATCCTCAATTCTCAACGCACAATCCTCAACCTTCAGACCTCAGCCCTCAGTCCTCAATCCTCAATCCTCAGTCTTGAATTCACAGTCCTGAACACAATATCCTCAATTCTCAGATTTCAATGCTCAATCCACAATCTTCAATCTTCAACTTTCAATCCTCAAACATGAATTATCAATCCTCAATCCTCAATCCTCAATCCTCAACCCTCAATCCTCAATCCTCAATCCTCAACCCTCAATCCTCAGTCCTCAAGCCTCAATCCTCAAGATTCAATTGTCAATCCTCAATCCTCAAACCTCAATCCTCAACCCTCAGTACTTAATCCTCAATCCTCAATACTCAATCCTCATTCCTCAAACTTCAATCCTCAATCCTCAATCCTCAATCCTCAATCCTCAACCAGCAATTTTCAATCCTCAATGATCAATCCTCAATCCTCAATTATCAATACTCAATCCTCAATCTTCAATCCTCAATCCTCAATCCTCTGTCCTCAATCATCAATTCTCAATCCTCAATCCTCAATCTTCAATCCTCAATCCGCAATCCTCAATCCCCAATCCTCAATCCTCAATCCTCAATCCTCAATCCTCAATCCTCAATACTCAATCCTCAATCCTCAATCCTCAATCATCAATCCTCAATCCTCAATCCTCAATCCTCAATCATCAATCCTCAATCGTCAATTCTCAAATCTCAATCCTCAATAGAATATCCTCAACTCTCAGTTTCAATACTCATTCCTGAATATTCAATACTCAACCTTCAATCCTAAATCTTCAATCCGCAGTCCTCAATCCTCAACCCTCAATCCTCAATCCTTAATCCTCAATCCTCAATCCTCAATCCTCAATCCTCAACCCTCAATCCTCAATCCTCAATCGTCAATTCTCAAATCTCAATCCTCAATAGAATATCCTCAACTCTCAGTTTCAATCCTCATTCCTGAATATTCAATCCTCAACCTTCAATCCTAAATCTTCAATCCGCAGTCCTCAATCCTCAATCCTCAATCCTCAATCCTCAATACTCAATCCTCAATCCTCAATACTCGATCTTCAATCCTCAGACCTCAAGCCTCAACATTCATTATTCAATTGTCAATATTAAATTCACTGCACTCAATCCTCAACTCTCAGTCCTCAATCCTCAATCCTCAATCCTCAATCCTCAGTCCTCAATCCGCAACCCTCAATCCTCAATGCTCAATCCTCAGTCCTCAATCCTCAACCCTCAATCCTCAATCCGCAATCCTCAACACTCAATCCTCAATTGTCAATCCTCAATACTCAACACTCAATTCTCAATCCTCAATCCTCAAACCTCAATCCTCAATCCTCGGTCCTCAATATTCAATGCACAATCCTCAATCCTCAATCCTCAGTCATCAATTCTCAATCCTCAATCTTCAATCCTCAATCCTCAGTCCTCAATCCTCTATCCTCAACCCTCAATCTGCAATCCTCAACACTCAATCCTCAATGCTCAATCCTCAATCATCAATCCTCAATCCTCAACCCTCAATACCCAATCCTCAAACCTCAGCCATCAATCCTCAAACGTTAATCGTCAATCCTCAATCCTCAATCCTCAATACTCAACCCTCAATCCTCAATCCTCAATCCTCAATCCTCAATCCTCAATCCTCAATCCTCAACCCTCAATCCTCAATGCTCAATCCTCTATCCTCAATCCTCAATCCTCAACCCTCAATCCTCAATCCTCAATCCTCAATCCTCAATCCTCAACCCTCAATCCTCAATGCTCAATCCTCAATACTCAACACTCAATTCTCAATCCTCAGTCCTCAAACCTCAATCCTCAATCCTCAATAGTCAATCCTCTGCCCTCAAACCTCAATCCTCAATATTCAATGCACAATCCTCAATCCTCAAACCTCAATCCTCAATCCTCAATCCTCAATCGTCAATCCTCAAACCTCAACCTGCGATCCACTATCCTCAATCCCCAATCCTCAATCCTCATTCCTCAACCCTCAGTCCTCAATCCTCAATCCTCAATCCTCAGTCCACGACACTGAATCATCAATCCTCAATACTCAATCTTCAATCCTCAATCCTCAACCATCAATCCTCAATCCTAAATCCTCAATCATCAGTCCTCAAACCTCAACCTTCAGTCCTCAACCCTTAATCCTCAATCCTCAATCCTCAATCCTCAATTTTCAATCCTCAGTGGAATATCCTCAATTCTCAGATTTCAATCCTCAATCCTCAATCCCCAATCCTCAATCCTCAACCATCAATCCTCAAACCTCAACTTCCAATCCTCAACCCTTAATCCTCAATCCTCAATCCTCAATCCTCAATCTTCAATCCTCAATAGAATATCCTCAATACTCAATCCTCAATCTTCAATCATCAATCATCAATCCTCAATCTTCGATCCTCAATCCTCAATCATCAACCCTCAATCCTCAACCCTCAGTAATCAACCCTCAATCCTCAATGCCCAATCCTCAATCCTCAATTATCAATTCTCAATATTCAATCTTCAACCATCAACACTCAATACTCAATGCACAATCCTCAATCCTCTATCCTCAATACTCAATCCTCAATCCTCAATCCTCAATCCTCAATACTCAGTCGTCAATCCTCAATCCTCAACCATCAATCCTCAATCCCCAATCTCGAATACCTAATCCTCAATCGTCAATCCTCAAACCTCAACCTTCAGTCCTCAACCCTTAATCCTCAACCCTCAATCCTCAATCGTCAATTTTCAATCCTCAATAGAATATCCTCAATTCGCAGTTTTCAATACTCTGTCCTCAATCTTCAATCGTCAGTACTCAATCCTCAATCTTCAACCCTCAATCCTCAATCTTCAATCCTCAATCCTCAATTCGCAATCCTCAATCTTCGATCATCAATTATCAATCATGAATCTTTAATACTGAGTCCTCAACCCTCAGTCCTCAACCCTCAGTAATCAACCCTCAATCCTCAGTCCTCAATCCTCAACCATCAATTCTCAATACTCATTCTTCAATCCTCAACACTCTATCCTTAATGCTCAATCCTCAATTCTCAATTCTCTATCCTCCATCCTCAATCCTCAATCCTCAATCCTCAATCGTCAATCCTCAATCCTCAACCATCAATCCTCAACCCTCAATCCTCAATCGTCAATCCTCAAACCTCAACCTTCAATCAACTATCCTCAATCCTCTATCCTCAATCCTCAATTTTCAATCCTCAATAGAATATCCTCAATTCTCAGTCTTCAATAGTCTGTCCTCAATCTTCAATCCTCAATCATCAATTCGCAATCCGCAATCTTCAATCCTCAACACTCAATCCTCAATGCTCAATGCTCAATCCTCAATCCTCAATCCTAAATCCTCAATCGTCAATCCACAATCCTCAATCTTCAATCATCAGTCATCAATCCTCAATCGTCAATCCTCAATCTTCAGCCATCAATCCTCAATCCTCAATACCCAATCCTCAACCCCCAATCGTCAGTCCTCAAACCTCAACCTTCAATCCTCAACACTTAATACTCAATCCTCAATCCTCAATTTTCAATCCTCAATAGAATATCCTCAATTCTCAGTTTTCAATACTCAGTCCTCCATATTCAATCCTCAATCATCAATTCTCAATCCGCAATCTTCGATCCTCAACACTCAATCCTCAATGCTCAATCCTCAATCATCAATCCGCAATCCTCAATCCTCAATCCTCAATCCTCAAACCTCAGCCTTCAATCCTCAAACGTTAATCCTCAGTCCTCAATACTCTATCCTCAATCCTCAATCCTCAACCCTCAATCCTCAATTCTCAATCCTCAATCCTCAATCCTCAATCCTCAACCCTTAATCCTCAATGCTCAATTCTCTATCCTCAATCCTCAACCCTCAATCCTCAATCCTCAATCCTCAATCCTCAATCCTCAATCATCAATCTTCAATACCCAATCCTCAAACCTCAACCTTCAATCCACTATCCTCAATCCTCAATCCTCAATCCTCAATCCTCAATCCTCAATCTTAAGTCCTCAAGCCTCAATCCTCAGTATTCAATGCTCAATCCTCAATCCTCAATCCTCAATCCTCAATCGTCAATCCTCAATCTTCAGCCATCAATCCTCAATCCTCAATACCCAATGCTCTACCCTCAATCGTCAATCCTCAAACCTTGACCTTCAATCCTCAACCCTTAATCCTCAATCCTCAACCATCAATCATCAATCCTCAATACCCAATCCTCAGTCCTCAATCATCAATCCTCAAACCTCAACCTTCAATCCTCAACCCTTAGTTCTCAATACTCAATCCTCAATCCTCAATCTTCAATCCTCAATAGAATATCCTCAATACTCAATCCTCAATCTTCAATCATCAATCGTCAATCCTCGAATCTTCGATCCTCAATCCTCAACCATCAACCCTCCATCCTCAACCCTCAGTAATCAACGCTCAATCCTCAATGCTCAATCCTCAATCCTCAATCATCAGTTCTCAATCCTCAATTTTCAATCCTTAACAAAATATCCTCAATTCTCAGTTTTCAACACTCAGTCATCAATCTTCAATCCTCGATCCTCAACCTTCAATCCTCAATGCTCAATTCTCTATCGTCAATCCTCAATCCTCAACCCTCAATCCTCAATCCTCAATCCTCAATCCTCAATCCTCAATCCTCAATCCTCAATCCTCAACCCTCAACCCTCAATACTCAATGCTCAAACCTCAATACTCAGCACTCAATTCTCAATCCTCAATCCTCAAACCTCAATCCTCAATCCTCAATCCTCAATATTCAGTGCACAATCCTCAATCCTCAATCCTCAGCCATCAATTCTCAATCCTCAATCCTCAATGCTCAATCCTCAATAGTCAACACTCAATTCTCAATCCTCAATCCTCAAACCTCAATCCTCAATCCTCAACACTTAATCCTCAATCCTCAATCCTCAATCCTCAATCTTCAGTCCTCAATAGAATGTCCTCAATACTCAATCCTCAATCTTCAATCATCAATCCTCAATACTCAATCTTCGATCCTCAATCCTCAATCATCAACACTCAATCCTCAACCCTCAGTAATCAACCCTCAATCCTCAATGCTCAATCCTCGATCCTCAATCACCAATTCTCAATCCTCAATCTTCAACCATCAACACTCAATGACTCAATGCTCAATCCTCAATCCTCTATCCTCAACCCTCAATCCTCAATCATCAGTCCTCAATCCTCAATCGTCAATACTCAATCCTCAACCATCAATCCTCAATCCTCAATCGTCAATCCTCAATCATCAACCATCAATCCTCAATCCTCAATACTCAATCCTCAATACTCAAGCCTCAATCCTCAATCTTCAATCATCAATCGTCAATCTTCAATCTTCAATCCACAATCCTCAATTCCCAACCCTCAATTCTCAATGCTCAATCCTCAATCCTCAATCCTCAGTACTCAACCCTCAATCCTCAATCGTCAAACCTCAATCATCAACCATCAATTCTCAATCCTCAATACTCAATCCTCAATACTCAATCCTCAATCCTCAATCTTCAATCATCAATCGTCAATCCTCAATCTTCAATCCACAATCCTCAATCCCCAACCCTCAATCCTCAACCCTCAGTAATCAACCCTCAATCCTCGATCCTCAATGCTCAATGCTCAATCCTCAATCCTCTATCCTCAATCCTCAATCCTCAATCCTCAATCCTCAATCGTCAATACTCAACCCTCAATCCTCAGCCATCAATCCTCAATCCTCAATACCCAATCCTCAATCCTCAATCGTCAATCCTCAAGCCTCAACCTTCAGCCCTCAACCCTTAATCCTCAGTCCTCAATCCTCAATCTTCAATCCACTATCCTCAATCCTCTATCCTCAATCCTCAATTTTCAATCCTCAATAGAATATCCTCAATTCTCAGACTTCAATAGTCTGTCCTCAATCTTCAATCCTCAATCATCAATTCGCAATCCGCAATCTTTAATCCTCAACACTCAATCCTCAATGCTCAATCCTCAATCCTCAATCCTCAATCCTAAATCCTCAATCCTCAATCCTCAATCCTCAATCTTCAATCATCAGTCATCAACCCTCAATCGTCAATCCTCAATCTTCAGCAATCAATCCTCAATCCTCAATACCCAATCCTCAATCCTCAATCCTCAATGCTCATTCCTCAATACTCAACACTCAATTCTCAATCCTCAATCCTCAAACCTCAATCCTCAATTCTCATTCCTCAATAGAATATCCTCAATTCTCAGTTTTCAATACTCAGTCCTCAATATTCAATCCTCAATCATCAATTCTCAATCCGCAATCTTCAATCCTCAACACTCAATCCTCAATGCTCAATCCTCATTCATCAATCCGCAATCCTCAATCCTCAATCCTCAATCCTCAAACCTCAGCCTTCAATCCTCAAACGTTAGTCCTCAATCCTCAATCCTCTATCCTCAATCCTCAATCCTCAACCCTCAATCCTCAATCCTCAATCCTCAATCCTCAATCCTCAACCCTCAATCCTCAATGCTCAATTCTCTATCCTCAATCCTCAATCCTCAACCCTCAACCCTTAATCCTCAATCCTCAATCCTCAATCCTCAATCCTCAATCCTCAACCCTCAATACTCAATGCTCAATCCTCAATACTCAACACTCAATTCTCAATCCTCAATCCTCAAACCTCAATCCTCAATTCTCAATCCTCAACCCTCAGTAATCTACCCTCAATCCTCGATCCTCAATGCTCAATCCTCAATCATCAATCCGCAATCCTCAATCCTCAATCCTCAATCCTCAAACCTCAGCCTTCAATCCTCAAACGTTAATCCTCAATCCTCAATACTCTATCCTCAATCCTCAATCCTCAACCCTCAATCCTCAATTCTCAATCCTCAATCCTCAATCCTCAATCCTCAACCCTTAATCCTCAATGCTCAATTCTCTATCCTCAATCCTCAATCCTCAACCCTCAATCCTCAATCCTCAATCCTCAATCCTCAATCCTCAATCATCAACCCTCAATACCCAATCCTCAAACCTCAACCTTCAATCCACTATCCTCAATCCTCAATCCTCAATCCTCAATCCTCAATCCTCAATCCTAAGTCCTCAAGCCTCAATCCTCAGTACTCAATGCTCAATCCTCAATCCTCAATCCTCAATCCTCAATCGTCAATCCTCAATCTTCAGCCATCAATCCTCAATCCTCAATACCCAATGCTCTACCCTCAATCGTCAATCCTCAAACCTTGGCCTTCAATCTCCAACCCTTAATCCTCAATCCTCAACCATCAATCATCAATCCTCAATACCCAATCCTCAGTCCTCAATCATCAATCCTCAAACCTCAACCTTCAATCCTCAACCCTTAGTTCTCAATACTCAATCCTCAATCCTCAATCTTCAATCCTCAATAGAATATCCTCAATACTCAATCCTCAATCTTCAATCATCAATCGTCAATCCTCGATCTTCGATCCTCAATCCTCAACCATCAACCCTCCATCCTCAACCCTCAGTAATCAACGCTCAATCCTCAATGCTCAATCCTCAATCCTCAATCATCAGTTCTCAATCCTCAATTTTCAATCCTTAACAAAATATCCTCAATTCTCAGTTTTCAACACTCAGTCATCAATCTTCAATCCTCAATCCTCAACCTTCAATCCTCAATGCTCAATTCTCTATCGTCAATCCTCAATCCTCAACCCTCAATCCTCAATCCTCAATCCTCAATCCTCAATCCTCAATCCTCAATCCTCAATCCTCAACACTCAACCCTCAATACTCAATGCTCAAACCTCAATACTCAGCACTCAATTCTCAATCCTCAATCCTCAAACCTCAATCCTCAATCCTCAATCCTCAATATTCAGTGCACAATCCTCAATCCTCAATCCTCAGCCATCAATTCTCAATCCTCAATCCTCAATGCTCAATCCTCAATAGTCAACACTCAATTCTCAATCCTCAATCCTCAAACCTCAATCCTCAATCCTCAACACTTAATCCTCAATCCTCAATCCTCAATCCTCAATCTTCAGTCCTCAATAGAATGTCCTCAATGCTCAATCCTCAATCTTCAATCATCAATCCTCAATACTCAATCTTCGATCCTCAATACTCAATCATCAACCCTCAATCCTCAACCCTCAGTAATCAACCCTCAATCCTCAATGCTCAATCCTCAATCCTCAATCACCAATCCTCAGTCCTCAATCTTGAACCATCAACACTCTATACTCAATGCTCAATCCTCAATCCTCTATCCTCAACCCTCAATACTCAATCCTCAATCCTCAATCCTCAATCGTCAATACTCAACCCTCAACCATCAATCCTCAATCCTCAATCGTCAATCCTCAATCATCAACCATCAATCCTCAATCCTCAATACTCAATCCTCAATACTCAAGCCTCAATCCTCAATCTTCAATCATCAATCATCAATCCTCAATCTTCAATCCACAATCCTCAATCCTCAAACCTCAATGCTCAACCCTCAGTAATCAATCCTCAATCCTCGATCCTCAATGCTCAATGCTCAATCCCCAATACTCTATCCTCAATCCTCAATCCTCAATCCTCAATCCTCAATCCTCAATCGTCAACCCTCAATCCTCAGCCATCAATCCTCAATACTCAATATTCAATGCACAATCCACAATCCTCAATCCTCAGTCATCAATTCTCAATCCTCAAACCTCAATCCTCAATCCTCAACCCTCAATTCTCAATGCTCAATCCTCAATCCTCAATCCTCAGTACTCAACCCTCAATCCTCAATCGTCAAACCTCAATCATCAACCATCAATTCTCAATCCTCAATACTCAATCCTCAATTCTCATTCCTCAATAGAATATCCTCAATTCTCAGTTTTCAATACTCAGTCCTCAATATTCAATCCTCAATCATCAATTCTCAATCCGCAATCTTCAATCCTCAACACTCAATCCTCAATGCTCAATCCTCAATCATCAATCCGCAATCCTCAATCCTCAATCCTCAATCCTCAAACCTCAGCCTTCAATCCTCAAACGTTAATCCTCAATCCTCAATCCTCTATCCTCAATCCTCAATCCTCAACCCTCAATCCTCAATCCTCAATCCTCAATCCTCAATCCTCAACCCTCAATCCTCAATGCTCAATTCTCTATCCTCAATCCTCAATCCTCAACCCTCAACCCTTAATCCTCAATCCTCAATCCTCAATCCTCAATCCTCAATCCTCAACCCTCAATACTCAATGCTCAATACTCAATACTCAACATTCAATTCTCAATCCTCAATCCTCAAACCTCAATCCTCAATTCTCAATCCTCAATATTCAATGCACAATCCTCAATCCTCAATCCTCAGTCATCAATTCTCAATCCTCAACCCTCAATGCTCAATCCTCAGTACTCAACACTCAATTCTGAATCCTCAATCCTCAAACCTCAATCCTCAATCCTCAATCCGCAATATACAATGCACAATCCTCAATCCTCAATCCTCAGTCATCAATTCTCAATCCTCAATCCTCAATCCTCAATACTCAACCCTCAATACTCAATGCTCAATCCTCAATCCTCAATCCTCAAACCTCAACCCTCAATCCTCAATCCTCAATCCACAATAGTCAATCCTCAATCCTCAATCCTCAATCCTCAATCCTCAATGCTCATTCCGCAATACTCAACACTCAATTCTCAATTCTCATTCCTCAATAGAATATCCTCAATTCTCAGTTTTCAATACTCAGTCCTCAATATTCAATCCTCAATCATCAATTCTCAATCCGCAATCTTCAATCCTCAACACTCAATCCTCAATGCTCAATCCTCAATCATCAATCCGCAATCCTCAATCCTCAATCCTCAATCCTCAAACCTCAGCCTTCAATCCTCAAACGTTAGTCCTCAATCCTCAATCCTCTATCCTCAATCCTCAATCCTCAACCCTCAATCCTCAATCCTCAATCCTCAATCCTCAATCCTCAATCTTCAATCATCAGTCATCAACCCTCAATCGTCAATCCTCAATCTTCAGCAATCAATCCTCAATCCTCAATACCCAATCCTCAATCCCCAATCCTCAATGCTCATTCCTCAATACTCAACACTCAATTCTCAATCCTCAATCCTCAAACCTCAATCCTCAATTCTCATTCCTCAATAGAATATCCTCAATTCTCAGTTTTCAATACTCAGTCCTCAATATTCAATCCTCAATCATCAATTCTCAATCCGCAATCTTCAATCCTCAACACTCAATCCTCAATGCTCAATCCTCAATCATCAATCCGCAATCCTCAATCCTCAATCCTCAATCCTCAAACCTCAGCCTTCAATCCTCAAACGTTAGTCCTCAATCCTCAATCCTCTATCCTCAATCCTCAATCCTCAACCCTCAATCCTCAATCCTCAATCCTCAATCCTCAATCCTCAACCCTCAATCCTCAATGCTCAATTCTCTATCCTCAATCCTCAATCCTCAACCCTCAACCCTTAATCCTCAATCCTCAATCCTCAATCCTCAATCCTCAATCCTCAACCCTCAATACTCAATGCTCAATCCTCAATACTCAACACTCAATTCTCAATCCTCAATCCTCAAACCTCAATCCTCAATTCTCAATCCTCAACCCTCAGTAATCTACCCTCAATACTCGATCCTCAATGCTCAATCCTCAATCATCAATCCGCAATCCTCAATCCTCAATCCTCAATCCTCAAACCTCAGCCTTCAATCCTCAAACGTTAATCCTCAATCCTCAATACTCTATCCTCAATCCTCAATCCTCAACCCTCAATCCTCAATTCTCAATCCTCAATCCTCAATCCTCAATCCTCAACCCTTAATCCTCAATGCTCAATTCTCTATCCTCAATCCTCAATCCTCAACCCTCAATCCTCAATCCTCAATCCTCAATCCTCAATCCTCAATCATCAACCCTCATTACCCAATCCTCAAACCTCAACCTTCAATCCACTATCCTCAATCCTCAATCCTCAATCCTCAATCCTCAATCCTCAATCCTAAGTCCTCAAGCCTCAATCCTCAGTACTCAATGCTCAATCCTCAATCCTCAATCCTCAATCCTCAATCGTCAATCCTCAATCTTCAGCCATCAATCCTCAATCCTCAATACCCAATGCTCTACCCTCAATCGTCAATCCTCAAACCTTGGCCTTCAATCTCCAACCCTTAATCCTCAATCCTCAACCATCAATCATCAATCCTCAATACCCAATCCTCAGTCCTCAATCATCAATCCTCAAACCTCAACCTTCAATCCTCAACCCTTAGTTCTCAATACTCAATCCTCAATCCTCAATCTTCAATCCTCAATAGAATATCCTCAATACTCAATCCTCAATCTTCAATCATCAATCGTCAATCCTCGATCTTCGATCCTCAATCCTCAACCATCAACCCTCCATCCTCAACCCTCAGTAATCAACGCTCAATCCTCAATGCTCAATCCTCAATCCTCAATCATCAGTTCTCAATCCTCAATTTTCAATCCTTAACAAAATATCCTCAATTCTCAGTTTTCAACACTCAGTCATCAATCTTCAATCCTCAATCCTCAACCTTCAATCCTCAATGCTCAATTCTCTATCGTCAATCCTCAATCCTCAACCCTCAATCCTCAATCCTCAATCCTCAATCCTCAATCCTCAATCCTCAATCCTCAATCCTCAACACTCAACCCTCAATACTCAATGCTCAAACCTCAATACTCAGCACTCAATTCTCAATCCTCAATCCTCAAACCTCAATCCTCAATCCTCAATCCTCAATATTCAGTGCACAATCCTCAATCCTCAATCCTCAGCCATCAATTCTCAATCCTCAATCCTCAATGCTCAATCCTCAATAGTCAACACTCAATTCTCAATCCTCAATCCTCAAACCTCAATCCTCAATCCTCAACACTTAATCCTCAATCCTCAATCCTCAATCCTCAATCTTCAGTCCTCAATAGAATGTCCTCAATGCTCAATCCTCAATCTTCAATCATCAATCCTCAATACTCAATCGTCGATCCTCAATACTCAATCATCAACCCTCAATCCTCAACCCTCAGTAATCAACCCTCAATCCTCAATGCTCAATCCTCAATCCTCAATCACCAATCCTCAGTCCTCAATCTTGAACCATCAACACTCTATACTCAATGCTCAATCCTCAATCCTCTATCCTCAACCCTCAATACTCAATCCTCAATCCTCAATCCTCAATCGTCAATACTCAACCCTCAACCATCAATCCTCAATCCTCAATCGTCAATCCTCAATCATCAACCATCAATCCTCAATCCTCAATACTCAATCCTCAATACTCAAGCCTCAATCCTCAATCTTCAATCATCAATCATCAATCCTCAATCTTCAATCCACAATCCTCAATCCTCAACCCTCAATGCTCAACCCTCAGTAATCAATCCCCAATCCTCGATCCTCAATGCTCAATGCTCAATCCCCAATACTCTATCCTCAATCCTCAATCCTCAATCCTCAATCCTCAATCCTCAATCGTCAACCCTCAATCCTCAGCCATCAATCCTCAATACTCAATATTCAATGCACAATCCACAATCCTCAATCCTCAGTCATCAATTCTCAATCCTCAAACCTCAATCCTCAATCCTCAACCCTCAATTCTCAATGCTCAATCCTCAATCCTCAATCCTCAGTACTCAACCCTCAATCCTCAATCGTCAAACCTCAATCATCAACCATCAATTCTCAATCCTCAATACTCAATCCTCAATTCTCATTCCTCAATAGAATATCCTCAATTCTCAGTTTTCAATACTCAGTCCTCAATATTCAATCCTCAATCATCAATTCTCAATCCGCAATCTTCAATCCTCAACACTCAATCCTCAATGCTCAATCCTCAATCATCAATCCGCAATCCTCAATCCTCAATCCTCAATCCTCAAACCTCAGCCTTCAATCCTCAAACGTTAATCCTCAATCCTCAATCCTCTATCCTCAATCCTCAATCCTCAACCCTCAATCCTCAATCCTCAATCCTCAATCCTCAATCCTCAACCCTCAATCCTCAATGCTCAATTCTCTATCCTCAATCCTCAATCCTCAACCCTCAACCCTTAATCCTCAATCCTCAATCCTCAATCCTCAATCCTCAATCCTCAACCCTCAATACTCAATGCTCAATACTCAATACTCAACACTCAATTCTCAATCCTCAATCCTCAAACCTCAATCCTCAATTCTCAATCCTCAATATTCAATGCACAATCCTCAATCCTCAATCCTCAGTCATCAATTCTCAATCCTCAACCCTCAATGCTCAATCCTCAGTACTCAACACTCAATTCTGAATCCTCAATCCTCAAACCTCAATCCTCAATCCTCAATCCGCAATATACAATGCACAATCCTCAATCCTCAATCCTCAGTCATCAATTCTCAATCCTCAATCCTCAATCCTCAATACTCAACCCTCAATACTCAATGCTCAATCCTCAATCCTCAATCCTCAAACCTCAACCCTCAATCCTCAATCCTCAATCCACAATAGTCAATCCTCAATCCTCAATCCTCAATCCTCAATCCTCAATGCTCATTCCGCAATACTCAACACTCAATTCTCAATCCTCAATACTCAAACCTCAATCCTCAATTCTCATTCCTCAATCCTCCGTCCTCAAACCTCAACCCTCAACCCTCAATACTCAACCCTCAGTAATCAACCCTCAATCCTCGATCCTCTATCATCAATCCTCAATCCTCAATCCTCAATCCTCAATCGTCAATCCTCGATCATCAACCATGAATCCTCAATCCTCAATACTCAATCCTCAATACTCAATCTTCAATCCTCAATCTTCAATCATCAATCATCAATCCTCAATCTTCAATCCACAATCCTCAATCCTCAACCCTCAATCCTCAACCCTCAGTAATCAACCCTCAATCCTCGATCCTCAATGCTCAATGCTCAATCCTCAATCCTCTATCCTCTATCCTCAATCCTCAATCCTCAATCCTCAATCCTCAATCCTCAATCGTCAACCCTCAATCCTCAGCCATCAATTCTCAATACTCAATATTCAATGCACAATCCACAATCCTCAATCCTCAGTCATCAATTCTCAATCCTCAAACCTCAATCCTCAATCCTCAACACTCAATTCTCAATGCTCAATCCTCAATCCTCAATCCTCAATACTCAACCCTCAATCCTCAATCCTTAATCCTCAATCCTCAATCCTCAATCCTCAACCCTCAATCCTCAATGCTCAATCCTCAATACTCAACACTCAATTCTCAATCCTCAATCCTCAAACCTCAATCCTCAATTCTCAATCCTCTATCCTCCGTCCTCAAACCTCAATCCTCAATATTCAATGCACAATCCTCAATCCTCAATCCTCAATCCTCGATCCTCAATCTTCAATCGTCAATCCACAAACCTCAACCTTCAATCCACTATCCTCAATCCTCAATCCTCAATCCTCAATTCTCAATCCTCAATCCTCAATCCTCAATCCTCAATTTTCAATCCTCAATAGAATATCCTCAATTCTCAGTTTTCAATACTCAGTCCTCAATCTTCAATCCTCAATCGTCAATTCTCAATCCGCAATCTTCAATCCTCAACGCTCAATCCTCAATGCTCAATCCTCAATCATCAATCCTCAATCCTCAATCCTCAATCCTCAATCGTCAAACCTCAACCTTCAATCCTCAAGCCTTAATCCTCAATCCTCAATCCTCAATCCTCAATTTTCAAATCCTCAATGTAATATCCTCAATTCTCAGTTTTCAATTCTCAGTCCTCAATCTTCAACCCTCAACACTAAATCCTCAATGCTCAATCCTCAATCCTCAATACGCAATCCTCAATCCTCCGTCCTCAAACCTCAATCCTCAATATTCAATGCTCAATCCTCAACCCTCAGTCCTCAACACTCAATCCTCAACCAGCAATTTTCAATCCTCAATCTTCAATGTTCAATCCTCAATCATCAACCCTCTGTCCTCAACCCTCAGTTATCAACCCTCAATACTCAATCCTCAATCCTCGATCCTCAACCATCAATCCTCAATCCTCGATCCCCAATCCTCAACCCTCAATCGTCAATCCTCAAACCTCAACCTTCAATCCTCAACCCTTAATCCTCAATCCTCAGTCCTTAATTTTCAATCCTCAATAGAATATCCTCAATTCTCAGTTTTCAATTCTCAGTCCTCAATCTTCAATCGTCAGTCCTCAATCCTCAACCTTCAACCCTCAATCCCCAATCCTCTGTCCACGACACTCAATCTTCAATCCTCAATCGTCAATCCTCAATCCTCAAATATCAATCCTCAATCCTCAATCCTCAATCCTCAATCCGCAATCCTCGGTCCTCAATCCTCAATCTTCAATCTTCAATCATCAATCATCAATCTTCAATACTCTATCTTCAACCCTCAATCCTCAACCCTCTGTAATCAACCCTCAATCCTCAGTCCTCAATCCTCAATCATCAATTCTCAATCCTCAACCTTCAATCCTCAACCCTCAATCCTCAATGCTCAATCCTCAATCCTCAATCCTCAATCCTCAACCTCAATCCTCAATCCTCAGCCAGCAATTCTCAATCCTCCATCCTCAGACCTCAATACCATATTCTCAATCCTCAGTCTTCAATCCTCAATCCTCATTCCTCAATCATCAAATCCCGATCCTCAAACCTCAATCCTTCAACCTCAATCCTCAAACCTCAGGCCTCAATTCTCAAGCCTCAGTCCTCAAACCTCAGCCCTCAATCCTCTATCCTCAATCCTCAGACCTCAATCTTCAGCATCAACCCTCAATTCTCAACCTTCAGTCCTCAATCCTCAATCCTCAATACCCGATCCTCAATCCTCAGTCCTCAACACTCAATCCTCATCCCTCAGTAATCAACCCTCAATCATCAATCATCAACCCTCAGTCCTCAATCCTCAATCCTCAATCCTCAAATCTCAATTCTCAATAGAATATCCTCAATTCTCAAATATCAATACTCAATCCTCAATCCTCAATGCTCAAACCTCAATCCACAATCCTCAATCCTCAATACTCAATCCTCAATCCTCAATCCTCAATCCTCAATACTCAATCCTCAACCAGCAATTTTCAATCCTCAATCTTCAATGTTCAATCCTCAGTCCTCAACCCTCAATCCTCAACACTCAGTAATCAACCCACAATCCTCAATCCTCAATCCTCAATCCTCAACCATCAATCCTCAATTCTCAATCCCCAATCATCAATCCTCAATCGTCAAACCTCAAACCACAACCTTCAATCCTGAACCCTTAATCCTCAATCCTCAATCCTCATTCCTCAATTTTCAATCCTCAATAGAATATCCTCAATTCTCCGTCTTCCATACTCAGTCCTCAATCTTCAATCCTCAACCATCAATTCTCAATCCGCAATCCCCAATCCTCAATCCTCAATCCTCAATCCTCAATCGTCAATCCTCAATCCTCAATCGTCAATCCTCAATCATCAGCCATCAATCCTCAATCCTCGATACCCAATCCTCAACCCTCAATCGTCAATCCTCAAACCTCAACCTTCAGTCCTCCACCCTTAATCCTCAATCCTCAACCATCAATCATCAATCCTCAATCCCCAATCCTCAATCCTCAATCATCAATCCTCAAACCTCAACATTCAATCCTCAACCCTTAATCCTCAATCCCCAATGCTCAATCCTCAATCTTCAATCCTCAATCCTCAATCCTCAAACCTCAACATTCAATCCTCAACCCTTAATCCTCAATCCTCAATGCCCAATCCTCAATACTCAACACTCAATTCTCAATCCTCAATCCTCAAACCTCAATCCTCAATCCTCAATCCTCAATATTCAATGCACAATCCTCAATCCTCAATCCACAGTCATCAATTCTCAATCCTCAATCCTCAGTGCTCAAACCTCAGTACTCAACACTCAATTCTCAATCCGCAATCCTCAATCCTCAATCCTCAATCCTCAATCCTCAAACCTCAGCCTTCAATCCTCAAACGTTAATCCCCAATCCTCAATCCTCTATCCTCAATCCTCAATCCTCAACCCTCAATCCTCAATCCTCAATCCTCAATCCTCAATCCTCAGCCCTTAATCCTCAATGCTCAATTCTCTATACTCAATCCTCAATCCTCAACTCTCAATCCTCAATCCTCAATCCTCAATCCTCAATCCTCAATCCTCAATCATCAATCATCAACCCTCAATACTCAATGCTCAATGCTCAATACTCAACACTCAATTCTCAATCCTCAATCCTCAATCCTCAATCCTCAATCCTCAATCCTCAATATTCAATGCACAATCCTCAATCCTCAATCCTCAGTCATCAATTCTCAATCCTCATTCCTCAATACTCAACACTCAATTCTCAATCCTCAATCCTCGAACCTCAATCCTCAATTCTCATTCCTCAATCCTCCGGCCTCAAACCTCAACCCTCAATATTCAATGCACAATCCTCAATCCTCAACCCTCAATCCTCAATCCTCAATCCTCAATCGTCAATCCTCAAACCTCAACCTTCAATCCACTATCCTCAATCCTCAATCCTCAATCCTCAATCCTCAATCCTCAATCCTAAGTCCTCAAGCCTCAATCCTCAATATTCGATGCTCAATCCTCAATCCTCAATCCTCAGTCATCAATTCTCAATCCTCAATCTTCAGTCCTCAATCCACAGTCCTCAATCCTCTATCCTCAATCCTCAATCCTCAATCTTCAATCCTCAATCCTCAATCCTCAATCCTCAATCGTCAATCCTCAATCTTCAGCCATCAATCCTCAATCCTCAATACCCAATTATCTACCCTCAATCGTCAATCCTCAAACCTTGACCTTCAATCCTCAACCCTTAATCCTCAATCCTCAACCATCAATCATCAATCCTCAATACCCAATCCTCAGTCCTCAATCATCAATCCTCAAACCTCAACCTTCAATCCTCAACCCTTAGTTCTCAATACTCAATCCTCAATCCTCAATCTTCAATCCTCAATAGAATATCCTCAATACTCAATCCTCAATCTTCAATCATCAATCGTCAATCCTCAATCTTCGATCCTCAATCCTCAATCATCAACCCTCCATCCTCAACCCTCAGTAATCAACGCTCAATCCTCAATGCTCAATCCTCAATCCTCAATCATCAGTTCTCAATCCTCAATTTTCAATCCTTAACAAAATATCCTCAATTCTCAGTTTTCAACACTCAGTCATCAATCTTCAATCCTCAATCCTCAACCTTCAATCCTCAATGCTCAATTCTCTATCCTCAATCCTCAATCCTCAACCCTCAATCCTCAATCCTCAATCCTCAATCCTCAATCCTCAATCCTCAATCCTCAATCCTCAATCCTCAACCCTCAATACTCAATGCTCAAACCTCAATACTCAACACTCAATTCTCAATCCTCAATCCTCAAACCTCAATCCTCAATACTCAATCCTCAATATTCAGTGCACAATCCTCAATCCTCAATCCTCAGCCATCAATTCTCAATCCTCAATCCTCAATGCTCAATCCTCAATACTCAACACTCAATTCTCAATCCTCAATCCTCAAACCTCAATCCTCAATCCTCAACACTTAATCCTCAATCCTCAATCCTCAATCCTCAATCTTCAGTCCTCAATAGAATATCCTCAATACTCAATCCTCAATCTTCAATCATCAATCCTCAATACTCAATCTTCGATCCTCAATCCTCAATCATCAACCCTCAATCCTCAACCCTCAGTAATCAACCCTCAATCCTCAATGCTCAATCCTCAATCCTCAATCACCAATTCTCAATCCTCAATCTTCAACCATCAACACTCAATACTCAATGCTCACTCCTCAATCCTCTATCCTCAACCCTCAATCCTCAATCCTCAATCCTCAATCCTCAATCGTCAATACTCAATCCTCAACCATCAATCCTCAATCCTCAATCGTCAATCCTCAATCATCAACCATCAATCCTCAATCCTCAATACTCAATCCTCAATACTCAAGCCTCAATCCTCAATCTTCAATCATCAATCATCAATCCTCAATCTTCAATCCACAATCCTCAATCCTCAACCCTCAATCCTCAACCCTCAGTAATCAACCCTCAATCCTCGATCCTCAATGCTCAATGCTCAATCCCCAATACTCTATCCTCAATCCTCAATCCTCAATCCTCAATCCTCAATCCTCAATCGTCAACCCTCAATCCTCAGACATCAATCCTCAATACTCAATATTCAATGCACAATCCACAATCCTCAATCCTCGGTCATCAATTCTCAATCCTCAAACCTCAATCCTCAATCCTCGACCCTCAATTCTCAATGCTCAATCCTCAATCCTCAATCCTCAATACTCAACCCTCAATCCTCAATAGTCAAACCTCAATCATCAACCATCAATTCTCAATCCTCAATACTCAATCCTCAATACTCAATCCTCAATCCTCAATCTTCAATCATCAATCATCAATCCTCAATCTTCAATCCACAATCCTCAATCCCCAACCCTCAATCCTCAACCCTCAGTAATCAACCCTCAATCCTCGATCCTCAATGCTCAATGCTCAATCCTCTATCCTCTATCCTCAATCCTCAATCCTCAATCCTCAATCCTCAATCCTCAACCGTCAACCCTCAATCCTCAGCCATCAATCCTCAATCCTCAATACCCAATCCTCAATCCTCAATCGTCAATCCTCAAGCCTCAACCTTCAGCCCTCAACCCTTAATCCTCAGTCCTCAATCCTCAATTTTCAATCCTCTATAGAATATCCTCAATTCGCAGTTTTCAATACTGTGTCCTCAACCTTCAATCGTCAGTACTCAATCCTCAATCCTCAATCCTCAATCGTCAATCCTCAATCCTCAATCGTCAATCCTCAATCATCAGCCATCAATCCCCAATCCTCGATACCCAATCCTCAACCCTCAATCGTCAATCCTCAAACCTCAACCTTCAGTCCTCCACCCTTAATCCTCAATCCTCAACCATCAATCCTCAATCATCAATCCCCAATCCTCAATCCTCAATCATCAATCCTCAAACCTCAACATTCAATCCTCAACCCTTAATCCTCAATCCTCAATGCTCAATCCTCAATCTTCAATCCTCAATCCTCAATCCTCAAACCTCAACATTCAATCCTCAACCCTTAATCCTCAATCCTCAATGCTCAATCCTCAATACTCAACACTCAATTCTCAATCCTCAATCCTCAAACCTCAATCCTCAATCCTCAATCCTCAATATTCAATGCACAATCCTCAATCCTCAATCCTCAGTCATCAATTCTCAATCCTCAATCCTCAATGCTCAATCCTCAATACTCAACACTCAATTCTCAATCCGCAATCCTCAATCCTCAACCCTTAATCCTCAATCCTCAATCCTCAAACCTCAGCCTTCAATCCTCAAACGTTAATCCCCAATCCTCAATCCTCTATCCTCAATCCTCAATCCTCAACCCTCAATCCTCAATCCTCAATCCACAGTCCTCAATCCTCTATCCTCAATCCTCAATCCTCAATCTTCAATCCTCAATCCTCAATCCTCAATCCTCAATCGTCAATCCTCAATCTTCAGCCATCAATCCTCAATCCTCAATACCCAATGCTCTACCCTCAATCGTCAATCCTCAAACCTTGACCTTCAATCCTCAACCCTTAATCCTCAATCCTCAACCATCAATCATCAATCCTCAATACCCAATCCTCAGTCCTCAATCATCAATCCTCAAACCTCAACCTTCAATCCTCAACCCTTAGTTCTCAATACTCAATCCTCAATCCTCAATCTTCAATCCTCAATAGAATATCCTCAATACTCAATCCTCAATCTTCAATCATCAATCGTCAATCCTCAATCTTCGATCCTCAATCCTCAAACATCAACCCTCCATCCTCAACCCTCAGTAATCAACGCTCAATCCTCAACGCTCAATCCTCAATCCTCAATCATCAGTTCTCAATCCTCAATTTTCAATCCTTAACAAAATATCCTCAATTCTCAGTTTTCAACACTCAGTCATCAATCTTCAATCCTCAATCCTCAACCTTCAATCCTCAATGCTCAATTCTCTATCCTCAAACCTCAATCCTCAACCCTCAATCCTCAATCCTCAATCCTCAATCCTCAATCCTCAATCCTCAATCCTCAATCCTCAATCCGCAACCCTCAATACTCAATGCTCAAACCTCAATACTCAACACTCAATTCTCAATCCTCAATCCTCAAACCTCAATATACAATGCACAATCCTCAATCCTCAATCCTCAATCATCAATTCTCAATCCGCAATCTTCAATCCTCAACACTCAATCCTCAATGCTCAATCCTCAATCATCAATCCGCAATCCTCAATCCTCAATCCTCAATCCTCAAACCTCAGCCTTCAATCCTCAAACGTTAATCCTCAATCCTCAATCCTCTATCCTCAATCCTCAATCCTCAACCCTCAATCCTCAATCCTCAATCCTCAATCCTCAATCCTCAACCCTCAATCCTCAATGCTCAATTATCTATCCTCAATCCTCAATCCTCAACCCTCAACCCTCAATCCTCAATCCTCAATCCTCAATCCTCAATCCTCAATCCTCAATCCTCAACCCTCAATACTCAATGCTCAATCCTCAATAGTCAACACTCAATTCTCAATCCTCAATCCTCAAACCACAATCCTCAATACTCAATCCTCAATATTCAATGCACAATCCTCAATCCTCAATCCTCAGTCATCAATTCTCAATCCTCAACCCTCAATGCTCAATCCTCAGTACTCAACACTCAATTCTCAATCCTCAATCCTCAAACCTCAATCCTCAATCCTCAATCCGCAATATACAATGCACAATCCTCAATCCTCAATCCTCAGTCATCAATTCTCAATCCTCAATCCTCAATCCTCAATCCTCAACCCTCAATACTCAATGCTCAATCCTCAATCGTCAATCCTCAAACCTCAACACTCAATCCTCAGTCCTCAATCCACAATAGTCAATCCTCAATCCTCAATCCTCAATCCTCAATCCTCAATGCTCATTCCTCAATACTCAACACTCAATTCTCAATCCTCAATCCTCAAACCTCAATCCTCAATTCTCATTCCTCAATCCTCCGTCCTCAAACCTCAACCCTCAATATTCAATGCACAATCCTCAATCCTCAACCCTCAATCCTCAATCCTCAATCTTCAGTCCTCAATAGAATATCCTCAATACTCAATCCTCAATCTTCAATCATCAATCCTCAATACTCAATCTTCGATCCTCAATCCTCAATCATCAACCCTCAATCCTCAACCCTCAGTAATCAACCCTCAATCCTCAATGCTCAATCCTCAATCCTCAATTACCAATTCTCAATCCTCAATCTTCAACCATCAACACTCAATACTCAATGCTCAATCCTCAATTCTCTATCCTCAACCCTCAAACCTCAATCCTCAATCCTCAATCCCCAATCGTCAATACTCAATCCTCAACCATCTATCCTCAAACCCCAATCCCGAATCCTCAACCCTCAATACTCAATGCTCAATCCTCAATACTCAACACTCAATTCTCAATTCTCAATCCTCAAACCTCAATCCTCAATCCTCAATCCTAAGTCCTCAAGCCTCAATCCTCAATATTCAATGCTCAATCCTCAATCCTCAATCCTCAGTCATCAATTCTCAATCCTCAATCTTCAGTCCTCAATCCACAGTCCTCAATCCTCTATCCTCAATCCTCAATCCTCAATCTTCAATCCTCAATCCTCAATCCTCAATCCTCAATCGTCAATCCTCAATCTTCAGCCATCAATCCTCAATCCTCAATACCCAATGCTCTACCCTCAATCGTCAATCCTCAAACCTTGACCTTCAATCCTCAACCCTTAATCCTCAATCCTCAACCATCAATCATCAATCCTCAATACCCAATCCTCAGTCCTCAATCATCAATCCTCAAACCTCAACCTTCAATCCTCAACCCTTAGTTCTCAATACTCAATCCTCAATCCTCAATCTTCAATCCTCAATAGAATATCCTCAATACTCAATCCTCAATCTTCAATCATCAATCGTCAATCCTCAATCTTCGATCCTCAATCCTCAATCATCAACCCTCCATCCTCAACCCTCAGTAATCAACGCTCAATCCTCAATGCTCAATCCTCAATCCTCAATCCTCAGCCATCAATTCTCAATCCTCAATCCTCAATGCTCAATCCTCAATACTCAACACTCAATTCTCAATCCTCAATCCTCAAACCTCAATCCTCAATCCTCAACACTTAATCCTCAATCCTCAATCCTCAATCCTCAATCTTCAGTCCTCAATAGAATATCCTCAATCCTCAGCCCTCAACCCTCAATCCTCAATCCTCAATCCTCAATCCTCAATCCTCAATCCTCAATCCTCAATCCTCAACCCTCAATACTCAATGCTCAATCCTCAATAGTCAACACTCAATTCTCAATCCTCAATCCTCAAACCACAATCCTCAATACTCAATCCTCAATATTCAATGCACAATCCTCAATCCTCAATCCTCAGTCATCAATTCTCAATCCTCAACCCTCAATGCTCAATCCTCAGTACTCAACACTCAATTCTCAATCCTCAATCCTCAAACATCAATCCTCAATCCTCAATCCGCAATATACAATGCACAATCCTCAATCCTCAATCCTCAGTCATCAATTCTCAATCCTCAATCCTCAATCCTCAATCCTCAACCCTCAATACTCAATGCTCAATCCTCAATCCTCAATCCTCAAACCTCAACACTCAATCCTCAGTCCTCAATCCACAATAGTCAATCCTCAATCCTCAATCCTCAATCCTCAATCCTCAATGCTCATTCCTCAATACTCAACACTCAATTCTCAATCCTCAATCCTCAAACCTCAATCCTCAATTCTCATTCCTCAATCCTCCGTCCTCAAACCTCAACCCTCAATATTCAATGCACAATCCTCAATCCTCAACCCTCAATCCTCAATCCTCAATCTTCAGTCCTCAATAGAATATCCTCAATACTCAATCCTCAATCTTCAATCATCAATCCTCAATACTCAATCTTCGATCCTCAATCCTCAATCATCAACCCTCAATCCTCAACCCTCAGTAATCAACCCTCAATCCTCAATGCTCAATCCTCAATCCTCAATTACCAATTCTCAATCCTCAATCTTCAACCATCAACACTCAATACTCAATGCTCAATCCTCAATCCTCTATCCTCAACCCTCAAACCTCAATCCTCAATCCTCAATCCCCAATCGTCAATACTCAATCCTCAACCATCTATCCTCAAACCCCAATCCCGAATCCTCAACCCTCAATACTCAATGCTCAATCCTCAATACTCAACACTCAATTCTCAATCCTCAATCCTCAAACCTCAATCCTCAATCCTCAATCCTAAGTCCTCAAGCCTCAATCCTCAATATTCAATGCTCAATCCTCAATCCTCAATCCTCAGTCATCAATTCTCAATCCTCAATCTTCAGTCCTCAATCCACAGTCCTCAATCCTCTATCCTCAATCCTCAATCCTCAATCTTCAATCCTCAATCCTCAATCCTCAATCCTCAATCGTCAATCCTCAATCTTCAGCCATCAATCCTCAATCCTCAATACCCAATGCTCTACCCTCAATCGTCAATCCTCAAACCTTGACCTTCAATCCTCAACCCTTAATCCTCAATCCTCAACCATCAATCATCAATCCTCAATACCCAATCCTCAGTCCTCAATCATCAATCCTCAAACCTCAACCTTCAATCCTCAACCCTTAGTTCTCAATACTCAATCCTCAATCCTCAATCTTCAATCCTCAATAGAATATCCTCAATACTCAATCCTCAATCTTCAATCATCAATCGTCAATCCTCAATCTTCGATCCTCAATCCTCAATCATCAACCCTCCATCCTCAACCCTCAGTAATCAACGCTCAATCCTCAATGCTCAATCCTCAATCCTCAATCCTCAATCCTCAACCCTCAATACTCAATGCTCAATCCTCAATACTCAACACTCAATTCTCAATCCTCAATCCTCAAACCTCAATCCTCAATTCTCAATCCTCAATATTCAATGCACAATCCTCAATCCTCAATCCTCAGTCATCAATTCTCAATCCTCAACCCTCAATGCTCAATCCTCAGTACTCAACACTCAATTCTCAATCCTCAATCCTCAAACCTCAATCCCCAATCCTCAATCCGCAATATACAATGCACAATCCTCAATCCTCAATCCTCAGTCATCAATACTCAATCCTCAATCCTCAATCCTCAATCCTCAACCCTCAATACTCAATGCTCAATCCTCAATCCTCAATCCTCAAACCTCAACCCTCAATCCTCAATCCTCAATCCACAATAGTCAATCCTCAATCCTCAATCCTCAATCCTCAATCCTCAATGCTCATTCCGCAATACTCAACACTCAATTCTCAATCCTCAATACTCAAACCTCAATCCTCAATTCTCATTCCTCAATCCTCCGTCCTCAAACCTCAACCCTCAACCCTCAAACCTCAACCCTCAGTAATCAACCCTCAATCCTCGATCCTCAATCATCAATCCTCAATCCTCAATCCTCAATCCTCAATCGTCAATCCTCAATCATCAACCACCAATCCTCAATCCTCAATACTCAATCCTCAATACTCAATCTTCAATCCTCAATCTTCAATCATCAATCATCAATCCTCAATCTTCAATCCACAATCCTCAATCCTCAACCCTCAATCCTCAACCCTCAGTAATCTACCCTCAATCCTCGATCCTCAATGCTCAATCCTCAATCATCAATCCGCAATCCTCAATCCTCAATCCTCAATCCTCAAACCTCAGCCTTCAATCCTCAAACGTTAATCCTCAATCCTCAATACTCTATCCTCAATCCTCAATCCTCAACCCTCAATCCTCAATACTCAATCCTCAATCCTCAATCCTCAATCCTCAACCCTTAATCCTCAATGCTCAATTCTCAATCCTCAATCCTCAATCCTCAACCCTCAATCCTCAATCCTCAATCCTCAATCCTCAATCCTCAATCATCAACCCTCAATCCTCAATACTCAATCCTCAATCCTCAATCCTCAATCCTCAATACTCAATCCTCAACCAGCAATTTTCAATCCTCAATCTTCAATGTTCAATCCTCAATCCTCAACCCTCAATCCTCAACACTCAGTAATCAACCCACAATCCTCAATCCTCAATCCTCAATCCTCAACCATCAATCCTCAATTCTCAATCCCCAATCATCAATCCTCAATCGTCAAACCTCAAACCACAACCTTCAATCCTGAACCCTTAATCCTCAATCCTCAATCCTCATTCCTCAATTTTCAATCCTCAATAGAATATCCTCAATTCTCCGTCTTCCATACTCAGTCCTCAATCTTCAATCCTCAACCATCTATTCTCAATCCGCAATCCCCAATCCTCAATCCTCAATCCTCAATCCTCAATCGTCAATCCTCAATCCTCAATCGTCAATCCTCAATCATCAGCCATCAATCCTCAATCCTCGATACCCAATCCTCAACCCTCAATCGTCAATCCTCAAACCCCAACCTTCAGTCCTCCACCCTTAATCCTCAATCCTCAACCATCAATCATCAATCCTCAATCCCCAATCCTCAATCCTCAATCATCAATCCTCAAACCTCAACATTCAATCCTCAACCCTTAATCCTCAATCCTCAATGCTCAATCCTCAATCTTCAATCCTCAATCCTCAATCCTCAAACCTCAACATTCAATCCTCAACCCTTAATCCTCAATCCTCAATGCCCAATCCTCAATACTCAACACTCAATTCTCAATCCTCAATCCTCAAACCTCAATCCTCAATCCTCAATCCTCAATATTCAATGCACAATCCTCAATCCTCAATCCACAATCATCAATTCTCAATCCTCAATCCTCAGTGCTCAAACCTCAGTACTCAACACTCAATTCTCAATCCGCAATCCTCAATCCTCAATCCTCAATCCTCAATCCTCAAACCTCAGCCTTCAATCCTCAAACGTTAATCCCCAATCCTCAATCCTCTATCCTCAATCCTCAATCCTCAACCCTCAATCCTCAATCCTCAATCCTCAATCCTCAATCCTCAGCCCTTAATCCTCAATGCTCAATTCTCTATACTCGATCCTCAATCCTCAACTCTCAATCCTCAATCCTCAATCATCAATCATCAACCCTCAATACTCAATGCTCAATCCTCAATACTCAACACTCAAT
The DNA here is from genome assembly GCF_051401765.1 of Calliopsis andreniformis. NCBI lineage: Eukaryota > Metazoa > Arthropoda > Insecta > Hymenoptera > Andrenidae > Calliopsis > Calliopsis andreniformis. The sequence goes on along the minus strand of NW_027480611.1, from coordinate 287,329 downwards.
TCTCAATCCTCAATCCTCAATCCTCAATCCTCAATCCTCAATCCTCAATATTCAATGCACAATCCTCAATCCTCAATCCTCAGTCATCAATTCTCAATCCTCATTCCTCAATACTCAACACTCAATTCTCAATCCTCAATCCTCAAACCTCAATCCTCAATTCTCATTCCTCAATCCTCCGGCCTCAGACCTCAACCCTCAATATTCAATGCACAATCCTCAATCCTCAACCCTCAATCCTCAATCCTCAATCCTCAATCGTCAATCCTCAAACCTCAACCTTCAATCCACTATCCTCAATCCTCAATCCTCAATCCTCAATCCTCAATCCTCAATCCTAAGTCCTCAAGCCTCAATCCTCAATATTCGATGCTCAATCCTCAATCCTCAATCCTCAGTCATCAATTCTCAATCCTCAATCTTCAGTCCTCAATCCACAGTCCTCAATCCTCTATCCTCAATCCTCAATCCTCAATCTTCAATCCTCAATCCTCAATCCTCAATCCTCAATCGTCAATCCTCAATCTTCAGCCATCAATCCTCAATCCTCAATACCCAATGCTCTACCCTCAATCGTCAATCCTCAAACCTTGACCTTCAATCCTCAACCCTTAATCCTCAATCCTCAACCATCAATCATCAATCCTCAATACCCAATCCTCAGTCCTCAATCATCAATCCTGAAACCTCAACCTTCAATCCTCAACCCTTAGTTCTCAATACTCAATCCTCAATCCTCAATCTTCAATCCTCAATAGAATATCCTCAATACTCAATCCTCAATCTTCAATCATCAATCGTCAATCCTCAATCTTCGATCCTCAATCCTCAATCATCAACCCTACATCCTCAACCCTCAGTAATCAACGCTCAATCCTCAATGCTCAATCCTCAATCCTCAATCATCAGTTCTCAATCCTCAATTTTCAATCCTTAACAAAATATCCTCAATTCTCAGTTTTCAACACTCAGTCATCAATCTTCAATCCTCAATCCTCAACCTTCAATCCTCAATGCTCAATTCTCTATCCTCAATCCTCAATCCTCAATCCTAAGTCCTCAAGCCTCAATCCTCAATATTCGATGCTCAATCCTCAATCCTCAATCCTCAGTCATCAATTCTCAATCCTCAATCTTCAGTCCTCAATCCACAGTCCTCAATCCTCTATCCTCAATCCTCAATCCTCAATCTTCAATCCTCAATCCTCAATCCTCAATCCTCAATCGTCAATCCTCAATCTTCAGCCATCAATCCTCAATCCTCAATACCCAATGCTCTACCCTCAATCGTCAATCCTCAAACCTTGACCTTCAATCCTCAACCCTTAATCCTCAATCCTCAACCATCAATCATCAATCCTCAATACCCAATCCTCAGTCCTCAATCATCAATCCTGAAACCTCAACCTTCAATCCTCAACCCTTAGTTCTCAATACTCAATCCTCAATCCTCAATCTTCAATCCTCAATAGAATATCCTCAATACTCAATCCTCAATCTTCAATCATCAATCGTCAATCCTCAATCTTCGATCCTCAATCCTCAATCATCAACCCTACATCCTCAACCCTCAGTAATCAACGCTCAATCCTCAATGCTCAATCCTCAATCCTCAATCATCAGTTCTCAATCCTCAATTTTCAATCCTTAACAAAATATCCTCAATTCTCAGTTTTCAACACTCAGTCATCAATCTTCAATCCTCAATCCTCAACCTTCAATCCTCAATGCTCAATTCTCTATCCTCAATCCTCAATCCTCAACCCTCAATCCTCAATCCTCAATCCTCAATCCTCAATCCTCAATCCTCAATCCTCAATCCTCAATCCTCAACCCTCAATACTCAATGCTCAAACCTCAATACTCAACACTCAATTCTCAATCCTCAATCCTCAAACCTCAATCCTCAATACTCAATCCTCAATATTCAGTGCACAATCCTCAATCCTCAATCCTCAGCCATCAATTCTCAATCCTCAATCCTCAATGCTCAATCCTCAATACTCAACACTCAATTCTCAATCCTCAATCCTCAAACCTCAATCCTCAATCCTCAACACTTAATCCTCAATCCTCAATCCTCAATCCTCAATCTTCAGTCCTCAATAGAATATCCTCAATACTCAATCCTCAATCTTCAATCATCAATCCTCAATACTCAATCTTCGATCCTCAATCCTCAATCATCAACCCTCAATCCTCAACCCTCAGTAATCAACCCTCAATCCTCAATGCTCAATCCTCAATCCTCAATCACCAATTCTCAATCCTCAATCTTCAACCATCAACACTCAATACTCAATGCTCACTCCTCAATCCTCTATCCTCAACCCTCAATCCTCAATCCTCAATCCTCAATCCTCAATCGTCAATACTCAATCCTCAACCATCAATCCTCAATCCTCAATCGTCAATCCTCAATCATCAACCATCAATCCTCAATCCTCAATACTCAATCCTCAATACTCAAGCCTCAATCCTCAATCTTCAATCATCAATCATCAATCCTCAATCTTCAATCCACAATCCTCAATCCTCAACCCTCAATCCTCAACCCTCAGTCATCAACCCTTAATCCTCGATCCTCAATGCTCAATGCTCAATCCCCAATACTCTATCCTCAATCCTCAATCCTCAATCCTCAATCCTCAATCCTCAATCGTCAACCCTCAATCCTCAGACATCAATCCTCAATACTCAATATTCAATGCACAATCCACAATCCTCAATCCTCAGTCATCAATTCTCAATCCTCAAACCTCAATCCTCAATCCTCGACCCCCAATTCTCAATGCTCAATCCTCAATCCTCAATCCTCAATACTCAACCCTCAATCCTCAATAGTCAAACCTCAATCATCAACCATCAATTCTCAATCCTCAATACTCAATCCTCAATACTCAATCCTCAACCCTCAATCTTCAATCATCAATCATCAATCCTCAATCTTCAATCCACAATCCTCAATCCCCAACCCTCAATCCTCAACCCTCAGTAATCAACCCTCAATCCTCGATCCTCAATGCTCAATGCTCAATCCTCAATCCTCTACCCTCAATCCTCAATCCTCAATCCTCAATCCTCAATCCTCAATCCTCAACCGTCAACCCTCAATCCTCAGCCATCAATCCTCAATCCTCAATACCCAATCCTCAATCCTCAATCGTCAATCCTCAAGCCTCAACCTTCAGCCCTCAACCCTTAATCCTCAGTCCTCAATCCTCAATTTTCAATCCTCTATAGAATATCCTCAATTCGCAGTTTTCAATACTGTGTCCTCAACCTTCAATCGTCAGTACTCAATCCTCAATCCTCAATCCTCAATCGTCAATCCTCAATCCTCAATCGTCAATCCTCAATCATCAGCCATCAATCCCCAATCCTCGATACCCAATCCTCAACCCTCAATCGTCAATCCTCAAACCTCAACCTTCAGTCCTCCACCCTTAATCCTCAATCCTCAACCATCAATCCTCAATCATCAATCCCCAATCCTCAATCCTCAATCATCAATCCTCAAACCTCAACATTCAATCCTCAACCCTTAATCCTCAATCCTCAATGCTCAATCCTCAATCTTCAATCCTCAATCCTCAATCCTCAAACCTCAACATTCAATCCTCAACCCTTAATCCTCAATCCTCAATGCTCAATCCTCAATACTCAACACTCAATTCTCAATCCTCAATCCTCAAACCTCAATCCTCAATCCTCAATCCTCAATATTCAATGCACAATCCTCAATCCTCAATCCTCAGTCATCAATTCTCAATCCTCAATCCTCAATGCTCAATCCTCAATACTCAACACTCACTTCTCAATCCGCAATCCTCAATCCTCAACCCTTAATCCTCAATCCTCAATCCTCAAACCTCAGCCTTCAATCCTCAAACGTTAATCCCCAATCCTCAATCCTCTATCCTCAATCCTCAATCCTCAACCCTCAATCCTCAATCCTCAATCCACAGTCCTCAATCCTCTATCCTCAATCCTCAATCCTCAATCTTCAATCCTCAATCCTCAATCCTCAATCCTCAATCGTCAATCCTCAATCTTCAGCCATCAATCCTCAATCCTCAATACCCAATGCTCTACCCTCAATCGTCAATCCTCAAACCTTGACCTTCAATCCTCAACCCTTAATCCTCAATCCTCAACCATCAATCATCAATCCTCAATACCCAATCCTCAGTCCTCAATCATCAATCCTCAAACCTCAACCTTCAATCCTCAACCCTTAGTTCTCAATACTCAATCCTCAATCCTCAATCTTCAATCCTCAATAGAATATCCTCAATACTCAATCCTCAATCTTCAATCATCAATCGTCAATCCTCAATCTTCGATCCTCAATCCTCAAACATCAACCCTCCATCCTCAACCCTCAGTAATCAACGCTCAATCCTCAACGCTCAATCCTCAATCCTCAATCATCAGTTCTCAATCCTCAATTTTCAATCCTTAACAAAATATCCTCAATTCTCAGTTTTCAACACTCAGTCATCAATCTTCAATCCTCAATCCTCAACCTTCAATCCTCAATGCTCAATTCTCTATCCTCAATCCTCAATCCTCAACCCTCAATCCTCAATCCTCAATCCTCAATCCTCAATCCTCAATCCTCAATCCTCAATCCTCAATCCTCAACCCTCAATACTCAATGCTCAAACCTCAATACTCAACACTCAATTCTCAATCCTCAATCCTCAAACCTCAATATACAATGCACAATCCTCAATCCTCAATCCTCAATCATCAATTCTCAATCCGCAATCTTCAATCCTCAACACTCAATCCTCAATGCTCAATCCTCAATCATCAATCCGCAATCCTCAATCCTCAATCCTCAATCCTCAAACCTCAGCCTTCAATCCTCAAACGTTAATCCTCAATCCTCAATCCTCTATCCTCAATCCTCAATCCTCAACCCTCAATCCTCAACCCTCAATCCTCAATCCTCAATCCTCAACCCTCAATCCTCAATGCTCAATTATCTATCCTCAATCCTCAATCCTCAACCCTCAACCCTCAATCCTCAATCCTCAATCCTCAATCCTCAATCCTCAATCCTCAATCCTCAACCCTCAATACTCAATGCTCAATCCTCAATAGTCAACACTCAATTCTCAATCCTCAATCCTCAAACCACAATCCTCAATACTCAATCCTCAATATTCAATGCACAATCCTCAATCCTCAATCCTCAGTCATCAATTCTCAATCCTCAACCCTCAATGCTCAATCCTCAGTACTCAACACTCAATTCTCAATCCTCAATCCTCAAACCTCAATCCTCAATCCTCAATCCGCAATATACAATGCACAATCCTCAATCCTCAATCCTCAGTCATCAATCCTCAATCCTCAATCCTCAATCCTCAATCCTCAACCCTCAATACTCAATGCTCAATCCTCAATCCTCAATCCTCAAACCTCAACACTCAATCCTCAGTCCTCAATCCACAATAGTCAATCCTCAATCCTCAATCCTCAATCCTCAATCCTCAATGCTCATTCCTCAATACTCAACACTCAATTCTCAATCCTCAATCCTCAAACCTCAATCCTCAATTCTCATTCCTCAATCCTCCGTCCTCAAACCTCAACCCTCAATATTCAATGCACAATCCTCAATCCTCAACCCTCAATCCTCAATCCTCAATCTTCAGTCCTCAATAGAATATCCTCAATACTCAATCCTCAATCTTCAATCATCAATCCTCAATACTCAATCTTCGATCCTCAATCCTCAATCATCAACCCTCAATCCTCAACCCTCAGTAATCAACCCTCAATCCTCAATGCTCAATCCTCAATCCTCAATTACCAATTCTCAATCCTCAATCTTCAACCATCAACACTCAATACTCAATGCTCAATCCTCAATCCTCTATCCTCAACCCTCAAACCTCAATCCTCAATCCTCAATCCCCAATCGTCAATACTCAATCCTCAATACTCAATCCTCAATACTCAAGCCTCAATCCTCAATCTTCAATCATCAATCATCAATCCTCAATCTTCAATCCACAATCCTCAATCCTCAACCCTCAATCCTCAACCCTCAGTAATCAACCCTCAATCCTCGATCCTCAATGCTCAATGCTCAATCCCCAATACTCTATCCTCAATCCTCAATCCTCAATCCTCAATCCTCAATCCTCAATCGTCAACCCTCAATCCTCAGACATCAATCCTCAATACTCAATATTCAATGCACAATCCACAGTCCTCAATCCTCAGTCATCAATTCTCAATCCTCAAACCTCAATACTCAATCCTCGACCCTCAATTCTCAATGATCAATCCTCAATCCTCAATCCTCAATACTCAACCCTCAATCCTCAATCGTCAAACCTCAATCATCAACCATCAATTCTCAATCCTCAATACTCAATCCTCAATACTCAATCCTCAATCCTCAATCTTCAATCATCAATCATCAATCCTCAATCTTCAATCCACAATACTCAATCCCCAACCCTCAATCCTCAACCCTCAGTAATCAACCCTCAATCCTCGATCCTCAATGCTCAATGCTCAATCCTCAATCCTCTATCCTCAATCCTCAATCCTCAATCCTCAATCCTCAATCCTCAACCGTCAACCCTCAATCCTCAGCCATCAATCCTCAATCCTCAATACCCAATCCTCAATCCTCAATCGTCAATCCTCAAGCCTCAACCTTCAGCCCTCAACCCTTAATCCTCAGTCCTCAATCCTCAATTTTCAATCCTCTATAGAATATCCTCAATTCGCAGTTTTCAATACTGTGTCCTCAATCTTCAATCGTCAGTACTCAATCCTCAATCCTCAATCCTCAATCGTCAATCCTCAATCCTCAATCGTCAATCCTCAATCATCAGCCATCAATCCCCAATCCTCGATACCCAATCCTCAACCCTCAATCGTCAATCCTCAAACCTCAACCTTCAGTCCTCCACCCTTAATCCTCAATCCTCAACCATCAATCCTCAATCCTCAATCCCCAATCCTCAATCCTCAATCATCAATCCTCAAACCTCAACATTCAATCCTCAACCCTTAATCCTCAATCCTCAATGCTCAATCCTCAATCTTCAATCCTCAATCCTCAATCCTCAAACCTCAACATTCAATCCTCAACCCTTAATCCTCAATCCTCAATGCTCAATCCTCAATACTCAACACTCAATTCTCAATCCTCAATCCTCAAACATCAATCCTCAATCCTCAATCCTCAATATTCAATGCACAATCCTCAATCCTCAATCCTCAGTCATCAATTCTCAATCCTCAATCCTCAATGCTCAATCCTCAATACTCAACACTCAATTCTCAATCCGCAATCCTCAATCCTCAATCCTCAATCCTCAATCCTCAAACCTCAGCCTTCAATCCTCAAACGTTAATCCCCAATCCTCAATCCTCTATCCTCAATCCTCAATCCTCAACCCTCAATCCTCAATCCTCAATCCTCAATCCTCAATCCTCAACCCTTAATCCTCAATGCTCAATTCTCTATACTCAATCCTCAATCCTCAACTCTCAATCCTCAATCCTCAATCCTCAATCCTCAATCCTCAATCCTCAATCATCAATCCTCAACCCTCAATACTCAATGCTCAATCCTCAATACTCAACACTCAATTCTCAATCCTCAATCCTCAATCCTCAATCCTCAATCCTCAATCCTCAATATTCAATGCACAATCCTCAATCCTCAATCCTCTGTCATCAATTCTGAATCCTCATTCCTCAATACTCAACACTCAATTCTCAATACTCAATCCTCAAACCTCAATCCTCAATTCTCATTCCTCAATCCTCCGTCCTCAAACCTCAACCCTCAATATTCAATGCACAATCCTCAATCCTCAACCCTCAATTCTCAATCCTCAATCCTCAATCGTCAATCCTCAAACCTCAACCTTCAATCCACTATCCTCAATCCTCCATCCTCAATCCTCAATCCTCAATCCTCAATCCTAAGTCCTCAAGCCTCAATCCTCAATATTCAATGCTCAATCCTCAATCCTCAATCCTCAGTCATCAATTCTCAATCCTCAATCTTCAGTCCTCAATCCACAGTCCTCAATCCTCTATCCTCAATCCTCAATCCTCAATCTTCAATCCTCAATCCTCAATCCTCAATCCTCAATCGTCAATCCTCAATCTTCAGCCATCAACCCTCAATCCTCAATACCCAATGCTCTACCCTCAATCGTCAATCCTCAAACCTTGACCTTCAATCCTCAACCCTTAATCCTCAATCCTCAACCATCAATCATCAATCCTCAATACCCAATCCTCAGTCCTCAATCATCAATCCTCAAACCTCAACCTTCAATCCTCAACCCTTAGTTCTCAATACTCAATCCTCAATCCTCAATCTTCAATCCTCAATAGAATATCCTCAATACTCAATCCTCAATCTTCAATCATCAATCGTCAATCCTCAATCTTCGATCCTCAATCCTCAATCATCAACCCTCCATCCTCAACCCTCAGTAATCAACGCTCAATCCTCAACGCTCAATCCTCAATCCTCAATCATCAGTTCTCAATCCTCAATTTTCAATCCTTAACAAAATATCCTCAATTCTCAGTTTTCAACACTCAGTCATCAATCTTCAATCATCAATCCTCAACCTTCAATCCTCAATGCTCAATTCTCTATCCTCAATCCTCAATCCTCAACCCTCAATCCTCAATCCTCAATCCTCAATCCTCAATCCTCAATCCTCAATCCTCAATCCTCAATCCTCAACCCTCAATACTCAAGGCTCAAACCTCAATACTCAACACTCAATTCTGAATCCTCAATCCTCAAACCTCAATATACAATGCACAATCCTCAATCCTCAATCCTCAATCATCAATTCTCAATCCGCAATCTTCAATCCTCAACACTCAATCCTCAATGCTCAATCCTCAATCATCAATCCGCAATCCTCAATCCTCAATCCTCAATCCTCAAACCTCAGCCTTCAATCCTCAAACGTTAATCCTCAATCCTCAATCCTCTATCCTCAATCCTCAATCCTCAACCCTCAATCCTCAATCCTCAATCCTCAATCCTCAATCCTCAACCCTCAATCCTCAATGCTCAATCATCTATCCTCAATCCTCAATCCTCAACCCTCAACACTCAATCCTCAATCCTCAATCCTCAATCCTCAATCCTCAATCCTCAATCCTCAACCCTCAATACTCAATGCTCAATCCTCAATAGTCAACACTCAATTCTCAATCCTCAATCCTCAAACCACAATCCTCAATCCTCAATCCTCAATATTCAATGCACAATCCTCAATCCTCAATCCTCAGTCATCAATTCTCAATCCTCAACCCTCAATGCTCAATCCTCAGTACTCAACACTCAATTCTCAATCCTCAATCCTCAAACCTCAATCCTCAATCCTCAATCCGCAATATACAATGCACAATCCTCAATCCTCAATCCTCAGTCATCAATTCTCAATCCTCAATCCTCAATCCTCAACCTTCAATACTCAATGCTCAATCCTCAATCCTCAATCCTCAAACCTCAACCCTCAATCCTCAATCCTCAATCCACAATAGTCAATCCTCAATCCTCAATCCTCAATCCTCAATCCTCAATCCTCAACCCTCAATACTCAATGCTCAATCCTCAATAGTCAACACTCAATTCTCAATCCTCAATCCTCAAACCACAATCCTCAATCCTCAATCCTCAATATTCAATGCACAATCCTCAATCCTCAATCCTCAGTCATCAATTCTCAATCCTCAACCCTCAATGCTCAATCCTCAGTACTCAACACTCAATTCTCAATCCTCAATCCTCAAACCTCAATCCTCAATCCTCAATCCGCAATATACAATGCACAATCCTCAATCCTCAATCCTCAGTCATCAATTCTCAATCCTCAATCCTCAATCCTCAACCTTCAATACTCAATGCTCAATCCTCAATCCTCAATCCTCAAACCTCAACCCTCAATCCTCAATCCTCAATCCACAATAGTCAATCCTCAATCCTCAATCCTCAATCCTCAATCCTCAATGCTCATTCCTCAATACTCAACACTCAATTCTCAATCCCCAATCCTCAAACCTCAATCCTCAATTCTCATTCCTCAATCCTCCGTCCTCAAACCTCAACCCTCAATATTCAATGCACAATCCTCAATCCTCAACCCTCAATCCTCAATCCTCAATCTTCAGTCCTCAATAGAATATCCTCAATACTCAATCCTCAATCTTCAATCATCAATCCTCAATACTCAATCTTCGATCCTCAATCCTCAATCATCAACCCTCAATCCTCAACCATCAGTAATCAACCCTCAATCCTCAATGCTCAATCCTCAATCCTCAATTACCAATTCTCAATCCTCAATCTTCAACCATCAACACTCAATACTCAATGCTCAATCCTCAATCCTCTATCCTCAACCCTCAAACCTCAATCCTCAATCCTCAATCCCCAATCGTCAATACTCAATCCTCAACCATCAATCCTCAAACCCCAATCCCGAATCCTCAACCCTCAATACTCAATGCTCAATCCTCAATACTCAACACTCAATTCTCAATCCTCAATCCTCAAACCTCAATCCTCAATCCTCAATCCTCAATATTCAATGCACAATCCTCAATCCTCAATCCTCAGTCATCAATTCTCAATCCTCAATCCTCAATGCTCAATCCTCAATACTCAACACTCAATTCTCAATCCGCAATCCTCAATCCTCAATCCTCAATCCTCAAACCTCAGCCTTCAATCCTCAAACGTTAATCCCCAATCCTCAATCCTCTATCCTCAATCCTCAATCCTCAACACTCAATCCTCAATCCTCAATCCTCAATCCTCAATCCTCAACCCTTAATCCTCAATGCTCAATCCTCTATACTCAATCCTCAATCCTCAACCCTCAATCCTCAATCCTCAATCCTCAATCCTCAATCCTCAATCCTCAATCATCAATCCTCAACCCTCAATACTCAATGCTCAATCCTCAATACTCAACACTGAATTCTCAATCCTCAATCCTCAATCCTCAATCCTCAATCCTCAATCCTCAATATTCAATGCACAATCCTCAATCCTCAATCCTCAGTCATCAATTCTCAATCCTCATTCCTCAATCGTCAATCCTCAAACCTCAACCTTCAATCCACTATCCTCAATCCTCAATCCTCAATCCTCAATCCTCAATCCTCAATCCTAAGTCTTCAAGCCTCAATCCTCAGTATTCAATGCTCAATCCTCAATCCTCAATCCTCAGTCATCAATTCTCAATCCTCAATCTTCAGTCCTCAATCCACAGTACTCAATCCTCTATCCTCAATCCTCAATCCTCAATCTTCAATCCTCAATCCTCAATCCTCAATCCTCAATCGTCAATCCTCAATCTTCAGCCATCAATCCTCAATCCTCAATACCCAATGCTCTACCCTCAATCGTCAATCCTCAAACCTTGACCTTCAATCCTCAACCCTTAATCCTCAATCCTCAACCATCAATCATCAATCCTCAATACCCAATCCTCAGTCCTCAATCATCAATCCTCAAACCTCAACCTTCAATCCTCAACCCTTAGTTCTCAATACTCAATCCTCAATGCTCATTCCTCAATACTCAACACTCTATTCTCAATTCTCAATCCTCAAACCTCAATCCTCAATTCTCATTCCTCAATCCTCCGTCCTCAAGCCTCAACCCTCAATATTCAATGCACAATCCTCAATCCTCAACCCTCAATCCTCAATCCTCAATCTTCAGTCCTCAATAGAATATCCTCAATACTCAGTCCTCAATCTTCAACCATCAATCCTCAATACTCAATCTTCGATCCTCAATCCTCAATCATCAACCCTCAAACCTCAACCCTCAGTAATCAACCCTCAATCCTCGATCCTCAATGCTCAATGCTCAATCCTCAATCCTCTATCCTCAATGCTCAATCCTCAATCCTCCATCCTCAATCTTCAATCCTCAACACTCAATCCTCGATGTACAATCCTCAATCATCAATCCTCAGTCCTCAATCCTCAATCCTCAATCCTCAAACCTCAGCCTTCAATCCTCAATCGTGAATCCTCAATCCTCAATGCTCAATCCTCAATCCTCAACCCTCAATCCTTAATCCTCAATCCTCAATCCTTAATCCTCAATCCTCAATACTCAACCCTCAATACTCAATGCTCAATCCTCAATCCTCAATCCCCAATCCTCAACCCTCAATACTCAATCCTGAATCCTCAATCCTCAATCCTCAATCCTCAATCCTCAACCCTCAATCCTCAATGCTCAATCCTCAATACTCAACACTCAATTCTCAATTCTCAATCCTCAATCCTCAAACCTCAACCTTCAATCCACTATCCTCAATCCTCAATCCTCAACCCTCAATCCTCAACCCTCAGTAATCAACCCTCAATCCTCGATCCTCAATCATCAATCCTCAATCCTCAATCCTCAATCCTCAATCGTCAATCCTCAATCATCAATACTCAACCCTCAATCCTCAATACTCAATCCTCAATACTCAATCTTCAATCCTCAATCTTCAATCATCAATCATCAATCCTCAATCTTCAATCCACAATCCTCAATCCTCAACCCTCAATCCTCAACCCTCAGTAATCAACCCTCAATCCTCGATCCTCAATGCTCAATGCTCAATCCTCAATCCTCTATCCTCAATCCTCAATCCCCAATCCTCAATCCTCAATCCTCAACCGTCAACCCTCAATCCTCAGCCATCAATCCTCAATACTCAATGTTCAATGCACAATCCACAATCCTCAATCCTCAGTCATCAATTCTCAATCCTCAAACCTCAATCCTCAATCCTCAACACTCAATTCTCAATGCTCAATCCTCAATCCTCAATCCTCAATACTCAACCCTCAATCCTCAATCCTTAATCCTCAATCCTCAATCCTCAATCCTCAATCCTCAATCCTCAATCCTAAGTCCTCAAGCCTCAATCCTCAATATTCAATGCTCAATCCTCAATCCTCAATCCTCAGTCATCAATTCTCAATCCTCAATCTTCAGTCCTCAATCCACAGTCCTCAATCCTCTATCCTCAATCCTCAATCCTCAATCTTCAATCCTCAATCCTCAATCCTCAATCCTCAATCGTCAATCCTCAATCTTCAGCCATCAACCCTCAATCCTCAATCTTCGATCCTCAATCCTCAATCATCAACCCTCCATCCTCAACCCTCAGTAATCAACGCTCAATCCTCAACACTCAATCCTCAATCCTCAATCATCAGTTCTCAATCCTCAATTTTCAATCCTTAACAAAATATCCTCAATTCTCAGTTTTCAACACTCAGTCATCAATCTTCAATCATCAATCCTCAACCTTCAATCCTCAATGCTCAATTCTCTATCCTCAATCCTCAATCCTCAACCCTCAATCCTCAATCCTCAATCCTCAATCCTCAATCCTCAATCCTCAATCCTCAATCCTCAATCCTCAACCCTCAATACTCAAGGCTCAAACCTCAATACTCAACACTCAATTCTGAATCCTCAATCCTCAAACCTCAATATACAATGCACAATCCTCAATCCTCAATCCTCAATCATCAATTCTCAATCCGCAATCTTCAATCCTCAACACTCAATCCTCAATGCTCAATCCTCAATCATCAATCCGCAATCCTCAATCCTCAATCCTCAATCCTCAAACCTCAGCCTTCAATCCTCAAACGTTAATCCTCAATCCTCAATCCTCTATCCTCAATCCTCAATCCTCAACCCTCAATCCTCAATCCTCAATCCTCAATCCTCAATCCTCAACCCTCAATCCTCAATGCTCAATTATCTATCCTCAATCCTCAATCCTCAACCCTCAACACTCAATCCTCAATCCTCAATCCTCAATCCTCAATCCTCAATCCTCAATCCTCAACCCTCAATACTCAATGCTCAATCCTCAATAGTCAACACTCAATTCTCAATCCTCAATCCTCAAACCACAATCCTCAATCCTCAATCCTCAATATTCAATGCACAATCCTCAATCCTCAATCCTCAGTCATCAATTCTCAATCCTCAACCCTCAATGCTCAATCCTCAGTACTCAACACTCAATTCTCAATCCTCAATCCTCAAACCTCAATCCTCAATCCTCAATCCGCAATATACAATGCACAATCCTCAATCCTCAATCCTCAGTCATCAATTCTCAATCCTCAATCCTCAATCCTCAACCTTCAATACTCAATGCTCAATCCTCAATCCTCAATCCTCAAACCTCAACCCTCAATCCTCAATCCTCAATCCACAATAGTCAATCCTCAATCCTCAATCCTCAATCCTCAATCCTCAATGCTCATTCCTCAATACTCAACACTCAATTCTCAATCCCCAATCCTCAAACCTCAATCCTCAATTCTCATTCCGCAATCCTCCGTCCTCAAACCTCAACCCTCAATATTCAATACACAATCCTCAATCCTCAACCCTCAATCCTCAATCCTCAATCTTCAGTCCTCAATAGAATATCCTCAATACTCAATCCTCAATCTTCAATCATCAATCCTCAATACTCAATCTTCGATCCTCAATCCTCAATCATCAACCCTCAATCCTCAACCCTCAGTAATCAACCCTCAATCCTCAATGCTCAATCCTCAATCCTCAATTACCAATTCTCAATCCTCAATCTTCAACCATCAACACTCAATACTCAATGCTCAATCCTCAATCCTCTATCCTCAACCCTCAAACCTCAATCCTCAATCCTCAATCCCCAATCGTCAATACTCAATCCTCAACCATCAATCCTCAAACCCCAATCCCGAATCCTCAACCCTCAATACTCAATGCTCAATCCTCAATACTCAACACTCAATTCTCAATCCTCAATCCTCAAACCTCAATCCTCAATCCTCAATCCTCAATATTCAATGCACAATCCTCAATCCTCAATCCTCAGTCATCAATTCTCAATCCTCAAACCTCAATGCTCAATCCTCAATACTCAACACTCAATTCTCAATCCGCAATCCTCAATCCTCAATCCTCAATCCTCAAACCTCAGCCTTCAATCCTCAAACGTTAATCCCCAATCCTCAATCCTCTATCCTCAATCCTCAATCCTCAACACTCAATCCTCAATCCTCAATCCTCAATCCTCAATCCTCAACCCTTAATCCTCAATGCTCAATCCTCTATACTCAATCCTCAATCCTCAACCCTCAATCCTCAATCCTCAATCCTCAATCCTCAATCCTCAATCCTCAATCATCAATCCTCAACCCTCAATACTCAATGCTCAATCCTCAATACTCAACACTGAATTCTCAATCCTCAATCCTCAATCCTCAATCCTCAATCCTCAATCCTCAATATTCAATGCACAATCCTCAATCCTCAATCCTCAGTCATCAATTCTCAATCCTCATTCCTCAATCGTCAATCCTCAAACCTCAACCTTCAATCCACTATCCTCAATCCTCAATCCTCAATCCTCAATCCTCAATCCTCAATCCTAAGTCTTCAAGCCTCAATCCTCAGTATTCAATGCTCAATCCTCAATCCTCAATCCTCAGTCATCAATTCTCAATCCTCAATCTTCAGTCCTCAATCCACAGTACTCAATCCTCTATCCTCAATCCTCAATCCTCAATCTTCAATCCTCAATCCTCAATCCTCAATCCTCAATCGTCAATCCTCAATCTTCAGCCATCAATCCTCAATCCTCAATACCCAATGCTCTACCCTCAATCGTCAATCCTCAAACCTTGACCTTCAATCCTCAACCCTTAATCCTCAATCCTCAACCATCAATCATCAATCCTCAATACCCAATCCTCAGTCCTCAATCATCAATCCTCAAACCTCAACCTTCAATCCTCAACCCTTAGTTCTCAATACTCAATCCTCAATGCTCATTCCTCAATACTCAACACTCTATTCTCAATTCTCAATCCTCAAACCTCAATCCTCAATTCTCATTCCTCAATCCTCCGTCCTCAAGCCTCAACCCTCAATATTCAATGCACAATCCTCAATCCTCAACCCTCAATCCTCAATCCTCAATCTTCAGTCCTCAATAGAATATCCTCAATACTCAGTCCTCAATCTTCAACCATCAATCCTCAATACTCAATCTTCGATCCTCAATCCTCAATCATCAACCCTCAATCCTCAACCCTCAGTAATCAACCCTCAATCCTCAATGCTCAATCCTCAATCCTCAATTACCAATTCTCAATCCTCAATCTTCAACCATCAACACTCAATACTCAATGCTCAATCCTCAATCCTCTATCCTCAACCCTCAATCCTCAATCCTCAATCCTCAATCCCCAATCGTCAATACTCAATCCTCAACCCTCAGTAATCAACCCTCAATCCTCGATCCTCAATGCTCAATCCTCAATCCTCAATCCTCAACCGTCAACCCTCAATCCTCAGCCATCAATCCTCAATACTCAATGTTCAATGCACAATCCACAATCCTCAATCCTCAGTCATCAATTCTCAATCCTCAAACCTCAATCCTCAATCCTCAACACTCAATTCTCAATGCTCAATCCTCAATCCTCAATCCTCAATACTCAACCCTCAATCCTCAATCCTTAATCCTCAATCCTCAATCCTCAATCCTCAATCCTCAATCCTCAATCCTAAGTCCTCAAGCCTCAATCCTCAATATTCAATGCTCAATCCTCAATCCTCAATCCTCAGTCATCAATTCTCAATCCTCAATCTTCAGTCCTCAATCCACAGTCCTCAATCCTCTATCCTCAATCCTCAATCCTCAATCTTCAATCCTCAATCCTCAATCCTCAATCCTCAATCGTCAATCCTCAATCTTCAGCCATCAACCCTCAATCCTCAATACCCAATGCTCTACCCTCAATCGTCAATCCTCAAACCTTGACCTTCAATCCTCAACCCTTAATCCTCAATCCTCAACCATCAATCATCAATCCTCAATACCCAATCCTCAGTCCTCAATCATCAATCCTCAAACCTCAACCTTCAATCCTCAACCCTTAGTTCTCAATACTCAATCCTCAATCCTCAATCTTCAATCCTCAATAGAATATCCTCAATACTCAATCCTCAATCTTCAATCATCAATCGTCAATCCTCAATCTTCGATCCTCAATCCTCAATCATCAACCCTCCATCCTCAACCCTCAGTAATCAACGCTCAATCCTCAACGCTCAATCCTCAATCCTCAATCATCAGTTCTCAATCCTCAATTTTCAATCCTTAACAAAATATCCTCAATTCTCAGTTTTCAACACTCAGTCATCAATCTTCAATCATCAATCCTCAACCTTCAATCCTCAATGCTCAATTCTCTATCCTCAATCCTCAATCCTCAACCCTCAATCCTCAATCCTCAATCCTCAATCCTCAATCCTCAATCCTCAATCCTCAATCCTCAATCCTCAACCCTCAATACTCAAGGCTCAAACCTCAATACTCAACACTCAATTCTGAATCCTCAATCCTCAAACCTCAATATACAATGCACAATCCTCAATCCTCAATCCTCAATCATCAATTCTCAATCCGCAATCTTCAATCCTCAACACTCAATCCTCAATGCTCAATCCTCAATCATCAATCCGCAATCCTCAATCCTCAATCCTCAATCCTCAAACCTCAGCCTTCAATCCTCAAACGTTAATCCTCAATCCTCAATCCTCTATCCTCAATCCTCAATCCTCAACCCTCAATCCTCAATCCTCAATCCTCAATCCTCAATCCTCAACCCTCAATCCTCAATGCTCAATTATCTATCCTCAATCCTCAATCCTCAACCCTCAACACTCAATCCTCAATCCTCAATCCTCAATCCTCAATCCTCAATCCTCAATCCTCAACCCTCAATACTCAATGCTCAATCCTCAATAGTCAACACTCAATTCTCAATCCTCAATCCTCAAACCACAATCCTCAATCCTCAATCCTCAATATTCAATGCACAATCCTCAATCCTCAATCCTCAGTCATCAATTCTCAATCCTCAACCCTCAATTCTCAATCCTCAGTACTCAACACTCAATTCTCAATCCTCAATCCTCAAACCTCAATCCTCAATCCTCAATCCGCAATATACAATGCACAATCCTCAATCCTCAATCCTCAGTCATCAATTCTCAATCCTCAATCCTCAATCCTCAACCTTCAATACTCAATGCTCAATCCTCAAACCTCAATCCTCAAACCTCAACCCTCAATCCTCAATCCTCAATCCACAATAGTCAATCCTCAATCCTCAATCCTCAATCCTCAATCCTCAATGCTCATTCCTCAATACTCAACACTCAATTCTCAATCCCCAATCCTCAAACCTCAATCCTCAATTCTCATTCCGCAATCCTCCGTCCTCAAACCTCAACCCTCAATATTCAATACACAATCCTCAATCCTCAACCCTCAATCCTCAATCCTCAATCTTCAGTCCTCAATAGAATATCCTCAATACTCAATCCTCAATCTTCAATCATCAATCCTCAATACTCAATCTTCGATCCTCAATCCTCAATCATCAACCCTCAATCCTCAACCCTCAGTAATCAACCCTCAATCCTCAATGCTCAATCCTCAATCCTCAATTACCAATTCTCAATCCTCAATCTTCAACCATCAACACTCAATACTCAATGCTCAATCCTCAATCCTCTATCCTCAACCCTCAAACCTCAATCCTCAATCCTCAATCCCCAATCGTCAATACTCAATCCTCAACCATCAATCCTCAAACCCCAATCCCGAATCCTCAACCCTCAATACTCAATGCTCAATCCTCAATACTCAACACTCAATTCTCAATCCTCAATCCTCAAACCTCAATCCTCAATCCTCAATCCTCAATATTCAATGCACAATCCTCAATCCTCAATCCTCAGTCATCAATTCTCAATCCTCAAACCTCAATGCTCAATCCTCAATACTCAACACTCAATTCTCAATCCGCAATCCTCAATCCTCAATCCTCAATCCTCAAACCTCAGCCTTCAATCCTCAAACGTTAATCCCCAATCCTCAATCCTCTATCCTCAATCCTCAATCCTCAACACTCAATCCTCAATCCTCAATCCTCAATCCTCAATCCTCAACCCTTAATCCTCAATGCTCAATCCTCTATACTCAATCCTCAATCCTCAACCCTCAATCCTCAATCCTCAATCCTCAATCCTCAATCCTCAATCCTCAATCATCAATCCTCAACCCTCAATACTCAATGCTCAATCCTCAATACTCAACACTGAATTCTCAATCCTCAATCCTCAATCCTCAATCCTCAATCCTCAATCCTCAATATTCAATGCACAATCCTCAATCCTCAATCCTCAGTCATCAATTCTCAATCCTCATTCCTCAATCGTCAATCCTCAAACCTCAACCTTCAATCCACTATCCTCAATCCTCAATCCTCAATCCTCAATCCTCAATCCTCAATCCTAAGTCTTCAAGCCTCAATCCTCAGTATTCAATGCTCAATCCTCAATCCTCAATCCTCAGTCATCAATTCTCAATCCTCAATCTTCAGTCCTCAATCCACAGTACTCAATCCTCTATCCTCAATCCTCAATCCTCAATCTTCAATCCTCAATCCTCAATCCTCAATCCTCAATCGTCAATCCTCAATCTTCAGCCATCAATCCTCAATCCTCAATACCCAATGCTCTACCCTCAATCGTCAATCCTCAAACCTTGACCTTCAATCCTCAACCCTTAATCCTCAATCCTCAACCATCAATCATCAATCCTCAATACCCAATCCTCAGTCCTCAATCATCAATCCTCAAACCTCAACCTTCAATCCTCAACCCTTAGTTCTCAATACTCAATCCTCAATGCTCATTCCTCAATACTCAACACTCTATTCTCAATTCTCAATCCTCAAACCTCAATCCTCAATTCTCATTCCTCAATCCTCCGTCCTCAAGCCTCAACCCTCAATATTCAATGCACAATCCTCAATCCTCAACCCTCAATCCTCAATCCTCAATCTTCAGTCCTCAATAGAATATCCTCAATACTCAGTCCTCAATCTTCAACCATCAATCCTCAATACTCAATCTTCGATCCTCAATCCTCAATCATCAACCCTCAATCCTCAACCCTCAGTAATCAACCCTCAATCCTCAATGCTCAATCCTCAATCCTCAATTACCAATTCTCAATCCTCAATCTTCAACCATCAACACTCAATACTCAATGCTCAATCCTCAATCCTCTATCCTCAACCCTCAATCCTCAATCCTCAATCCTCAATCCCCAATCGTCAATACTCAATCCTCAACCATCAATCCTCAAACCCCAATCCCGAATCCTCAATTCTCAATCGTCAATCCTCAAACCTCAACCCTCAGTAATCAACCCTCAATCCTCGATCCTCAATGCTCAATGCTCAATCCTCAATCCTCTATCCTCAATGCTCAATCCTCAATCCTCCATCCTCAATCTTCAATCCTCAACACTCAATCCTCGATGTACAATCCTCAATCATCAATCCTCAGTCCTCAATCCTCAATCCTCAATCCTCAAACCTCAGCCTTCAATCCTCAATCGTGAATCCTCAATCCTCAATGCTCAATCCTCAATCCTCAACCCTCAATCCTTAATCCTCAATCCTCAACCCTTAATCCTCAATCCTCAATACTCAACCCTCAATACTCAATGCTCAATCCTCAATCCTCAATCCCCAATCCTCAACCCTCAATACTCAATCCTGAATCCTCAATCCTCAATCCTCAATCCTCAATCCTCAACCCTCAATCCTCAATGCTCAATCCTCAATACTCAACACTCAATTCTCAATTCTCAATCCTCAATCCTCAAACCTCAACCTTCAATCCACTATCCTCAATCCTCAATCCTCAACCCTCAATCCTCAACCCTCAGTAATCAACCCTCAATCCTCGATCCTCAATCATCAATCCTCAATCCTCAATCCTCAATCCTCAATCGTCAATCCTCAATCATCAATACTCAACCCTCAATCCTCAATACTCAATCCTCAATACTCAATCTTCAATCCTCAATCTTCAATCATCAATCATCAATCCTCAATCTTCAATCCACAATCCTCAATCCTCAACCCTCAATCCTCAACCCTCAGTAATCAACCCTCAATCCTCGATCCTCAATGCTCAATGCTCAATCCTCAATCCTCTATCCTCAATCCTCAATCCCCAATCCTCAATCCTCAATCCTCAACCGTCAACCCTCAATCCTCAGCCATCAATCCTCAATACTCAATGTTCAATGCACAATCCACAATCCTCAATCCTCAGTCATCAATTCTCAATCCTCAAACCTCAATCCTCAATCCTCAACACTCAATTCTCAATGCTCAATCCTCAATCCTCAATCCTCAATACTCAACCCTCAATCCTCAATCCTTAATCCTCAATCCTCAATCCTCAATCCTCAATCCTCAATCCTCAATCCTAAGTCCTCAAGCCTCAATCCTCAATATTCAATGCTCAATCCTCAATCCTCAATCCTCAGTCATCAATTCTCAATCCTCAATCTTCAGTCCTCAATCCACAGTCCTCAATCCTCTATCCTCAATCCTCAATCCTCAATCTTCAATCCTCAATCCTCAATCCTCAATCCTCAATCGTCAATCCTCAATCTTCAGCCATCAACCCTCAATCCTCAATACCCAATGCTCTACCCTCAATCGTCAATCCTCAAACCTTGACCTTCAATCCTCAACCCTTAATCCTCAATCCTCAACCATCAATCATCAATCCTCAATACCCAATCCTCAGTCCTCAATCATCAATCCTCAAACCTCAACCTTCAATCCTCAACCCTTAGTTCTCAATACTCAATCCTCAATCCTCAATCTTCAATCCTCAATAGAATATCCTCAATACTCAATCCTCAATCTTCAATCATCAATCGTCAATCCTCAATCTTCGATCCTCAATCCTCAATCATCAACCCTCCATCCTCAACCCTCAGTAATCAACGCTCAATCCTCAACGCTCAATCCTCAATCCTCAATCATCAGTTCTCAATCCTCAATTTTCAATCCTTAACAAAATATCCTCAATTCTCAGTTTTCAACACTCAGTCATCAATCTTCAATCATCAATCCTCAACCTTCAATCCTCAATGCTCAATTCTCTATCCTCAATCCTCAATCCTCAACCCTCAATCCTCAATCCTCAATCCTCAATCCTCAATCCTCAATCCTCAATCCTCAATCCTCAATCCTCAACCCTCAATACTCAAGGCTCAAACCTCAATACTCAACACTCAATTCTGAATCCTCAATCCTCAAACCTCAATATACAATGCACAATCCTCAATCCTCAATCCTCAATCATCAATTCTCAATCCGCAATCTTCAATCCTCAACACTCAATCCTCAATGCTCAATCCTCAATCATCAATCCGCAATCCTCAATCCTCAATCCTCAATCCTCAAACCTCAGCCTTCAATCCTCAAACGTTAATCCTCAATCCTCAATCCTCTACCCTCAATCCTCAATCCTCAACCCTCAATCCTCAATCCTCAATCCTCAATCCTCAATCCTCAACCCTCAATCCTCAATGCTCAATTATCTATCCTCAATCCTCAATCCTCAACCCTCAACACTCAATCCTCAATCCTCAATCCTCAATCCTCAATCCTCAATCCTCAATCCTCAACCCTCAATACTCAATGCTCAATCCTCAATAGTCAACACTCAATTCTCAATCCTCAATCCTCAAACCACAATCCTCAATCCTCAATCCTCAATATTCAATGCACAATCCTCAATCCTCAATCCTCAGTCATCAATTCTCAATCCTCAACCCTCAATGCTCAATCCTCAGTACTCAACACTCAATTCTCAATCCTCAATCCTCAAACCTCAATCCTCAATCCTCAATCCGCAATATACAATGCACAATCCTCAATCCTCAATCCTCAGTCATCAATTCTCAATCCTCAATCCTCAATCCTCAACCTTCAATACTCAATGCTCAATCCTCAATCCTCAATCCTCAAACCTCAACCCTCAATCCTCAATCCTCAATCCACAATA
Organism: Calliopsis andreniformis; assembly: GCF_051401765.1. NCBI lineage: Eukaryota > Metazoa > Arthropoda > Insecta > Hymenoptera > Andrenidae > Calliopsis > Calliopsis andreniformis. Next base: position 264,312 of record NW_027480611.1, on the reverse strand, counting down.
GTCAATCCTCAATCCTCAATCCTCAATCCTCAATCCTCAATGCTCATTCCTCAATACTCAACACTCAATTCTCAATCCCCAATCCTCAAACCTCAATCCTCAATTCTCATTCCGCAATCCTCCGTCCTCAAACCTCAACCCTCAATATTCAATACACAATCCTCAATCCTCAACCCTCAATCCTCAATCCTCAATCTTCAGTCCTCAATAGAATATCCTCAATACTCAATCCTCAATCTTCAATCATCAATCCTCAATACTCAATCTTCGATCCTCAATCCTCAATCATCAACCCTCAATCCTCAACCCTCAGTAATCAACCCTCAATCCTCAATGCTCAATCCTCAATCCTCAATTACCAATTCTCAATCCTCAATCTTCAACCATCAACACTCAATACTCAATGCTCAATCCTCAATCCTCTATCCTCAACCCTCAAACCTCAATCCTCAATCCTCAATCCCCAATCGTCAATACTCAATCCTCAACCATCAATCCTCAAACCCCAATCCCGAATCCTCAACCCTCAATACTCAATGCTCAATCCTCAATACTCAACACTCAATTCTCAATCCTCAATCCTCAAACCTCAATCCTCAATCCTCAATCCTCAATATTCAATGCACAATCCTCAATCCTCAATCCTCAGTCATCAATTCTCAATCCTCAAACCTCAATGCTCAATCCTCAATACTCAACACTCAATTCTCAATCCGCAATCCTCAATCCTCAATCCTCAATCCTCAAACCTCAGCCTTCAATCCTCAAACGTTAATCCCCAATCCTCAATCCTCTATCCTCAATCCTCAATCCTCAACACTCAATCCTCAATCCTCAATCCTCAATCCTCAATCCTCAACCCTTAATCCTCAATGCTCAATCCTCTATACTCAATCCTCAATCCTCAACCCTCAATCCTCAATCCTCAATCCTCAATCCTCAATCCTCAATCCTCAATCATCAATCCTCAACCCTCAATACTCAATGCTCAATCCTCAATACTCAACACTCAATTCTCAATCCTCAATCCTCAATCCTCAATCCTCAATCCTCAATCCTCAATATTCAATGCACAATCCTCAATCCTCAATCCTCAGTCATCAATTCTCAATCCTCATTCCTCAATCGTCAATCCTCAAACCTCAACCTTCAATCCACTATCCTCAATCCTCAATCCTCAATCCTCAATCCTCAATCCTCAATCCTAAGTCTTCAAGCCTCAATCCTCAGTATTCAATGCTCAATCCTCAATCCTCAATCCTCAGTCATCAATTCTCAATCCTCAATCTTCAGTCCTCAATCCACAGTCCTCAATCCTCTATCCTCAATCCTCAATCCTCAATCTTCAATCCTCAATCCTCAATCCTCAATCCTCAATCGTCAATCCTCAATCTTCAGCCATCAATCCTCAATCCTCAATACCCAATGCTCTACCCTCAATCGTCAATCCTCAAACCTTGACCTTCAATCCTCAACCCTTAATCCTCAATCCTCAACCATCAATCATCAATCCTCAATACCCAATCCTCAGTCCTCAATCATCAATCCTCAAACCTCAACCTTCAATCCTCAACCCTTAGTTCTCAATACTCAATCCTCAATGCTCATTCCTCAATACTCAACACTCTATTCTCAATCCTCAATCCTCAAACCTCAATCCTCAATTCTCATTCCTCAATCCTCCGTCCTCAAGCCTCAACCCTCAATATTCAATGCACAATCCTCAATCCTCAACCCTCAATCCTCAATCCTCAATCTTCAGTCCTCAATAGAATATCCTCAATACTCAGTCCTCAATCTTCAACCATCAATCCTCAATACTCAATCTTCGATCCTCAATCCTCAATCATCAACCCTCAATCCTCAACCCTCAGTAATCAACCCTCAATCCTCAATGCTCAATCCTCAATCCTCAATTACCAATTCTCAATCCTCAATCTTCAACCATCAACACTCAATACTCAATGCTCAATCCTCAATCCTCTATCCTCAACCCTCAATCCTCAATCCTCAATCCTCAATCCCCAATCGTCAATACTCAATCCTCAACCATCAATCCTCAAACCCCAATCCCGAATCCTCAATTCTCAATCGTCAATCCTCAAACCTCAACCCTCAGTAATCAACCCTCAATCCTCGATCCTCAATGCTCAATGCTCAATCCTCAATCCTCTATCCTCAATACTCAATCCTCAATCCTCCATCCTCAATCTTCAATCCTCAACACTCAATCCTCGATGTACAATCCTCAATCATCAATCCTCAGTCCTCAATCCTCAATCCTCAATCCTCAAACCTCAGCCTTCAATCCTCAATCGTGAATCCTCAATCCTCAATGCTCAATCCTCAATCCTCAACCCTCAATCCTTAATCCTCAATCCTCAATCCTTAATCCTCAATCCTCAATACTCAACCCTCAATACTCAATGCTCAATCCTCAATCCTCAATCCCCAATCCTCAACCCTCAATACTCAATCCTGAATCCTCAATCCTCAATCCTCAATCCTCAATCCTCAACCCTCAATCCTCAATGCTCAATCCTCAATACTCAACACTCAATTCTCAATTCTCAATCCTCAATCCTCAAACCTCAACCTTCAATCCACTATCCTCAATCCTCAATCCTCAACCCTCAATCCTCAACCCTCAGTAATCAACCCTCAATCCTCGATCCTCAATCATCAATCCTCAATCCTCAATCCTCAATCCTCAATCGTCAATCCTCAATCATCAATACTCAACCCTCAATCCTCAATACTCAATCCTCAATACTCAATCTTCAATCCTCAATCTTCAATCATCAATCATCAATCCTTAATCTTCAATCCACAATCCTCAATCCTCAACCCTCAATCCTCAACCCTCAGTAATCAACCCTCAATCCTCGATCCTCAATGCTCAATGCTCAAACCTCAATACTCAACACTCAATTCTGAATCCTCAATCCTCAAACCTCAATATACAATGCACAATCCTCAATCCTCAATCCTCAATCATCAATTCTCAATCCGCAATCTTCAATCCTCAACACTCAATCCTCAATGCTCAATCCTCAATCATCAATCCGCAATCCTCAATCCTCAATCCTCAATCCTCAAACCTCAGCCTTCAATCCTCAAACGTTAATCCTCAATCCTCAATCCTCTATCCTCAATCCTCAATCCTCAACCCTCAATCCTCAATCCTCAATCCTCAATCCTCAATCCTCAACCCTCAATCCTCAATGCTCAATTATCTATCCTCAATCCTCAATCCTCAACCCTCAACCCTCAATCCTCAATCCTCAATCCTCAATCCTCAATCCTCAATCCTCAATCCTCAACCCTCAATACTCAATGCTCAATCCTCAATAGTCAACACTCAATTCTCAATCCTCAATCCTCAAACCACAATCCTCAATCCTCAATCCTCAATATTCAATGCACAATCCTCAATCCTCAATCCTCAGTCATCAATTCTCAATCCTCAACCCTCAATGCTCAATCCTCAGTACTCAACACTCAATTCTCAATCCTCAATCCTCAAACCTCAATCCTCAATCCTCAATCCGCAATATACAATGCACAATCCTCAATCCTCAATCCTCAGTCATCAATTCTCAATCCTCAATCCTCAATCCTCAACCTTCAATACTCAATGCTCAATCCTCAATCCTCAATCCTCAAACCTCAACCCTCAATCCTCAATCCTCAATCCACAATAGTCAATCCTCAATCCTCAATCCTCAATCCTCAATCCTCAATGCTCATTCGTCAATACTCAACACTCAATTCTCAATCCCCAATCCTCAAACCTCAATCCTCAATTCTCATTCCTCAATCCTCCGTCCTCAAACCTCAACCCTCAATATTCAATGCACAATCCTCAATCCTCAACCCTCAATCCTCAATCCTCAATCTTCAGTCCTCAATAGAATATCCTCAATACTCAATCCTCAATCTTCAATCATCAATCCTCAATACTCAATCTTCGATCCTCAATCCTCAATCATCAACCCTCAATCCTCAACCCTCAGTAATCAACCCTCAATCCTCAATGCTCAATCCTCAATCCTCAATTACCAATTCTCAATCCTCAATCTTCAACCATCAACACTCAATACTCAATGCTCAATCCTCAATCCTCTATCCTCAACCCTCAAACCTCAATCCTCAATCCTCAATCCCCAATCGTCAATACTCAATCCTCAACCATCAATCCTCAAACCCCAATCCCGAATCCTCAACCCTCAATACTCAATGCTCAATCCTCAATACTCAACACTCAATTCTCAAACCTCAATCCTCAAACCTCAATCCTCAATCCTCAATCCTCAATATTCAATTCACAATCCTCAATCCTCAATCCTCAGTCATCAATTCTCAATCCTCAATCCTCAATGCTCAATCCTCAATACTCAACACTCAATTCTCAATCCGCAATCCTCAATCCTCAATCCTCAATCCTCAAACCTCAGCCTTCAATCCTCAAACGTTAATCCCCAATCCTCAATCCTCTATCCTCAATCCTCAATCCTCAACACTCAATCCTCAATCCTCAATCCTCAATCCTCAATCCTCAACCCTTAATCCCCAATGCTCAATCCTCTATACTCAATCCTCAATCCTCAACCCTCAATCCTCAATCCTCAATCCTCAATCCTCAATCCTCAATCCTCAATCATCAATCCTCAACCCTCAATACTCAATGCTCAATCCTCAATACTCAACACTCAATTCTCAATCCTCAATCCTCAATCCTCAATCCTCAATCCTCAATCCTCAATATTCAATGCACAATCCTCAATCCTCAATCCTCAGTCATCAATTCTCAATCCTCATTCCTCAATCGTCAATCCTCAAACCTCAACCTTCAATCCACTATCCTCAATCCTCAATCCTCAATCCTCAATCCTCAATCCTCAATCCTAAGTCTTCAAGCCTCAATCCTCAGTATTCAATGCTCAATCCTCAATCCTCAATCCTCAGTCATCAATTCTCAATCCTCAATCTTCAGTCCTCAATCCACAGTCCTCAATCCTCTATCCTCAATCCTCAATCCTCAATCTTCAATCCTCAATCCTCAATCCTCAATCCTCAATCGTCAATCCTCAATCTTCAGCCATCAATCCTCAATCCTCAATACCCAATGCTCTACCCTCAATCGTCAATCCTCAAACCTTGACCTTCAATCCTCAACCCTTAATCCTCAATCCTCAACCATCAATCATCAATCCTCAATACCCAATCCTCAGTCCTCAATCATCAATCCTCAAACCTCAACCTTCAATCCTCAACCCTTAGTTCTCAATACTCAATCCTCAATGCTCATTCCTCAATACTCAACACTCTGTTCTCAATCCTCAATCCTCAAACCTCAATCCTCAATTCTCATTCCTCAATCCTCCGTCCTCAAGCCTCAACCCTCAATATTCAATGCACAATCCTCAATCCTCAACCCTCAATCCTCAATCCTCAATCTTCAGTCCTCAATAGAATATCCTCAATACTCAGTCCTCAATCTTCAACCATCAATCCTCAATACTCAATCTTCGATCCTCAATCCTCAATCATCAACCCTCAATCCTCAACCCCCAGTAATCAACCCTCAATCCTCAATGCTCAATCCTCAATCCTCAATTACCAATTCTCAATCCTCAATCTTCAACCATCAACACTCAATACTCAATGCTCAATCCTCAATCCTCTATCCTCAACCCTCAATCCTCAATCCTCAATCCTCAATCCCCAATCGTCAATACTCAATCCTCAACCATCAATCCTCAAACCCCAATCCCGAATCCTCAATTCTCAATCGTCAATCCTCAAACCTCAACCCTCAGTAATCAACCCTCAATCCTCGATCCTCAATGCTCAATGCTCAATCCTCAATCCTCTATCCTCAATACTCAATCCTCAATCCTCCATCCTCAATCTTCAATCCTCAACACTCAATCCTCGATGTACAATCCTCAATCATCAATCCTCAGTCCTCAATCCTCAATCCTCAATCCTCAAACCTCAGCCTTCAATCCTCAATCGTGAATCCTCAATCCTCAATGCTCAATCCTCAATCCTCAACCCTCAATCCTTAATCCTCAATCCTCAATCCTTAACCCTCAATCCTCAATACTCAACCCTCAATACTCAATGCTCAATCCTCAATCCTCAATCCTCAATCCTCAACCCTCAATACTCAATCCTGAATCCTCAATCCTCAATCCTCAATCCTCAATCCTCAACCCTCAATCCTCAATGCTCAATCCTCAATACTCAACACTCAATTCTCAATTCTCAATCCTCAATCCTCAAACCTCAACCTTCAATCCACTATCCTCAATCCTCAATCCTCAACCCTCAATCCTCAACCCTCAGTAATCAACCCTCAATCCTCGATCCTCAATCATCAATCCTCAATCCTCAATCCTCAATCCTCAATCGTCAATCCTCAATCATCAATACTCAACCCTCAATCCTCAGTACTCAATCCTCAATACTCAATCTTCAATCCTCAATCTTCAATCATCAATCATCAATCCTCAATCTTCAATCCACAATCCTCAATCCTCAACCCTCAATCCTCAACCCTCAGTAATCAACCCTCAATCCTCGATCCTCAATGCTCAATGCTCAATCCTCAATCCTCTATCCTCAATCCTCAATCCTCAATCCTCAATCCTCAATCGTCAACCCTCAATCCTCAGCCATCAATCCTCAATACTCAATATTCAATGCACAATCCACAATCCTCAATCCTCAGTCATCAATTCTCAATCCTCAAACCTCAATCCTCAATCCTCAACACTCAATTCTCAATGCTCAATCCTCAATCCTCAATCCTCAATACTCAACCCTCAATCCTCAATCCTTAATCCTCAATCCTCAATCCTCAATCCTCAACCCTCAATCCTCAATGCTCAATCCTCAATACTCAACACTCAATTCTCAATCCTCAATCCTCAAACCTCAATCCTCAATTCTCAATCCTCAATCCTCCGTCCTCAAACCTCAATCCTCAATATTCAATGCACAATCCTCAATCCTCAATCCTCAATCCTCGATCCTCAATCCTCAATCGTCAATCCTCAAACCTCAACCTTCAATCCACTATCCTCAATCCTAAATCCTCAATCCTCAATCCTCAATCCTCAATCCTCAATCCTCAATCCTCAATTTTCAATCCTCACTAGAATATCCTCAATTGTCAGTTTTCAATACTCAGTCCTCAATCTTCAATCCTCAATCATCAATTCTCAATCCGCAATCTTCAATCCTCAACGCTCAATCCTCAATGCTCAATCCTCAATCATCAATCCTCAATCCTCAATCCTCAATCCCTAATCGTCAAACCTCAACCTTCAATCCTCAAGCCTTAATCCTCAATCCTCAATCCTCAATCCTCAATTTTCAATCCTCAATGTAATATCCTCAATTCTCAGTTTTCAAATCTCAGTCCTCAATCTTCAATCCTCAACACTAAATCCTCAATGCTCAATCCTCAATCCTCAATCTGCAATCCTCAATCCTCCGTCCTCAAACCTCAATCCTCAATATTCAATGCTCAATCCTCAACCCTCAATCCTCAATACTCAATCCTCAACCAGCAATTTTCAATCCTCAATCTTCAATGTTCAATCCTCAATCATCAACCCTCTGTCCTCAACCCTCAGTTATCAACCCTCAATACTCAATCCTCAATCCTCGATCCTCAACCATCAATCCTCAATCCTCGATCCCCAATCCTCAACCCTCAATCGTCAATCCTCAAACCTCAACCTTCAATCCTCAACCCTTAATCCTCAATCCTCAGACCTTAATTTTCAATCCTCAATAGAATATCCTCAACTCTCAGTTTTCAATTCTCAGTCCTCAACCTTCAATCGTCAGTCCTCAATCCTCAACCTTCAACCCTCAATCCCCAATCCTCTGTCCACGACACTCAATCTTCAATCCTCAATCCTCAATCGTCAATCCTCAATCCTCAAATATCAATCCTCAATCCTCAATCCTCAATCCTCAATCCGCAATCCTCGATCCTCAATCCTCAATCTTCAATCTTCAATCATCAATCATCAATCTTCAATACTCTATCTTCAACCCTCAATCCTCAACCCTCTGTAATCAACCCTCAATCCTCAGTCCTCAATCCTCAATCATCAATTCTCAATCCTCAACCTTCAATCCTCAACCCCCAATCCTCAATGCTCAATCCTCAATCCTCAATCCTCTATCCTCAATCCTCAATCATCAATCTTCAATCCTCAATCGTCAATTTTCAATCCTCAATAGAATATCCTCAAACCTCAATCCTCAACCTCAATCCTCAATCCTCAGCCAGCAATTCTCAATCCTCCATCCTCAGACCTCAATACCATATTCTCAATTCTCAGTCTTCAATCCTCAATCCTCATTCCTCAATCATCAAATCCCGATCCTCAAACCTCAATCCTTCAACCTCAATCCTCAAACCTCAAACCTCAATTCTCAAGCCTCAGTCCTCAAACCTCAGCCCTCAATCCTCTATCCTCAATCCTCAAACCTCAATCTTCAGCATCAACCCTCAATTCTCAATCTTCAGTCCTCAATCCTCAATCCTCAATACCCGATCCTCAATCCTCAGTCCTCAACACTCAATCCTCATCCCACAGTAATCAACCCTCAATCATCAATCCTCAACCCTCAGTCCTCAATCCTCAATCCTCAATCCTCAAATCTCAATACTCAATCCTCAATCCTCAATCCTCAATCCTCAATACTCAATCCTCAACCAGCAATTTTCAATCCTCAATCTTCAATGTTCAATCCTCAATCCTCAACCCTCAATCCTCAACCCTCTGTAATCAACCCTCAATCCTCAGTCCTCAATTCTCAAATATCAATACTCAATCCTCAATCCTCAATGCTCAAACCTCAATCCACAATCCTCAATCCTCAATACTCAATCCTCAATCCTCAATCCTCAATCCTCAATACTCAATCCTCAACCAGCAATTTTCAATCCTCAATCTTCAATGTTCAATCCTCAATCCTCAACCCTCAATCCTCAACACTCAGTAATCAACCCATAATCCTCAATCCTCAATCCTCAATCCTCAACCATCAATCCTCAATTCTCAATCCCCAATCATCAATCCTCAATCGTCAAACCTCAAACCACAACCTTCAATCCTCAACCCTTAATCCTCAATCCTCAGTCCTCATTCCTCAATTTTCAATCCTCAATAGAATATCCTCAATTCTCCGTCTTCCATACTCAGTCCTCAATCTTCAATCCTCAACCATCAATTCTCAATCCGCAATCCCAAATCCTCAATCCTCAATCCTCAATCCTCAATCGTCAATCCTCAATCCTCAATCGTCAATCCTCAATCATCAGCCATCAATCCTCAATCCTCGATACCCAATCCTCAACCCTCAATCGACAATCCTCAAACCTCAACCTTCAGTCGTCCACCCTTAATCCTCAATCCTCAACCATCAATCATCAATCCTCAATCCCCAATCCTCAATCCTCAATCATCAATCCTCAAACCTCAACATTCAATCCTCAACCCTTAATCCTCAATCCTCAATGCTCAATCCTCAATCTTCAATCCTCAATCCTCAATCCTCAAACCTCAACATTCAATCCTCAACCATTAATCCTCAATCCTCAATGCTCAATCCTCAATACTCAACACTCAATTCTCAATCCTCAATCCTCAAACCTCAATCCTCAATCCTCAATCCTCAATATTCAATGCACAATCCTCAATCCTCAATCCTCAGTCATCAATTCTCAATCCTCAATCCTCAATGCTCAAACCTCAATACTCAACACTCAATTCTCAATCCGCAATCCTCAATCCTCAATCCTCAATCCTCAATCCTCAAACCTCAGCCTTCAATCCTCAAACGTTAATCCCCAATCCTCAATCCTCTATCCTCAATCCTCAATCCTCAACCCTCAATCCTCAATCCTCAATCCTCAATCCTCAATCCTCAACCCTTAATCCTCAATGCTCAATTCTCTATACTCAATCCTCAATCCTCAACTCTCAATCCTCAATCCTCAATCCTCAATCCTCAATCCTCAATCCTCAATCATCAATCCTCAACCCTCAATCCTCAGTCCTCAATCCTCAATCATCAATTCTCAATCCTCAACATTCAATCCTCAACCCTCAATCCTCAATGCTCAATCCTCAATCCTCAATCCTCTATCCTCAATCCTCAATCCTCAATCTTCAATCCTCAATCGTCAATTTTCAATCCTCAATAGAATATCCTCAAACCTCAATCCTCAACCTCAATCCTCAATCCTCAGCCAGCAATTCTCAATCCTCCATCCTCAGACCTCAATACCATATTCTCAATCCTCAGTCTTCAATCCTCAATCCTCAATTCTCAATCCTCAATCCTCCGTCCTCAAACCTCAATCCTCAATATTCAATGCACAATCCTCAATCCTCAATCCTCAATCCTCGATCCTCAATCCTCAATCGTCAATCCTCAAACCTCAACCTTCAATCCACTATCCTCAATCCTAAATCCTCAATCCTCAATCCTCAATCCTCAATCCTCAATCCTCAATCCTCAATTTTCAATCCTCACTAGAATATCCTCAATTCTCAGTTTTCAATACTCAGTCCTCAATCTTGAATCCTCAATCATCAATTCTCAATCCGCAATCTTCAATCCTCAACGCTCAATCCTCAATGCTCAATCCTCAATCATCAATCCTCAATCCTCAATCCTCAATCGTCAAACCTCAACCTTCAATCCTCAAGCCTTAATAATCAATCCTCAATCCTCAATCCTCAATTTTCAATCCTCAATGTAATATCCTCAATTCTCAGTTTTCAATTCTCAGTCCTCAATCTTCAATACTCAACACTAAATCCTCAATGCTCAATCCTCAATCCTCAATCCGCAAACCTCAATCCTCCGTCCTCAAACCTCAATCCTCAATATTCAATGCTCAATCCTCAACCCTCAATCCTCAATACTCAATCCTCAACCAGCAATTTTCAATCCTCAATCTTCAATGTTCAATCCTCAATCATCAACCCTCTGTCCTCAACCCTCAGTTATCAACCCTCAATACTCAATCCTCAATCCTCGATCCTCAACCATCAATCCTCAATCCTCGATCCCCAATCCTCAACCCTCAATCGTCAATCCTCAAACCTCAACCTTCAATCCTCAACCCTTAATCCTCAATCCTCAGACCTTAATTTTCAATCCTCAATAGAATATCCTCAACTCTCAGTTTTCAATTCTCAGTCCTCAATCTTCAATCGTCAGTCCTCAATCCTCAACCTTCAACCCTCAATCCCCAATCCTCTGTCCACGACACTCAATCTTCAATCCTCAATCCTCAATCGTCAATCCTCAATCCTCAAATATCAATCCTCAATCCTCAATCCTCAATCCTCAATCCGCAATCCTCGATCCTCAATCCTCAATCTTCAATCTTCAATCATCAATCATCAATCTTCAATACTCTATCTTCAACCCTCAATCCTCAACCCTCTGTAATCAACCCTCAATCCTCAGTCCTCAATCCTCAATCATCAACTCTCAATCCTCAACCTTCAATCCTCAACCCTCAATCCTCAATGCTCAATCCTCAATCCTCAATCCTCTATCCTCAATCCTCAATCCTCAATCTTCAATCCTCAATCGTCAATTTTCAATCCTCAATAGAATATCCTCAAACCTCAATCCTCAACCTCAATCCTCAATCCTCAGCCAGCAATTCTTAATCCTCCATCCTCAGACCTCAATACCATATTCTCAATCCTCAGTCTTCAATCCTCAATCCTCATTCCTCAATCATCAAATCCCGATCCTCAAACCTCAATCCTTCAACCTCAATCCTCAAACCTCAGGCCTCAATTCTCAAGCCTCAGTCCTCAAACCTCAGCCCTCAATCCTCTATCCTCAATCCTCAAACCTCAATCTTCAGCATCAACCCTCAATTCTCAATCTTCAGTCCTCAATCCTCAATCCTCAATACCCGATCCTCAATCCTCAGTCCTCAACACTCAATCCTCATCCCTCAGTAATCAACCCTCAATCATCAAACCTCAACCCTCAGTCCTCAATCCTCAATCCTCAATCCTCAAATCTCAATTCTCAATAGAATATCCTCAATCCTCAAATATCAATACTCAATCCTCAATCCTCAATGCTCAAACCTCAATCCACAATCCTCAATCCTCAATACTCAATCCTCAATCCTCAATCCTCAATCCTCAATACTCAATCCTCAACCAGCAATTTTCAATCCTCAATCTTCAATGTTCAATCCACAATCCTCAACCCTCAATCCTCAACACTCAGTAATCAACCCACAATCCTCAATCCTCAATCCTCAATCCTCAACCATCAATCCTCAATTCTCAATCCCCAATCATCAATCCTCAATCGTCAAACCTCAAACCACAACCTTCAATCCTCAACCCTTAATCCTCAATCCTCAATCCTCATTCCTCAATTTTCAATCCTCAATAAAATATCCTCAATTCTCCGTCTTCCATACTCAGACCTCAATCTTCAATCCTCAACCATCAATTCTCAATCCGCAATCCCCAATCCTCAATCCTCAATCCTCAATCCTCAATCGTCAATCCTCAATCCTCAATCGTCAATCCTCAATCATCAGCCATCAATCCTCAATCCTCGATACCCAATCCTCAACCCTCAATCGTCAATCCTCAAACCTCAACCTTCAGTCCTCCACCCTTAATCCTCAATCCTCAACCATCAATCATCAATCCTCAATCCCCAATACTCAATCCTCAATCATCAATCCTCAAACCTCAACATTCAATCCTCAACCCTTAATCCTCAATCCTCAATGCTCAATCCTCAATCTTCAATCCTCAATCCTCAATCCTCAAACCTCAACATTCAATCCTCAACCCTTAATCCTCAATCCTCAATGCTCAATCCTCAATACTCAACACTCAATTCTCAATCCGCAATCCTCAATCCTCAATTCTCAGTTTTCAATACTCAGTCCTCAATCTTCAATCCTCAATCATCAATTCTCAATCCGCAATCTTCAATCCTCAACGCTCAATCCTCAATGCTCAATCCTCAATCATCAATCCTCAATCCTCAATCCTCAATCGTCAAACCTCAACCTTCAATCCTCAAGCCTTAATAATCAATCCTCAATCCTCAATCCTCAATTTTCAATCCTCAATGTAATATCCTCAATTCTCAGTTTTCAATTCTCAGTCCTCAATCTTCAATCCTCAACACTAAATCCTCAATGCTCAATCCTCAATCCTCAATCCGCAATCCTCAATCCTCCGTCCTCAAACCTCAATCCTCAATATTCAATGCTCAATCCTCAACCCTCAATCCTCAATACTCAATCCTCAACCAGCAATTTTCAATCCTCAATCTTCAATGTTCAATCCTCAATCATCAACCCTCTGTCCTCAACCCTCAGTTATAAACCCTCAATACTCAATCCTCAATCCTCGATCCTCAACCATCAATCCTCAATCCTCGATCCCCAATCCTCAACCCTCAATCGTCAATCCTCAAACCTCAACCTTCAATCCTCAACCCTTAATCCTCAATCCTCAGACCTTAATTTTCAATCCTCAATAGAATATCCTCAAACCTCAATCCTCAACCTCAATCCTCAATCCTCAGCCAGCAATTCTCAATCCTCCATCCTCAGACCTCAATACCATATTCTCAATCCTCAGTCTTCAATCCTCAATCCTCATTCCTCAATCATCAAATCCCGATCCTCAAACCTCAATCCTTCAACCTCAATCCTCAAACCTCAAACCTCAATTCTCAAGCCTCAGTCCTCAAACCTCAGCCCTCAATCCTCTATCCTCAATCCTCAAACCTCAATCTTCAGCATCAACCCTCAATTCTCAATCTTCAGTCCACAATCCTCAATCCTCAATACCCGATCCTCAATCCTCAGCCCTCAACACTCAATCCTCGTCCCTCAGTAATCAACCCTCAATCATCAATCCTCAACCCTCAGTCCTCAATCCTCAATCCTCAATCCTCAAATCTCAATACTCAATCCTCAATCCTCAATCCTCAATCCTCAATACTCAATCCTCAACCAGCAATTTTCAATCCTCAATCTTCAATGTTCAATCCTCAATCCTCAACCCTCAATCCTCAACCCTCTGTAATCAACCCTCAATCCTCAGTCCTCAATTCTCAAATATCAATACTCAATCCTCAATCCTCAATGCTCAAACCTCAATCCACAATCCTCAATCCTCAATACTCAATCCTCAATCCTCAGTCCTCAATCCTCAATACTCAATCCTCAACCAGCAATTTTCAATCCTCAATCTTCAATGTTCAATCCACAATACTCAACCCTCAATCCTCAACACTCAGTAATCAACCCACAATCCTCAATCCTCAATCCTCAATCCTCAACCATCAATCCTCAATTCTCAATCCCAAATCATCAATCCTCAATCGTCAAACCTCAAACCACAACCTTCAATCCTCAACCCTTAATCCTCAATCCTCAATCCTCATTCCTCAATTTTCAATCCTCAATAGAATATCCTCAATTCTCCGTCTTCATACTCAGTCCTCAATCTTCAATCCTCAACCATCAATTCTCAATCCGCAATCCCAAATCCTCAATCCTCAATCCTCAATCCTCAATCGTCAATCCTCAATCCTCAATCGTCAATCCTCAATCATCAGCCATCAATCCTCAATCCTCGATACCCAATCCTCAACCCTCAATCGTCAATCCTCAAACCTCAACCTTCAGTCGTCCACCCTTAATCCTCAATCCTCAACCATCAATCATCAATCCTCAATCCCCAATCCTCAATCCTCAATCATCAATCCTCAAACCTCAACATTCAATCCTCAACCCTTAATCCTCAATCCTCAATGCTCAATCCTCAATCTTCAATCCTCAATCCTCAATCCTCAAACCTCAGCATTCAATCCTCAACCCTTAATCCTCAATCCTCAATGCTCAATCCTCAATACTCAACACTCAATTCTCAATCCTCAATGCTCAAACCTCAATACTCAACACTCAATTCTCAATCCGCAATCCTCAATCCTCAATCCTCAATCCTCAATCCTCAAACCTCAGCCTTCAATCCTCAAACGTTAATCCCCAATCCTCAATCCTCTATCCTCAATCCTCAATCCTCAACCCTCAATCCTCAATCCTCAATCCTCAATCCTCAATCCTCAACCCTTAATCCTCAATGCTCAATTCTCTATACTCAATCCTCAATCCTCAAC
Source organism: Calliopsis andreniformis (assembly GCF_051401765.1). Lineage (NCBI taxonomy): Eukaryota > Metazoa > Arthropoda > Insecta > Hymenoptera > Andrenidae > Calliopsis > Calliopsis andreniformis. The sequence continues at coordinate 249,075 of NW_027480611.1, read as the reverse complement.
TCTCAATCCTCAATCCTCAATCCTCAATCCTCAATCCTCAATCCTCAATCATCAATCCTCAACCCTCAATCCTCAGTCCTCAATCCTCAATCATCAATTCTCAATCCTCAACATTCAATCCTCAACCCTCAATCCTCAATGCTCAATCCTCAATCCTCAATCCTCTATCCTCAATCCTCAATCCTCAATCTTCAATCCTCAATCGTCAATTTTCAATCCTCAATAGAATATCCTCAAACCTCAATCCTCAACCTCAATCCTCAATCCTCAGCCAGCAATTCTCAATCCTCCATCCTCAGACCTCAATACCATATTCTCAATCCTCAGTCTTCAATCCTCAATCCTCATTCCTCAATCATCAAATCCCGATCCTCAAACCTCAATCCTTCAACCTCAATCCTCAAACCTCAGGCCTCAATTCTCAAGCCTCAGTCCTCAAACCTCAGCCCTCAATCCTCTATCCTCAATCCTCAAACCTCAATCTTCAGCATCAACCCTCAATTCTCAATCTTCAGTCCTCAATCCTCAATCCTCAATACCCGATCCTCAATCCTCAGTCCTCAACACTCAATCCTCATCCCTCAGTAATCAACCCTCAATCATCAAACCTCAACCCTCAGTCCTCAATCCTCAATCCTCAATCCTCAAATCTCAATTCTCAATAGAATATCCTCAATCCTCAAATATCAATACTCAATCCTCAATCCTCAATGCTCAAACCTCAATCCACAATCCTCAATCCTCAATACTCAATCCTCAATCCTCAATCCTCAATCCTCAATACTCAATCCTCAACCAGCAATTTTCAATCCTCAATCTTCAATGTTCAATCCTCAATACTCAACCCTCAATCCTCAACACTCAGTAATCAACCCACAATCCTCAATCCTCAATCCTCAATCCTCAACCATCAATCCTCAATTCTCAATCCCCAATCATCAATCCTCAATCGTCAAACCTCAAACCACAACCTTCAATCCTCAACCCTTAATCCTCAATCCTCAATCCTCATTCCTCAATTTTCAATCCTCAATAAAATATCCTCAATTCTCCGTCTTCCATACTCAGTCCTCAATCTTCAATCCTCAACCATCAATTCTCAATCCGCAATCCCCAATCCTCAATCCTCAATCCTCAATCCTCAATCGTCAATCCTCAATCCTCAATCGTCAATCCTCAATCATCAGCCATCAATCCTCAATCCTCGATACCCAATCCTCAACCCTCAATCGTCAATCCTCAATCCTCAACCTTCAGTCCTCCACCCTTAATCCTCAATCCTCAACCATCAATCATCAATCCTCAATCCCCAATACTCAATCCTCAATCATCAATCCTCAAACCTCAACATTCAATCCTCAACCCTTAATCCTCAATCCTCAATGCTCAATCCTCAATCTTCAATCCTCAATCCACAATCCTCAAACCTCAACATTCAATCCTCAACCCTTAATCCTCAATCCTCAATGCTCAATCCTCAATACTCAACACTCAATTCTCAATCCGCAATCCTCAATCCTCAATTCTCAGTTTTCAATACTCAGTCCTCAATCTTCAATCCTCAATCATCAATTCTCAATCCGCAATCTTCAATCCTCAACGCTCAATCCTCAATGCTCAATCCTCAATCATCAATCCTCAATCCTCAATCCTCAATCGTCAAACCTCAACCTTCAATCCTCAAGCCTTAATAGTCAATCCTCAATCCTCAATCCTCAATTTTCAATCCTCAATGTAATATCCTCAATTCTCAGTATTCAATTCTCAGTCCTCAATCTTCAATCCTCAACACTAAATCCTCAATGCTCAATCCTCAATCCTCAATCCGCAATCCTCAATCCTCCGTCCTCAAACCTCAATCCTCAATATTCAATGCTCAATCCTCAACCCTCAATCCTCAATACTCAATCCTCAACCAGCAATTTTCAATCCTCAATCTTCAATGTTCAATCCTCAATCATCAACCCTCTGTCCTCAACCCTCAGTTATAAACCCTCAATACTCAATCCTCAATCCTCGATCCTCAACCATCAATCCTCAATCCTCGATCCCCAATCCTCAACCCTCAATCGTCAATCCTCAAACCTCAACCTTCAATCCTCAACCCTTAATCCTCAATCCTCAGACCTTAATTTTCAATCCTCAATAGAATATCCTCAACTCTCAGTTTTCAATTCTCAGTCCTCAATCTTCAATCGTCAGTCCTCAATCCTCAACCTTCAACCCTCAATCCCCAATCCTCTGTCCACGACACTCAATCTTCAATCCTCAATCCTCAATCGTCAATCCTCAATCCTCAAATATCAATCCTCAATCCTCAATCCTCAATCCTCAATCTTCAATCCTCAATCGTCAATTTTCAATCCTCAATAGAATATCCTCAAACCTCAATCCTCAACCTCAATCCTCAATCCTCAGCCAGCAATTCTCAATCCTCCATCCTCAGACCTCAATACCATATTCTCAATACTCAGTCTTCAATCCTCAATCCTCATTCCTCAATCATCAAATCCCGATCCTCAAACCTCAATCCTTCAACCTCAATCCTCAAACCTCAAACCTCAATTCTCAAGCCTCAGTCCTCAAACCTCAGCCCTCAATCCTCTATCCTCAATCCTCAAACCTCAATCTTCAGCATCAACCCTCAATTCTCAATCTTCAGTCCTCAATCCTCAATCCTCAATACCCGATCCTCAATCCTCAGCCCTCAACACTCAATCCTCGTCCCTCAGTAATCAACCCTCAATCATCAATCCTCAACCCTCAGTCCTCAATCCTCAATCCTCAATCCTCAAATCTCAATACTCAATCCTCAATCCTCAATCCTCAATCCTCAATACTCAATCCTCAACCAGCAATTTTCAATCCTCAATCTTCAATGTTCAATCCTCAATCCTCAACCCTCAATCCTCAACCCTCTGTAATCAACCCTCAATCCTCAGTCCTCAATTCTCAAATATCAATACTCAATCCTCAATCCTCAATGCTCAAACCTCAATCCACAATCCTCAATCCCCAATACTCAATCCTCAATCCTCAGTCCTCAATCCTCAATACTCAATCCTCAACCAGCAATTTTCAATCCTCAATCTTCAATGTTCAATCCTCAATACTCAACCCTCAATCCTCAACACTCAGTAATCAACCCACAATCCTCAATCCTCAATCCTCAATCCTCAACCATCAATCCTCAATTCTCAATCCCAAATCATCAATCCTCAATCGTCAAACCTCAAACCACAACCTTCAATCCTCAACCCTTAATCCTCAATCCTCAATCCTCATTCCTCAATTTTCAATCCTCAATAGAATATCCTCAATTCTCCGTCTTCATACTCAGTCCTCAATCTTCAATCCTCAACCATCAATTCTCAATCCGCAATCCCAAATCCTCAATCCTCAATCCTCAATCCTCAATCGTCAATCCTCAATCCTCAATCGTCAATCCTCAATCATCAGCCATCAATCCTCAATCCTCGATACCCAATCCTCAACCCTCAATCGTCAATCCTCAAACCTCAACCTTCAGTCGTCCACCCTTCATCCTCAATCCTCAACCATCAATCATCAATCCTCAATCCCCAATCCTCAATCCTCAATCATCAATCCTCAAACCTCAACATTCAATCCTCAACCCTTAATCCTCAATCCTCAATGCTCAATCCTCAATCTTCAATCCGCAATCCTCAATCCTCAAACCTCAACATTCAATCCTCAACCCTTAATCCTCAATCCTCAATGCTCAATCCTCAATACTCAACACTCAATTCTCAATCCTCAATGCTCAAACCTCAATACTCAACACTCAATTCTCAATCCGCAATCCTCAGTCCTCAATCCTCAATCCTCAATCCTCAAACCTCAGCCTTCAATCCTCAAACGTTAATCCCCAATCCTCAATCCTCTATCCTCAATCCTCAATCCTCAACCCTCAATCCTCAATCCTCAATCCTCAATCCTCAATCCTCAACCCTTAATCCTCAATGCTCAATTCTCTATACTCAATCCTCAATCCTCAACTCTCAATCCTCAATCCTCAATCCTCAATCCTCAATCCTCAATCCTCAATCATCAATCCTCAACCCTCAATCCTCAGTCCTCAATCCTCAATCATCAATTCTCAATCCTCAACATTCAATCCTCAACCCTCAATCCTCAATGCTCAATCCTCAATCCTCAATCCTCTATCCTCAATCCTCAATCCTCAATCTTCAATCCTCAATCGTCAATTTTCAATCCTCAATAGAATATCCTCAAACCTCAATCCTCAACCTCAATTCTCAATCCTCAGCCAGCAATTCTCAATCCTCCATCCTCAGACCTCAATACCATATTCTCAATCCTCAGTCTTCAATCCTCAATCCTCATTCCTCAATCATCAAATCCCGATCCTCAAACCTCAATCCTTCAACCTCAATCCTCAAACCTCAGGCCTCAATTCTCAAGCCTCAGTCCTCAAACCTCAGCCCTCAATCCTCTATCCTCAATCCTCAAACATCAATCTTCAGCATCAACCCTCAATTCTCAATCTTCAGTCCTCAATCCTCAATCCTCAATACCCGATCCTCAATCCTCAGTCCTCAACACTCAATCCTCATCCCTCAGTAGTCAACCCTTAATCATCAAACCTCAACCCTCAGTCCTCAATCCTCAATCCTCAATCCTCAAATCTCAATTCTCAATAGAATATCCTCAATCCTCAAATATCAATACTCAATCCTCAATCCTCAATGCTCAAACCTCAATCCACAATCCTCAATCCTCAATACTCAATCCTCAATCCTCAATCCTCAATCCTCAATACTCAATCCTCAACCAGCAATTTTCAATCCTCAATCTTCAATGTTCAATCCTCAATCCTCAACCCTCAATCCTCAACACTCAGTAATCAACCCACAATCCTCAATCCTCAATCCTCAATCCTCAACCATCAATCCTCAATTCTCAATCCCCAATCATCAATCCTCAATCGTCAAACCTCAAACCACAACCTTCAATCCTCAACCCTTAATCCTCAATCCTCAATCCTCATTCCTCAATTTTCAATCCTCAATAGAATATCCTCAATTCTCCGTCTTCCATACTCAGTCCTCAATCTTCAATCCTCAACCATCAATTCTCAATCCGCAATCCCCAATCCTCAATCCTCAATCCTCAATCCTCAATCGTCAATCCTCAATCCTCAATCGTCAATCCTCAATCATCAGCCATCAATCCTCAATCCTCGATACCCAATCCTCAACCCTCAATCGTCAATCCTCAAACCTCAACCTTCAGTCCTCCACCCTTAATCCTCAATCCTCAACCATCAATCATCAATCCTCAATCCCCAATACTCAATCCTCAATCATCAATCCTCAAACCTCAACATTCAATACTCAACCCTTAATCCTCAATCCTCAATGCTCAATCCTCAATCTTCAATCCTCAATCCTCAATCCTCAAACCTCAACATTCAATCCTCAACCCTTAATCCTCAATCCTCAATGCTCAATCCTCAATACTCAACACTCAATTCTCAATCCGCAATCCTCAATCCTCAATTCTCAATCCTCAATCCTCAAACCTCAGCCTTCAATCCTCAAACGTTAATCCCCAATCCTCAATCCTCTATCCTCAATCCTCAATCCTCAGCCCTCAATCCTCAATCCTCAATCCTCAATCCTCAATCCTCAACCCTTAATCCTCAATGCTCAATTCTCTATACTCAATCCTCAATCTTCAACTCTCAATCCTCAATCCTCAATCCTCAACCCTCAATCCTCAATCCTCAATCCTCAATCCTCAATCCTCAACCCTTAATCCTCAATGCTCAATTCTCTATACTCAATCCTCAATCCTCAACTCTCAATCCTCAATCCTCAATCCTCAATCCTCAATCCTCAATCCTCAATCATCAATCCTCAACCCTCTATCCTCAGTCCTCAATCCTCAATCATCAATTCTCAGCCAGCAATTCTCAATCCTCCATCCTCAGACCTCAATACCATATTCTCAATCCTCAGTCTTCAATCCTCAATCCTCATTCCTCAATCATCAAATCCCGATCCTCAAACCTCAATCCTTCAACCTCAATCCTCAAACCTCAGGCCTCAATTCTCAAGCCTCAGTCCTCAAACCTCAGCCCTCAATCCTCTATCCTCAATCCTCAAACCTCAATCTTCAGCATCAACCCTCAATTCTCAATCTTCAGTCCTCAATCCTCAATCCTCAATACCCGATCCTCAATCCTCAGTCCTCAACACTCAATCCTCATCCCTCAGTAAACAACCCTCAATCATCAATCCTCAACCCTCAGTCCTCAATCCTCAATCCTCAATCCTCAAATCTCAATTCTCAACAGAATATCCTCAATTCTCAAATATCAATACTCAATCCTCAATCCTCAATGCTCAAACCTCAATCCACAATCCTCAATCCTCAATACTTTAATCCTCAATCCTCAATCCTCAATCCTCAATACTCAATCCTCAACCAGCAATTTTCAATCCTCAATCTTCAATGTTCAATCCTCAATACTCAACCCTCAATCCTCAACACTCAGTATTCAACCCACAATCCTCAATCCTCAATCCTCAATCCTCAACCATCAATCCTCAATTCTCAATCCCCAATCATCAATCCTCAATCGTCAAACCTCAAACCACAACCTTCAATCCTCAACCCTTAATCCTCAATCCTCAATCCTCATTCCTCAATTTTCAATCCTCAATAGAATATCCTCAATTCTCCGTCTTCCATACTCAGTCCTCAATCTTCAATCCTCAACCATCGATTCTCAATCCGCAATCCCCAATCCTCAATCCTCAATCCTCAATCCTCAATCGACAATCCTCAATCCTCAATCGTCAATCCTCAATCATCAGCCATCAATCCTCAATCCTCGATACCCAATCCACAACCCTCAATCGTCAATCCTCAAACCTCAACCTTCAGTCCTCCACCCTTAATCCTCAATCCTCAACCATCAATCATCAATCCTCAATCCCCAATCCTCAATCCTCAATCATCAATCCTCAAACCTCAACATTCAATCCTCAACCCTTAATCCTCAATCCTCAATGCTCAATCCTCAATCTTCAATCCTCAATCCTCAATCCTCAAACTTCAACATTCAATCCTCAACCCTTAATCCTCAATCCTCAATGCTCAATCCTCAATACTCAACACTCAATTCTCAATCCTCAATCCTCAAACCTCAATCCTCAATCCTCAATCCTCAATATTCAATGCACAATCCTCAATCCTCAATCCTCAGTCATCAATTCTCAATCCTCAATCCTCAATGCTCAAACCTCAATACTCAACACTCAATTCTCAATCCGCAATCCTCAATCCTCAATCCTCAATCCTCAATCCTCAAACCTCAGCCTTCAATCCTCAAACGTTAATCCCCAATCCTCAATCCTCTATCCTCAATCCTCAATCCTCAACCCTCAATCCTCAATCCTCAATCCTCAAACCTCAATCCTCAACCCTTAATCCTCAATGCTCAATTCTCTATACTCAATCCTCAATCCTCAACTCTCAATCCTCAATCCTCAATCCTCAATCCTCAATCCTCAATCATCAATCCTCAACCCTCAATACTCAATGCTCAATCCTCAATACTCAACACTCAATTCTCAATCCTCAATCCTCAATCCTCAATCCTCAATCCTCAATCCTCAATATTCAATGCACAATCCTCAATCCTCAATCCTCAGTCATCAATTCTCAATCCTCATTCCTCAATACTCAACACTCAATTCTCAATCCTCAATCCTCAAACCTCAATCCTCAATTCTCATTCCTCAATCCTCCGTCCTCAAACCTCAACCCTCAATATTCAATGCACAATCCTCAATCCTCAACCCTCAATCCTCAATCCTCAATCCTCAATCGTCAATCCTCAAACCTCAACCTTCAATCCACTATCCTCAATCCTCAATCCTCAATCCTCAATCCTCAATCCTCAATCCTAAGTCCTCAAGCCTCAATCCTCAATATTCAATGCTCAATCCTCAATCCTCAATCCTCAGTCATCAATTCTCAATCCTCAATCTTCAGTCCTCAATCCACAGTCCTCAATCCTCTATCCTCAATCCTCAATCCTCAATCTTCAATCCTCAATCCTCAATCCCCAATCCTCAATCGTCAATCCTCAATCTTCAGCCATCAATCCTCAATCCTCAATACCCAATGCTCTACCCTCAATCGTCAATCCTCAAACCTTGACCTTCAATCCTCAACCCTTAATCCTCAATCCTCAACCATCAATCATCAATCCTCAATACCCAATCCTCAGTCCTCAATCATCAATCCTCAAACCTCAACCTTCAATCCTCAACCCTTAGTTCTCAATACTCAATCCTCAATCCTCAATCTTTAATCCTCAATAGAATATCCTCAATACTCAATCCTCAATCTTCAATCATCAATCGTCAATCCTCAATCTTCGATCCTCAATCCTCAATCATCAACCCTCCATCCTCAACCCTCAGTAATCAACGCTCAATCCTCAATGCTCAATCCTCAATCCTCAATCATCAGTTCTCAATCCTCAATTTTCAATCCTTAACAAAATATCCTCAATTCTCAGTTTTCAACACTCAGTCATCAATCTTCAATCCTCAATCCTCAACCTTCAGTCCTCAATGCTCAATTCTCTATCCTCAATCCTCAATCCTCAACCCTCAATCCTCAATCCTCAATCCTCAATCCTCAATCCTCAATCCTCAATCCTCAATCCTCAATCCTCACCCTCAATCCTCAACCCTCAATACTCAATGCTCAAACCTCAATACTCAACACTCAATTCTCAATCCTCAATCCTCAAACCTCAATCCTCAATCCTCAATCCTCAATATTCAGTGCACAATCCTCAATCCTCAATCCTCAGCCATCAATTCTCAATCCTGAATCCTCAATGCTCAATCCTCAATACTCAACACTCAATTCTCAATCCTCAATCCTCAAACCTCAATCCTCAATCCTCAACACTAAATCCTCAATCCTCAATCCTCAATCCTCAATCTTCAGTCCTCAATAGAATATCCTCAATACTCAATCCTCAATCTTCAATCATCAATCCTCAATACTCAATCTTCGATCCTCAATCCTCAATCATCAACCCTCAATCCTCAACCCTCAGTAATCAACCCTCAATTCTCAATGCTCAATCCTCAATCCTCAATCACCAATTCTCAATCCTCAATCTTCAACCATCAACACTCAATACTCAATGCTCAATCCTCAATCCTCTATCCTCAACCCTCAATCCTCAATCCTCAATCCTCAATCCTCAATCGTCAATACTCAATACTCAACCATCAATCCTCAATCCTCAATCGTCAATCCTCAATCATCAACCATCAATCCTCAATCCTCAATATTCAATCCTCAATACTCAAGCCTCAATCCTCAATCTTCAATCATCAATCCTCAATCGTCAACCCTCAATCCTCAGCCATCAATCCTCAATACTCAATATTCAATGCACAATCCACAATCCTCAATCCTCAGTCATCAATTCTCAACCCTCAAACCTCAATCCTCAATTCTCAACCCTCAATTCTCAATGCTCAATCCTCAATCCTCAATCCTCAATACTCAACCCTCAATCCTCAATCGTCAAACCTCAATCATCAACCATCAATTCTCAATCCTCCATACTCAATCCTCAATACTCAATCCTCAATCCTCAATCTTCAATCATCAATCATCAATCCTCAATCTTCAATCCACAATCCTCAATCCCCAACCCTCAATCCTCAACCCTCATTAATCAACCCTCAATCCTCGATCCTCAATGCTCAATGCTCAATCCTCAATCCTCTATCCTCAATCCTCAATCCTCAATCCTCAATCCTCAATCCTCAACCGTCAACCCTCAATCCTCAGTCATCAATCCTCAATCCTCAATACCCAATCCTCAATCCTCAATCGTCAATCCTCAAGCCTCAACCTTCAGCCCTCGACCCTTAATCCTCAGTCCTCAATCCTCAATTTTCAATCCTCTATAGAATATCCTCAATTCGCAGTTTTCAATACTCTGTCCTCAATCTTCAATCGTCAGTACTCAATCCTCAATCCTCAATCGTCAATCCTCAATCCTCAATCGTCAATCCTCAATCATCAGCCATCAATCCCCAATCCTCGATACCCAATCCTCAACCCTCAATCGTCAATCCTCAAACCTCAACCTTCAGTCCTCCACCCTTAATCCTCAATCCTCAACCATCAATCCTCAATCCTCAATCCCCAATCCTCAATCCTCAATCATCAATACTCAAACCTCAACATTCAATCCTCAACCCTTAATCCTCAATCCTCAATGCTCAATCCTCAATACTCAACACTCAATTCTCAATCCTCAATCCTCAAAACTCAATCCTCAATCCTCAATCCTCAATATTCAATGCACAATCCTCAATCCTCAATCCTCAGTCATCAATTCTCAATCCTCAGTCCTCAATGCTCAATCCTCAATACTCAACACTCAATTCTCAATCCGCAATCCTCAATCCTCAATCCTCAATCCTCAATCCTCAAACCTCAGCCTTCAATCCTCAAACGTTAATCCCCAATCCTCAATCCTCTATCCTCAATCCTCAATCCTCAACCCTCAAATCCTCAATCCTCAATACTCAATCCTCAATCCTCAACCCTTAATCCTCAATGCTCAATTCTCTATACTCAATCCTCAATCCTCAACCCTCAATCCTCAATCCTCGATCCTCAATCCTCAATCCTCAATCCTCAATCATCAATCCTCAACCCTCAATACTCAATGCTCAATCCTCAATACTCAACACTCAATTCTCAATCCTCAATCCTCAATCCTCAATCCTCAATCCTCAATCCTCAATATTCAATGCACAATCCTCAATCCTCAATCCTCAGTCATCAATTCTCAATCCTCATTCCTCAATACTCAACACTCAATTCTCAATCCTCAATCCTCAAACCTCAATCCTCAATTCTCATTCCTCAATCCTCCGTCCTCAAACCTCAACCCTCAATATTCAATGCACAATCCTCAATCCTCAACCCTCAATCCTCAATCCTCAATCCTCAATCGTCAATCCTCAAACCTCAACCTTCAATCCACTATCCTCAATCCTCAATCCTCAATCCTAAGTCCTCAAGCCTCAATCCTCAATATTCAATGCTCAATCCTCAATCCTCAATCCTCAGTCATCAATTCTCAATCCTCAATCTTCAGTCCTCAAGCCACAGTCCTCAATCCTCTATCCTCAATTCTCAATCCTCAATCTTCAATCCTCAATCCTCAATCCTCAATCCTCAATCGTCAATCCTCAATCTTCAGCCATCAATCCTCAATCCTCAATACCCAATGCTCTACCCTCAATCGTCAATCCTCAAACCTTGACCTTCAATCCTCAACCCTTAATCCTCAATCCTCAACCATCAATCATCAATCCTCAATACCCAATCCTCAGTCCTCAATCATCAATCCTCAAACCTCAACCTTCAATCCTCAACCCTTAGTTCTCAATACTCAATCCTCAATCCTCAATCTTCAATCCTCAATAGAATATCCTCAATACTCAATCCTCAATCTTCAATCATCAATCGTCAATCCTCAATCTTCGATCCTCAATCCTCAATCATCAACCCTCCATCCTCAACCCTCAGTAATCAACGCTCAATCCTCAATGCTCAATCCTCAATCCTCAATCATCAGTTCTCAATCCTCAATTTTCAATCCTTAACAAAATATCCTCAATTCTCAGTTTTCAACACTCAGTCATCAATCTTCAATCCTCAATTCTCAACCTTCAATCCTCAATGCTCAATTCTCTATCCTCAATCCTCAATCCTCAACCCTCAATCCTCAATCCTCAATCCTCAATCCTCAATCCTCAATCCTCAATCCTCAATCCTCAATCCTCAACCCTCAATACTCAATGCTCAAACCTCAATACTCAACACTCGATTCTCAATCCTCAATCCTCAAACCTCAACCCTCAATCCTCAATCCTCAATATTCAGTGCACAATCCTCAATCCTCAATCCTCAGCCATCAATTCTCAATCCTCAATCCTCAATGCTCAATCCTCAATACTCAACACTCAATTCTCAATCCTCAATCCTCAAACCTCAATCCTCAATCCTCAACACTTAATCCTCAATCCTCAATCCTCAATCCTCAATCTTCAGTCCTCAATAGAATATCCTCAATACTCAATCCTCAATCTTCAATCATCAATCCTCAATACTCAATCTTCGATCCTCAATACTCAATCATCAATCCTCAATCCTCAACCCTCAGTAATCAACCCTCAATCCTCAATGCTCAATCCTCAATCGTCAATCACCAATTCTCAATCCTCAATCTTCAACCATCAACACTCAATACTCAATGCTCAATCCTCAATCCTCTATCCTCAACCCTCAATCCTCAATCCGCAATCCTCAATCCTCAATCGTCAATACTCAATCCTCAACCATCAATCCTCAATCCTCAATCGTCAATCCTCAATCGTCAACCATCAATTCTCAATCCTCAATACTCAATCCTCAATACTCAATCCTCAATACTCAATCTTCAATCATCAATCATCAATCCTCAATCTTCAATCCACAATCCTCAATCCCCAACCCTCAATCCTCAACCCCCAGTAATCAACCTTCAATCCTCGATCCTCAATGCTCAATGCTCAATCCTCAATCCTCTATCCTCAATCCACAATCCTCAATCCTCTATCCTCAATCCTCAACCGTCAACCCTCAATCCACAGCCATCAATCCTCAATCCTCAATACCCAATCCTCAATCCTCAATCGTCAATCCTCAAGCCTCAACCTTCAGCCCTCAACCCTTAATCCTCAGTCCTCAATCCTCAATTTTCAATCCTCTATAGAATATCCTCAATTCGCAGTTTTCAATACTCTGTCCTCAATCTTCAATCGTCAGTACTCAATCCTCAATCCTCAATCCTCAATCGTCAATCCTCAATCCTCAACCATCAATCCTCAACCCTCAATCCTCAATCGTCAATCCTCAAACCTCAACCTTCAATCCACTATCCTCAATCCTCTATCCTCAATCCTCAATTTTCAATCCTCAATAGAATATCCTCAATTCTCAGTCTTCAATAGTCTGTCCTCAATCTTCAATCCTCAATCATCAATTCGCAATCCGCAATCTTTAATCCTCAACACTCAATCCTCAATGCTCAATGCTCAATCCTCAATCCTCAATCCTCAATCCTAAATCCTCAATCCTCAATCCTCAATCCTCAATCCTCAATCTTCAAACATCAGTCATCAATCCTCAATCGTCAATCCTCAATCTTCAGCAATCAATCCTCAATCCTCAATACCCAATCCTCAATCCTCAATCCTCAATGCTCATTCCTCAATACTCAACACCCAATTCTCAATCCTCAATCCTCAAACCTCAATCCTCAATTCTCATTCCTCAATAGAATATCCTCAATTCTCAGTTTTCAATACTCAGTCCTCAATATTCAATCCTCAATCATCAATTCTCAATCCGCAATCTTCAATCCTCAACACTCAATCCTCAATGCTCAATCCTCAATCATCAATCCGCAATCCTCAATCCTCAATCCTCAATCCTCAAACCTCAGCCTTCAATCCTCAAACGTTAATACTCAATCCTCAATCCTCTATCCTCAATCCTCAATCCTCAACCCTCAATCCTCAATCCTCAATCCTCAATCCTCAGTCCTCAACCCTCAGTAATCAACCCTCAATCCTCGATCCTCAATGCTCAATGCTCAATCCTCAATCCTCTATCCTCAATCCTCAAACCTCAATCCTCAATCCTCAATCCTCAATCGTCAACCCTCAATCCTCAGCCATCAATCCTCAATACTCAATATTCAATGCACAATCCACAATCCTCAATCCTCAGTCATCAATTCTCAATCCTCAAACCTCAATCCTCAATCCTCAACACTCAATTCTCAATGCTCAATCCTCAATCCTCAATCCTCTATACTCAACCCTCAATCCTCAATCCTTAATCCTGAATCCTCAATCCTCAATCCTCAACGCTCAATCCTCAATCCTCAATCCTCAATCCTCAATCCTCAACCCTCAATCCTCAACCCTCAATCCTCAATGCTCAATCCTCAATACTCAACACTCAATTCTCAATCCTCAATCCTCAAACCTCAATCCTCAATCCTCAACCCTCAATCCTCCGTCCTCAAATCTCAATCCTCAATATTCAACGCACAATCCTCAATCCTCAACCCTCAGTCATCAATTTTCAATACTCAATCTTCAATCCTCAACACTCAGTCCTCAATCCTCTACCCTCAATCCTCAATCTTCAATCCTCAACACTCAATCCTCAATGCTCAATCCTCAATCATCAATCCTCAGTCCTCAACACTCAATCCTCAATCCTCAATCCTCAGCCTTCAATCCTCAAACGTTAATCCTCAATCCTCAATCCTCAATCCTCAATCCTCAATCCTCAACCCTCAATCCTCAATCCTCAAACCTCAACCTTCAATCCACTATCCTCAATCCTCAATCCTCAATCCTCAATCCTCAATCCTCAATCCTCAATCCTCAATCCTCAATTTTCAATCCTCAATAGAATATCCTCAATTCTCAGTTTTCAATACTCAGTCCTCAATCTTCAATCCTCAATCATCAATTCTCAATCCGCAATCTTCAATCCTCAACGCTAAATCCTCAATGCTCAATCCTCAATCATCAATCCTCAATCCTCAATCCTCAATCCTCAATCCTCAATCGTCAATCCTCAATCATCAACCATCAACCATCAATCCTCAATCCTCAATACTCAATCCTCAATACTCAATCCTCAATCCTCAATCTTCAATCATCAATCATCAATCCTCAATCTTCAATCCACAATCCTCAATCCTCAACCCTCAATCCTCAACCCTCAGTAATCAACCCTCAATCCTCGATCCTCAATGCTCAATGCTCAATCCTCAATGCTCAATGCTCAATCCTCAATCCTCTATCCTCAATCCTCAATCCTCAATCTTCAATCCTCAATCGTCAATCCTCAATCCTCAACCATCAATACTCAATTCTCATCCCTCTGTCCTCAGTCTTCAATACTCAATCCTAAATCCGCAATCTCCAATCCTCAATCCCCAATCCTCAATCCTCAACCCTCAACCCTCAGTACTCAACCCTTAATCCTGAATCCTGAAACCTCAATCCTCAATCCGCAATCCTCAATCCTCAACCCTCAATCCTCCGTCCTCAAATCTCAATCCTCAATATTCAACGCACAATCCTCAATCCTCAACCCTCAGTCATCAATTTTCAATACTCAATCTTCAATCCTCAACACTCAGTCCTCAATCCTCTACCCTCAATCCTCAATCTTCAATCCTCAACACTCAATCCTCAATGCTCAATCCTCAATCATCAATCCTCAGTCCTCAACACTCAATCCTCAATCCTCAATCCTCAGCCTTCAATCCTCAAACGTTAATCCTCAATCCTCAATCCTCAATCCTCAATCCTCAATCCTCAACCCTCAATCCTCAATCCTCAAACCTCAACCTTCAATCCACTATCCTCAATCCTCAATCCTCAATCCTCAATCCTCAATCCTCAATCCTCAATCCTCAATCCTCAATTTTCAATCCTCAATAGAATATCCTCAATTCTCAGTTTTCAATACTCAGTCCTCAATCTTCAATCCTCAATCATCAATTCTCAATCCGCAATCTTCAATCCTCAACGCTAAATCCTCAATGCTCAATCCTCAATCATCAATCCTCAATCCTCAATCCTCAATCCTCAATCCTCAATCGTCAATCCTCAATCATCAACCATCAACCATCAATCCTCAATCCTCAATACTCAATCCTCAATACTCAATCCTCAATCCTCAATCTTCAATCATCAATCATCAATCCTCAATCTTCAATCCACAATCCTCAATCCTCAACCCTCAATCCTCAACCCTCAGTAATCAACCCTCAATCCTCGATCCTCAATGCTCAATGCTCAATCCTCAATGCTCAATGCTCAATCCTCAATCCTCTATCCTCAATCCTCAATCCTCAATCTTCAATCCTCAATCGTCAATCCTCAATCCTCAACCATCAATACTCAATTCTCATCCCTCTGTCCTCAGTCTTCAATACTCAATCCTAAATCCGCAATCTCCAATCCTCAATCCCCAATCCTCAATCCTCAACCCTCAACCCTCAGTACTCAACCCTTAATCCTGAATCCTGAAACCTCAATCCTCAATCCGCAATCCTCAATCCTCAACCCTCAATCCTCAATCCTCAACCCTCAATCCTCAATCCTCAACCCTCAATCCTCATTCCTCAATCCCGAAAATTCAGTTGTCAATCCTCAATTCTCAAACCTCAACCCTCAATCCTCAACCCTCTGTAATCAACCCTCAAACCTCAGTCCTCAATCCTCAATCATCAATTCTCAATCCTCAACCTTCAATCCTCAACACTCAATCCTCAATCCTCAATCGTCAATCCTCAATCCTCAATCTTCAATCATCAGTCATCAATCCTCAATCTTCAATCCTCAATCCTCAATCGTCAATACTCAATCCTCAACCATCAATCCTCAATCCTCAATCCTCAGTCATCCATCCTCAAACCACAACCTTCAATCCTCAACCCTTAATCCGCAATCCTCAATCCTCAATCCTCAATTTTCAAATCCTCAATTGAATATCATCAATTCTCAGTTTTCAATACTCAGTCCTAAATCTTCAATCCTCAATCCTCAATACTCAATCCTCAATCCTCAATCCTCAATCCTAAGTCCTCAAGCCTCAATCCTCAATATTCAATGCTCAATCCTCTATCCTCAATCCTCAGTCATCAATTCTCAATCCTCAATCTTCAATCCTCAATCCACAGTCCTCAATCCTCTATCCTCAATCCTCAATCCTCAATCCTCAATCCTCAATCCTCAATCCTCAATCCTCAATCGTCAATCCTCAATCTTCAGACATGAATCCTCAATCCTCAATACCCAATCCTCAGCCCTCAATCGTCAATCCTCAAACCTCAACCTTCAATCCTCAACCCTTAATCCTCAATCCTCAACCATCAATCATCAATCCTCAATCCCCAATCCTCAATCCTCAATCATCAATCCTCAAACCTCAACCTTCAATCCTCAACCCTTAATCCTCAATGCTCAATTCTCAATCCTCAATCCTCAACCCTCAACCCTCAATCCTCAACACTCAGTAATCAACCCACAATCCTCAATCCTCAATCCTCAATCCTCAACCATCAATCCTCAATTCTCAATCCCCAATCATCAATCCTCAATCGTCAAACCTCAAACCACAACCTTCAATCCTCAACCCTTAATCCTCAATCCTCAATCCTCATTCCTCAATTTTCAATCCTCAATAGAATATCCTCAATTCTCCGTCTTCCATACTCAGTCCTCAATCTTCAATCCTCAACCATCAATTCTCAATCCGCAATCCCCAATCCTCAATCCTCAATCCTCAATCCTCAATCGTCAATCCTCAATCCTCAATCGTCAATCCTCAATCATCAGCCATCAATCCTCAATCCTCGATACCCAATCCTCAACCCTCAATCGTCAATCCTCAAACCTCAACCTTCAGTCCTCCACCCTTAATCCTCAATCCTCAACCATCAATCCTCAATCCTCAATCCCCAATACTCAATCCTCAATCATCAATCCTCAAACCTCAACATTCAATCCTCAACCCTTAATCCTCAATCCTCAATGCTCAATCCTCAATCTTCAATCCTCAATAGAATATCCTCAATACTCAATCCTCAATCTTCAATCATCAATCATCAATCCTCTATCTTCGATCCTCAATCCTCAATCATCAACCCTCAAACCCCAATCCCGAATCCTCAGTCCTCAATCGTCAGTCCTCAAACCTCAACCTTCAATCCTCAACACTTAATACTCAATCCTCAATCCTCAATTTTCAATCCTCAATAGAATATCCTCAATTCTCAGTTTTCAATACTCAGTCCTCAATCTTCAATCCTCAATCATCAATTCTCAATCCGCAACCTTCAATACTCAACACTCAATCCTCAATGCTCAATCCTCAATCATCAATCCTCAATCCTCAATCCTCAATCCTCAATCCTCAAACCCCAGCCTTCAATCCACAAACGTTAATCCTCAGTCCTCAATCCTCTATCCTCAATCCTCAATCCTCAACACTCAATCCTCAATCCTCAATCCTCAATCCTCAATCCTCAACCCTCAATCCTCAACCCTCAATCCTCAATGCTCAATCCTCAATACTCAACACTCAATTCTCAATCCTCAATCCTCAAACCTCAATCCTCAATCCTCAATCCTCAACCCTCAATCCTCCGTCCTCAAACCTCAATCCTCAATATTCAACGCACAATCCTCAATCCTCAATCCTCAGTCATCAATTTTCAATACTCAATCTTCAATCCTCAACACTCAGTCCTCAATCCTCTACCCTCAATCCTCAATCTTCAATCCTCAACGCTCAATCCTCAATGCTCAATCCTCAATCATCAATCCTCAGTCCTCAACACTCAATCCTCAATCCTCAATCCTCAGCCTTCAATCCTCAAACGTTAATCCTCAATCCTCAATCCTCAATCCTCAATCCTCAATCCTCAATACTCAATACTCAACCCTCAATCCTCAATCCCCAATCCTCAATACTCAATCATCAATCCTCAAACCTCAACCTTCAATCCTCAACCCTTAATCCTCAATCCTCAATCCTCAATCCTCAATCCTCAACCCTCAATCCTCAACCCTCAATCCTCAATGCTCAACCATCAATCCTCAACCATCAATCCTCAATGCTCAAACCCCAATCCTCAATCCTCAATCATCAATCCTCGAACCTCAACCTTCAATCCTCAAGCCTTAATCCTCAATCCTCAATCCTCAACACTCAATCCTCAATCCTCAATCCTCAATCCTCCGTCCTCAAACCTCAATCCTCAATATTCAATGCGCAATCCTTAATCCTCAATCCTCAGTCATCAATTTTCAATCCTCAATCTTCAATCCTCAATCCTCAGTCCTCAACCCTCAATCCTCAATGCTCAATCCTCAATACTCAACACTCAATTCTCAATACTCAATCCTCAAACCTCAATCCTCAATTCTCAATCCTCAATCCTCCGTCCTCAAACCTCAATCCTCAATATTCAATGCACAATCCTCAATCCTCAATCCTCAATCCTCAATCCTCAATCCTCAATCCTCAATCGTCAATCCTCAAACCTCAACCTTCAATCCACTGTCCTCAATCCTCAATCCTCAATCCTCAATCCTCAATCCTAAGTCCTCAAGCCTCAATCCTCAATATTCAATGCTCAATCCTCAATCCTCAATCATCAATCCTCAAACCTCAACATTCAATACTCAACCCTTAATCCTCAACCCTCAATGCTCAATCCTCAATCTTCAATCCTCATTAGAATATCCTCAATACTCAATCCTCAATCTTCAATCATCAATCATCAATCCTCTATCTTCGATCCTCAATCCTCAATCATCAACCCTCAAACCCCAATCCCGAATCTTCAGTCCTCAATCGTCAGTCCTCAAAACTCAACCTTCAATCCTCGACACTTAATACTCAATCCTCAATCCTCAATTTTCAATCATCAATAGAATATCCTCAATTCTCAGTTTTCAATACTCAGTCCTCAACCTTCAATCCTCAATCATCAATTCTCAATCCGCAACCTTCAATCCTCAACACTCAATCATCAATGCTCAATCCTCAATCATCAATACTCAATCCTCAATCCTCAATCCTCAATCCTCAAACCCCAGCCTTCAATCCACAAACGTTAATCCTCAGTCCTCAGTCCTCTATCCTCAATCCTCAATCCTCAACACTCAATCCTCAATCCTCAATCCTCAATCCTCAATCCTCAACCCTCAATCCTCAACCCTCAACCCTCAATGCTCAATCCTCAATACTCAACACTCAATTCTCAATCCTCAATCCTCAAACCTCAATCCTCAATCCTCAACCCTCAATCCTCCGTCCTCAAACCTCAATCCTCAATATTCAACGCACAATCCTCAATCCTCAATCCTCAGTCATCAATTTTCAATACTCAATCTTCAATCCTCAACACTCAGTCCTCAATCCTCTACCCTCAATCCTCAATCTTCAATCCTCAACACTCAATCCTCAATGCTCAATCCTCAATCATCAATCCTCAGTCCTCAACACTCAATCCTCAATCCTCAATCCTCAGCCTTCAATCCTCAAACGTTAATCCTCAATCCTCAATCCTCAATCCTCAATCCGCAATCCTCAACCCTCAATCCTCAATCCTCAAACCTCAACCTTCAATCCACTATCCTCAATCCTCAATCCTCAATCCTCAATCCTCAATCCTCAATCCTCAATCCTCAATCCTCAATTTTCAATCCTCAATAGAATATCCTCAATTCTCAGTTTTCAATACTCAGTCCTCAATCTTCAATCCTCAAACCTCAACCTTCAATCCACTATCCTCAATCCTCAATCCACAGTCCTCAATCCTCTATCCTCAATCCTCAATCCTCAATCCTCAATCCTCAATCCTCAATCCTCAATCCTCAATCGTCAATCCTCAATCTTCAGACATGAATCCTCAATCCTCAATACCCAATCCTCAGCCCTCAATCGTCAATCCTCAAACCTCAACCTTCAATCCTCAACCCTTAATCCTCAATCCTCAACCATCAATCCTCAATCCTCAATCCCCAATCCTCAATACTCAATCATCAATCCTCAAACCTCAACCTTCAATCCTCAACCCTTAATCCTCAATCCTCAATCCTCAATCCTCAATCCTCAACCCTCAATCCTCAACCCTCAATCCTCAATGCTCAACCATCAATCCTCAACCATCAATCCTCAATCCTCAAACCCCAATCCTCAATCCTCAATCATCAATCCTCGAACCTCAACCTTCAATCCTCAAGCCTTAATCCTCAATCCTCAATCCTCAACACTCAATCCTCAATCCTCAATCCTCAATCCTCCGTCCTCAAACCTCAATCCTCAATATTCAATGCGCAATCCTTAATCCTCAATCCTCAGTCATCAATTTTCAATCCTCAATCTTCAATCCTCAATCCTCAGTCCTCAACCCTCAATCCTCAATGCTCAATCCTCAATACTCAACACTCAATTCTCAATACTCAATCCTCAACCCTCAACCCTCAATCCTCAACACTCAGTAATCAACCCACAATCCTCAATCCTCAATCCTCAATCCTCAACCATCAATCCTCAATTCTCAATCCCCAATCATCAATCCTCAATCGTCAAACCTCAAACCACAACCTTCAATCCTCAACCCTTAATCCTCTATCCTCAATCCTCATTCCTCAATTTTCAATCCTCAATAGAATATCCTCAATTCTCCGTCTTCCATACTCAGTCCTCAATCTTCAATCCTCAACCATCAATTCTCAATCCGCAATCCCCAATCCTCAATCCTCAATCCTCAATCCTCAATCGTCAATCCTCAATCCTCAATCGTCAATCCTCAATCATCAGCCATCAATCCTCAATCCTCGATACCCAATCCTCAACCCTCAATCGTCAATCCTCAATCCTCAACCTTCAGTCCTCCACCCTTAATCCTCAATCCTCAACCATCAATCCTCAATCCTCAATCCCCAATACTCAATCCTCAATCATCAATCCTCAAACCTCAACATTCAATCCTCAACCCTTAATCCTCAATCGTCAATGCTCAATCCTCAATCTTCAATCCTCAATAGAATATCCTCAATACTCAATCCTCAATCTTCAATCATCAATCATCAATCCTCTATCTTCGATCCTCAATCCTCAATCATCAACCCTCAAACCCCAATCCCGAATCCTCAGTCCTCAATCGTCAGTCCTCAAACCTCAACCTTCAATCCTCAACACTTAATACTCAATCCTCAATCCTCAATTTTCAATCCTCAATAGAATATCCTCAATTCTCAGTTTTCAATACTCAGTCCTCAATCTTCAATCCTCAATCATCAATTCTCAATCCGCAACCTTCAATACTCAACACTCAATCCTCAATGCTCAATCCTCAATCATCAATCCTCAATCCTCAATCCTCAATCCTCAATCCTCAAACCCCAGCCTTCAATCCACAAACGTTAATCCTCAGTCCTCAATCCTCTATCCTCAATCCTCAATCCTCAACACTCAATCCTCAATCCTCAATCCTCAATCCTCAATCCTCAACCCTCAATCCTCAACCCTCAATCCTCAATGCTCAATCATCAATACTCAACACTCAATTCTCAATCCTCAATCCTCAAACCTCAATCCTCATTCCTCAATCCTCAACCCTCAATCCTCCGTCCTCAAACCTCAATCCTCAATATTCAACGCACAATCCTCAATCCTCAATCCTCAGTCATTAATTTTCAATACTCAATCTTCAATCCTCAACACTCAGTCCTCAATCCTCTACCCTCAATCCTCAATCTTCAATCCTCAACACTCAATCCTCAATGCTCAATCCTCAATCATCAATCCTCAGTCCTCAACACTCAATCCTCAATCCTCAATCCTCAGCTTTCAATCCTCAAACGTTAATCCTCAATCCTCAATCCTCAATCCTCAATCCTCAATCCTCAATCCTCAATACTCAATACTCAACCCTCAATCCTCAATCCTCAAACCTCAACCTTCAATCCACTATCCTCAATCCTCAATCCACAGTCCTCAATCCTCTATCCTCAATCCTCAATCCTCAATCCTCAATCCTCAATCCTCAATCCTCAATCCTCAATCGTCAATCCTCAATCTTCAGACATGAATCCTCAATCCTCAATACCCAATCCTCAGCCCTCAATCGTCAATCCTCAAACCTCAACCTTCAATCCTCAACCCTTAATCCTCAATCCTCAACCATCAATCCTCAATCCTCAATCCCCAATCCTCAATACTCAATCATCAATCCTCAAACCTCAACCTTCAATCCTCAACCCTTAATCCTCAATCCTCAATCCTCAATCCTCAATCCTCAACCCTCAATCCTCAACCCTCAATCCTCAATGCTCAACCATCAATCCTCAACCATCAATCCTCAATCCTCAAACCCCAATCCTCAATCCTCAATCATCAATCCTCGAACCTCAACCTTCAATCCTCAAGCCTTAATCCTCAATCCTCAATCCTCAACACTCAATCCTCAATCCTCAATCCTCAATCCTCCGTCCTCAAACCTCAATCCTCAATATTCAATGCGCAATCCTTAATCCTCAATCCTCAGTCATCAATTTTCAATCCTCAATCTTCAATCCTCAATCCTCAGTCCTCAACCCTCAATCCTCAATGCTCAATCCTCAATACTCAACACTCAATTCTCAATACTCAATCCTCAAACCTCAATCCTCAATTCTCAATCCTCAATCCTCCGTCCTCAAACCTCAATCCTCAATATTCAATGCACAATCCTCAATCCTCAATCCTCAATCCTCAATCCTCAATCCTCAATCCTCAATCGTCAATCCTCAAACCTCAACCTTCAATCCACTGTCCTCAATCCTCAATCCTCAATCCTCAATCCTCAATCCTAAGTCCTCAAGCCTCAATCCTCAATATTCAATGCTCAATCCTCAATCCTCAATCATCAATCCTCAAACCTCAACATTCAATACTCAACCCTTAATCCTCAACCCTCAATGCTCAATCCTCAATCTTCAATCCTCATTAGAATATCCTCAATACTCAATCCTCAATCTTCAATCATCAATCATCAATCCTCTATCTTCGATCCTCAATCCTCAATCATCAACCCTCAAACCCCAATCCCGAATCTTCAGTCCTCAATCGTCAGTCCTCAAACCTCAACCTTCAATCCTCGACACTTAATACTCAATCCTCAATCCTCAATTTTCAATCATCAATAGAATATCCTCAATTCTCAGTTTTCAATACTCAGTCCTCAACCTTCAATCCTCAATCATCAATTCTCAATCCGCAACCTTCAATCCTCAACACTCAATCATCAATGCTCAATCCTCAATCATCAATCCTCAATCCTCAATCCTCAATCCTCAATCCTCAAACCCCAGCCTTCAATCCACAAACGTTAATCCACAGTCCTCAGTCCTCTATCCTCAATCCTCAATCCTCAACACTCAATCCTCAATCCTCAATCCTCAATCCTCAATCCTCAACCCTCAATCCTCAACACTCAACCCTCAATGCTCAATCCTCAATACTCAACACTCAATTCTCAATCCTCAATCCTCAAACCTCAATCCTCAATCCTCAACCCTCAATCCTCCGTCCTCAAACCTCAATCCTCAATATTCAACGCACAATCCTCAATCCTCAATCCTCAGTCATCAATTTTCAATACTCAATCTTCAATCCTCAACACTCAGTCCTCAATCCTCTACCCTCAATCCTCAATCTTCAATCCTCAACACTCAATCCTCAATGCTCAATCCTCAATCATCCATCCTCAGTCCTCAACACTCAATCCTCAATCCTCAATCCTCAGCCTTCAATCCTCAAACGTTAATCCTCAATCCTCAATCCTCAATCCTCAATCCGCAATCGTCAACCCTCAATCCTCAATCCTCAAACCTCAACCTTCAATCCACTATCCTCAATCCTCAATCCTCAATCCTCAATCCTCAATCCTCAATCCTCAATTTTCAATCCTCAATAGAATATCCTCAATTCTCAGTTTTCAATACTCAGTCCTCAATCTTCAATCCTCAAACCTCAACCTTCAATCCACTATCCTCAATCCTCAATCCACAGTCCTCAATCCTCTATCCTCAATCCTCAATCCTCAATCCTCAATCCTCAATCCTCAATCCTCAATCCTCAATCGTCAATCCTCAATCTTCAGACATGAATCCTCAATCCTCAATACCCAATCCTCAGCCCTCAATCGTCAATCCTCAAACCTCAACCTTCAATCCTCAACCCTTAATCCTCAATCCTCAACCATCAATCCTCAATCCTCAATCCCCAATCCTCAATACTCAATCATCAATCCTCAAACCTCAACCTTCAATCCTCAACCCTTAATCCTCAATCCTCAATCCTCAATCCTCAATCCTCAACCCTCAATCCTCAACCCTCAATCCTCAATCCTCAACACTCAATCCTCAATCCTCAATCCTCAATCCTCAATCCTCAACCCTCAATCCTCAACCCTCAACCCTCAATGCTCAATCCTCAATACTCAACACTCAATTCTCAATCCTCAATCCTCAAACCTCAATCCTCAATCCTCAACCCTCAATCCTCCGTCCTCAAACCTCAATCCTCAATATTCAACGCACAATCCTCAATCCTCAATCCTCAGTCATCAATTTTCAATACTCAATCTTCAATCCTCAACACTCAGTCCTCAATCCTCTACCCTCAATCCTCAATCTTCAATCCTCAACACTCAATCCTCAATGCTCAATCCTCAATCATCAATCCTCAGTCCTCAACACTCAATCCTCAATCCTCAATCCTCAATCCTCAATCCTCAAACCTCAACCTTCAATCCACTATCCTCAATCCTCAATCCTCAATCCTCAATCCTCAATCCTCAATCCTCAATCCTCAATCCTCAATTTTCAATCCTCAATAGAATATCCTCAATTCTCAGTTTTCAATACTCAGTCCTCAATCTTCAATCCTCAATCATCAAATCTCAATCCGCAATCTTCAATCCTCAACGCTCAATCCTCAATGCTCAATCCTCAATCATCAATCCTCAATCCTCAATCCTCAATCCTCAATCGTCAATCCTCAATCATCAACCATCAACCATCAATCCTCAATCCTCAATACTCAATCCTCAATACTCAATCCTCAATCCTCAATCTTCAATCATCAATCATCAATCCTCAATCTTCAATCCACAATCCTCAATCCTCAACCCTCAATCCTCAACCCTCAGTAATCAACCCTCAATCCTCGATCCTCAATGCTCAATGCTCAATCATCAATCCTCAATCCTCAATCCTCAATCCTCAATCCTCAAACCCCAGCCTTCAATCCACAAACGTTAATCCTCAGTCCTCAATCCTCTATCCTAAATCCTCAATCCTCAACACTCAATCCTCAATCCTCAATCCTCAATCCTCAATCCTCAACCCTCAATCCTCAACCCACAATCCTCAATGCTCAATCCTCAATACTCAACACTCAATTCTCAATCCTCAATCCTCAAACCTCAATCCTCAATCCTCAATCCTCAACCCTCAATCCTCCGTCCTCAAACCTCAATCCTCAATATTCAACGCACAATCCTCAATCCTCAATCCTCAGTCATCAATTTTCAATACTCAATCTTCAATCCTCAACACTCAGTCCTCAATCCTCTACCCTCAATCCTCAATCTTCAATCCTCAACACTCAATCCTCAATGCTCAATCCTCAATCATCAATCCTCAGTCCTCAACACTCAATCCTCAATCCTCAATCCTCAGCCTACAATCCTCAAACGTTAATCCTCAATCCTCAATCCTCAATCCTCAATCCTCAATCCTCAATACTCAATACTCAACCCTCAATCCTCAATCCTCAAACCTCAACCTTCAATCCACTATCCTCAATCCTCAATCCACAGTCCTCAATCCTCTATCCTCAATCCTCAATCCTCAATCCTCAATCCTCAATCCTCAATCCTCAATCGTCAATCCTCAATCTTCAGACATGAATCCTCAATCCTCAATACCCAATCCTCAGCCCTCAATCGTCAATCCTCAAACCTCAACCTTCAATCCTCAACCCTTAATCCTCAATCCTCAACCATCAATCCTCAATCCTCAATCCCCAATCCTCAATACTCAATCATCAATCCTCAAACCTCAACCTTCAATCCTCAACCCTTAATCCTCAATCCTCAATCCTCAATCCTCAATCCTCAACCCTCAATCCTCAACCCTCAATCCTCAATGCTCAACCATCAATCCTCAACCATCAATCCTCAATCCTCAAACCCCAATCCTCAATCCTCAATCATCAATCCTCGAACCTCAACCTTCAATCCTCAAGCCTTAATCCTCAATCCTCAATCCTCAACACTCAATCCTCAATCCTCAATCCTCAATCCTCCGTCCTCAAACCTCAATCCTCAATATTCAATGCGCAATCCTTAATCCTCAATCCTCAGTCATCAATTTTCAATCCTCAATCTTCAATCCTCAATCCTCAGTCCTCAACCCTCAATCCTCAATGCTCAATCCTCAATACTCAACACTCAATTCTCAATACTCAATCCTCAAACCTCAATCCTCAATTCTCAATCCTCAATCCTCCGTCCTCAAACCTCAATCCTCAATATTCAATGCACAATCCTCAATCCTCAATCCTCAATCCTCAATCCTCAATCCTCAATCCTCAATCGTCAATCCTCAAACCTCAACCTTCAATCCACTGTCCTCAATCCTCAATCCTCAATCCTCAATCCTCAATCCTAAGTCCTCAAGCCTCAATCCTCAATATTCAATGCTCAATCCTCAATCCTCAATCATCAATCCTCAAACCTCAACATTCAATACTCAACCCTTAATCCTCAACCCTCAATGCTCAATCCTCAATCTTCAATCCTCATTAGAATATCCTCAATACTCAATCCTCAATCTTCAATCATCAATCATCAATCCTCTATCTTCGATCCTCAATCCTCAATCATCAACCCTCAAACCCCAATCCCGAATCTTCAGTCCTCAATCGTCAGTCCTCAAACCTCAACCTTCAATCCTCGACACTTAATACTCAATCCTCAATCCTCAATTTTCAATCATCAATAGAATATCCTCAATTCTCAGTTTTCAATACTCAGTCCTCAACCTTCAATCCTCAATCATCAATTCTCAATCCGCAACCTTCAATCCTCAACACTCAATCATCAATGCTCAATCCTCAATCATCAATCCTCAATCCTCAATCCTCAATCCTCAATCCTCAAACCCCAGCCTTCAATCCACAAACGTTAATCCTCAGTCCTCAGTCCTCTATCCTCAATCCTCAATCCTCAACACTCAATCCTCAATCCTCAATCCTCAATCCTCAATCCTCAACCCTCAATCCTCAACCCTCAACCCTCAATGCTCAATCCTCAATACTCAACACTCAATTCTCAATCCTCAATCCTCAAACCTCAATCCTCAATCCTCAACCCTCAATCCTCCGTCCTCAAACCTCAATCCTCAATATTCAACGCACAATCCTCAATCCTCAATCCTCAGTCATCAATTTTCAATACTCAATCTTCAATCCTCAACACTCAGTCCTCAATCCTCTACCCTCAATCCTCAATCTTCAATCCTCAACACTCAATCCTCAATGCTCAATCCTCAATCATCAATCCTCAGTCCTCAACACTCAATCCTCAATCCTCAATCCTCAGCCTTCAATCCTCAAACGTTAATCCTCAATCCTCAATCCTCAATCCTCAATCCGCAATCGTCAACCCTCAATCCTCAATCCTCAAACCTCAACCTTCAATCCACTATCCTCAATCCTCAATCCTCAATCCTCAATCCTCAATCCTCAATCCTCAATCCTCAATCCTCAATTTTCAATCCTCAATAGAATATCCTCAATTCTCAGTTTTCAATACTCAGTCCTCAATCTTCAATCCTCAAACCTCAACCTTCAATCCACTATCCTCAATCCTCAATCCACAGTCCTCAATCCTCTATCCTCAATCCTCAATCCTCAATCCTCAATCCTCAATCCTCAATCCTCAATCCTCAATCGTCAATCCTCAATCTTCAGACATGAATCCTCAATCCTCAATACCCAATCCTCAGCCCTCAATCGTCAATCCTCAAACCTCAACCTTCAATCCTCAACCCTTAATCCTCAATCCTCAACCATCAATCCTCAATCCTCAATCCCCAATCCTCAATACTCAATCATCAATCCTCAAACCTCAACCTTCAATCCTCAACCCTTAATCCTCAATCCTCAATCCTCAATCCTCAATCCTCAACCCTCAATCCTCAACCCTCAATCCTCAATCCTCAACACTCAATCCTCAATCCTCAATCCTCAATCCTCAATCCTCAACCCTCAATCCTCAACCCTCAACCCTCAATGCTCAATCCTCAATACTCAACACTCAATTCTCAATCCTCAATCCTCAAACCTCAATCCTCAATCCTCAACCCTCAATCCTCCGTCCTCAAACCTCAATCCTCAATATTCAACGCACAATCCTCAATCCTCAATCCTCAGTCATCAATTTTCAATACTCAATCTTCAATCCTCAACACTCAGTCCTCAATCCTCTACCCTCAATCCTCAATCTTCAATCCTCAACACTCAATCCTCAATGCTCAATCCTCAATCATCAATCCTCAGTCCTCAACACTCAATCCTCAATCCTCAATCCTCAATCCTCAATCCTCAAACCTCAACCTTCAATCCACTATCCTCAATCCTCAATCCTCAATCCTCAATCCTCAATCCTCAATCCTCAATCCTCAATCCTCAATTTTCAATCCTCAATAGAATATCCTCAATTCTCAGTTTTCAATACTCAGTCCTCAATCTTCAATCCTCAATCATCAATTCTCAATCCGCAATCTTCAATCCTCAACGCTCAATCCTCAATGCTCAATCCTCAATCATCAATCCTCAATCCTCAATCCTCAATCCTCAATCGTCAATCCTCAATCATCAACCATCAACCATCAATCCTCAATCCTCAATACTCAATCCTCAATACTCAATCCTCAATCCTCAATCTTCAATCATCAATCATCAATCTTCAATCTTCAATCCACAATCCTCAATCCTCAACCCTCAATCCTCAACCCTCAGTAATCAACCCTCAATCCTCGATCCTCAATGCTCAATGCTCAATCATCAATCCTCAATCCTCAATCCTCAATCCTCAATCCTCAAACCCCAGCCTTCAATCCACAAACGTTAATCCTCAGTCCTCAATCCTCTATCCTAAATCCTCAATCCTCAACACTCAATCCTCAATCCTCAATCCTCAATCCTCAATCCTCAACCCTCAATCCTCAACCCACAATCCTCAATGCTCAATCCTCAATACTCAACACTCAATTCTCAATCCTCAATCCTCAAACCTCAATCCTCAATCCTCAATCCTCAACCCTCAATCCTCCGTCCTCAAACCTCAATCCTCAATATTCAACGCACAATCCTCAATCCTCAATCCTCAGTCATCAATTTTCAATACTCAATCTTCAATCCTCAACACTCAGTCCTCAATCCTCTACCCTCAATCCTCAATCTTCAATCCTCAACACTCAATCCTCAATGCTCAATCCTCAATCATCAATCCTCAGTCCTCAACACTCAATCCTCAATCCTCAATCCTCAGCCTACAATCCTCAAACGTTAATCCTCAATCCTCAATCCTCAATCCTCAATCCTCAATCCTCAATACTCAATACTCAACCCTCAATCCTCAATCCTCAAACCTCAACCTTCAATCCACTATCCTCAATCCTCAATCCACAGTCCTCAATCCTCTATCCTCAATCCTCAATCCTCAATCCTCAATCCTCAATCCTCAATCCTCAATCGTCAATCCTCAATCTTCAGACATGAATCCTCAATCCTCAATACCCAATCCTCAGCCCTCAATCGTCAATCCTCAAACCTCAACCTTCAATCCTCAACCCTTAATCCTCAATCCTCAACCATCAATCCTCAATCCTCAATCCCCAATCCTCAATACTCAATCATCAATCCTCAAACCTCAACCTTCAATCCTCAACCCTTAATCCTCAATCCTCAATCCTCAATCCTCAATCCTCAACCCTCAATCCTCAACCCTCAATCCTCAATGCTCAACCATCAATCCTCAACCATCAATCCTCAATCCTCAAACCCCAATCCTCAATCCTCAATCATCAATCCTCGAACCTCAACCTTCAATCCTCAAGCCTTAATCCTCAATCCTCAATCCTCAACACTCAATCCTCAATCCTCAATCCTCAATCCTCCGTCCTCAAACCTCAATCCTCAATATTCAATGCGCAATCCTTAATCCTCAATCCTCAGTCATCAATTTTCAATCCTCAATCTTCAATCCTCAATCCTCAGTCCTCAACCCTCAATCCTCAATGCTCAATCCTCAATACTCAACACTCAATTCTCAATACTCAATCCTCAAACCTCAATCCTCAATTCTCAATCCTCAATCCTCCGTCCTCAAACCTCAATCCTCAATATTCAATGCACAATCCTCAATCCTCAATCCTCAATCCTCAATCCTCAATCCTCAATCCTCAATCGTCAATCCTCAA
Source organism: Calliopsis andreniformis (assembly GCF_051401765.1). Classification (NCBI taxonomy): domain Eukaryota; kingdom Metazoa; phylum Arthropoda; class Insecta; order Hymenoptera; family Andrenidae; genus Calliopsis; species Calliopsis andreniformis. The sequence goes on along the minus strand of NW_027480611.1, from coordinate 217,834 downwards.
ACCTCAACCTTCAATCCACTGTCCTCAATCCTCAATCCTCAATCCTCAATCCTCAATCCTAAGTCCTCAAGCCTCAATCCTCAATATTCAATGCTCAATCCTCAATCCTCAATCATCAATCCTCAAACCTCAACATTCAATACTCAACCCTTAATCCTCAACCCTCAATGCTCAATCCTCAATCTTCAATCCTCATTAGAATATCCTCAATACTCAATCCTCAATCTTCAATCATCAATCATCAATCCTCTATCTTCGATCCTCAATCCTCAATCATCAACCCTCAAACCCCAATCCCGAATCTTCAGTCCTCAATCGTCAGTCCTCAAACCTCAACCTTCAATCCTCGACACTTAATACTCAATCCTCAATCCTCAATTTTCAATCATCAATAGAATATCCTCAATTCTCAGTTTTCAATACTCAGTCCTCAACCTTCAATCCTCAATCATCAATTCTCAATCCGCAACCTTCAATCCTCAACACTCAATCATCAATGCTCAATCCTCAATCATCAATCCTCAATCCTCAATCCTCAATCCTCAATCCTCAAACCCCAGCCTTCAATCCACAAACGTTAATCCTCAGTCCTCAGTCCTCTATCCTCAATCCTCAATCCTCAACACTCAATCCTCAATCCTCAATCCTCAATCCTCAATCCTCAACCCTCAATCCTCAACCCTCAACCCTCAATGCTCAATCCTCAATACTCAACACTCAATTCTCAATCCTCAATCCTCAAACCTCAATCCTCAATCCTCAACCCTCAATCCTCCGTCCTCAAACCTCAATCCTCAATATTCAACGCACAATCCTCAATCCTCAATCCTCAGTCATCAATTTTCAATACTCAATCTTCAATCCTCAACACTCAGTCCTCAATCCTCTACCCTCAATCCTCAATCTTCAATCCTCAACACTCAATCCTCAATGCTCAATCCTCAATCATCAATCCTCAGTCCTCAACACTCAATCCACAATCCTCAATCCTCAGCCTTCAATCCTCAAACGTTAATCCTCAATCCTCAATCCTCAATCCTCAATCCGCAATCCTCAACCCTCAATCCTCAATCCTCAAACCTCAACCTTCAATCCACTATCCTCAATCCTCAATCCTCAATCCTCAATCCTCAATCCTCAATCCTCAATCCTCAATCCTCAATTTTCAATCCTCAATAGAATATCCTCAATTCTCAGTTTTCAATACTCAGTCCTCAATCTTCAATCCTCAATCATCAATTCTCAATCCGCAATCTTCAATCCTCAACGCTCAATCCTCAATGCTCAATCCTCAATCATCAATCCTCAATCCTCAATCCTCAATCCTCAATCCTCAATCGTCAATCCTCAATCATCAACCATCAACCATCAATCCTCAATCCTCAATACTCAATCCTCAATACTCAATCCTCAATCCTCAATCCTCAATCCTCAATCCGCAATCCTCAACCCTCAATCCTCAATCCTCAAACCTCAACCTTCAATCCACTATCCTCAATCCTCAATCCTCAATCCTCAATCCTCAATCCTCAATCCTCAATCCTCAATCCTCAATTTTCAATCCTCAATAGAATATCCTCAATTCTCAGTTTTCAATACTCAGTCCTCAATCTTCAATCCTCAATCATCAATTCTCAATCCGCAATCCTCAACCCTCAATCCTCAACCCTCAGTAATCAACCCTCAATCCTCGATCCTCAATGCTCAATGCTCAATCCTCAATGCTCAATCCTCAATCCTCAATCCTCTATCCTCAATCCTCAATCCTCAATCTTCAATCCTCAATCGTCAATCCTCAATCCTCAACCATCAATACTCAATTCTCATCCCTCTGTCCTCAGTCTTCAATACTCAATCCTAAATCCGTAATCTCCAATCCTCAATCCCCAATCCTCGATCCTCAATCCTCAACCCTCAACCCTCAGTACTCAACCCTTAATCCTGAATCCTGAAACCTCAATCCTCAATCCGCAATCCTCAGCCGTCCATCATCAATCCTCAATCCTCAATCCTCAGTAGTCAATCCTCAATCCTCAATCCTCAATCTTCAATTATCTGTCATCAATCCTCAATTTTCAATCCTCAATCCTCAATACTCAACCCTCAATCCTCAACCCTCCGTAATCAACCCTCAATCCTCAATCCTCAATCCTCAATCATCAATTCTCAATCCTCAATATTCAATCCTCAACACTCAATACTCAATGCTCAATCCTCAATCCTCTATCCTCAATCCTCAACCCTCAATCCTCAGTCGTCAATCCTCAATCCTCAGCCATCAATCCTCAATCCACAATACCCAATCCTCAATCCTCAATCGTCAATCCTCAATCCTCAATCTTCAATCATCAGTCATCAATCCTCAATCTTCAATCCTCAATCCTCAATCGTCAATACTCAATCCTCAACCATCAATCCTCAATCCTCAATCCTCAGTCATCCATCCTCAAACCTCAACCTTCAATCCTCAACCCTTAATCCGCAATCCTCAATCCTCAATCCTCAATTTTCAAATCCTCAATTGAATATGATCAATTCTCAGTTTTCAATACTCAGTCCTAAATCTTCAATCCTCAATCCTCAATCCTCAATCCTCAATACTCAATCCTTAATCCTAAGTCCTCAAGCCTCAATCCTCAATATTCAATGCTCAATCCTCAATCCTCAATCCTCAGTCATCAATTCTCAATCCTCAATCTTCAATCCTCAATCCACAGTCCTCAATCCTCTATCCTCAATCCTCAATCCTCAATCCTCAATCCTCAATCCTCAATCCTCAATCCTCAATCGTCAATCCTCAATCTTCAGACATGAATCCTCAACCCTCAATACCCAATCCTCAGCCCTCAATCGTCAATCCTCAAACCTCAACCTTCAATCCTCAACCCTTAATCCTCAATCCTCAACCATCAATCATCAATCCTCAATCCCCAATCCTCAATCCTCAATCATCAATCCTCAAACCTCAACCTTCAATCCTCAACCCTTAATCCTCAATGCTCAATTCTCAATCCTCAATCCTCAACCCTCAACCCTCAATCCTCAACACTCAGTAATCAACCCACAATCCTCAATTCTCAATCCCCAATCATCAATCCTCAATCGTCAAACCTCAAACCACAACCTTCAATCCTCAACCCTTAATCCTCAATCCTCAATCCTCATTCCTCAATTTTCAATCCTCAATAGAATATTCTCAATTCTCCGTCTTCCATACTCAGTCCTCAATCTTCAATCCTCAACCATCAATTCTCAATCCGCAATCCCCAATCCTCAATCCTCAATCCTCAATCCTCAATCGTCAATCCTCAATCCTCAGTCGTCAATCCTCAATCATCAGCCATCAATCCTCAATCCTCGATACCCAATCCTCAACCCTCAATCGTCAATACTCAAACCTCAACCTTCAGTCCTCCACCCTTAATCCTCAATCCTCAACCATCAATCCTCAATCCTCAATCCCCAATCCTCAATCCTCAATCTTCAATCATCAATCATCAATCCTCTATCTTCGATCCTCAATCCTCAATCATCAACCCTCAAACCCCAATCCCGAATCCTCAGTCCTCAATCGTCAGTCCTCAAACCTCAACCTTCAATCCTCAACACTTAATACTCAATCCTCAATCCTCAATTTTCAATCCTCAATAGAATATCCTCAATTCTCAGTTTTCAATACTCAGTCCTCAATCTTCAATCCTCAATCATCAATTCTCAATCCGCAACCTTCAATACTCAACACTCAATCCACAATGCTCAATCCTCAATCATCAATCCTCAATCCTCAATCCTCAATCCTCAATCCTCAAACCCCAGCCTTCAATCCACAAACGTTAATCCTCAGTCCTCAATCCTCTATCCTCAATCCTCAATCCTCAATCCTCAATCCTCAATCCTCAATCCTCAATCGTCAATCCTCAAACCTCAACCTTCAATCCACTGTCCTCAATCCTCAATCCTCAATCCTCAATCCTCAATCCTAAGTCCTCAAGCCTCAATCCTCAATATTCAATGCTCAATCCTCAATCCTCAATCATCAATCCTCAAACCTCAACATTCAATACTCAACCCTTAATCCTCAACCCTCAATGCTCAATCCTCAATCTTCAATCCTCAATAGAATATCCTCAATACTCAATCCTCAATCTTCAATCATCAATCATCAATCCTCTATCTTCGATCCTCAATCCTCAATCATCAACCCTCAAACCCCAATCCCGAATCTTCAGTCCTCAATCGTCAGTCCTCAAACCTCAACCTTCAATCCTCGACACTTAATACTCAATCCTCAATCCTCAATTTTCAATCATCAATAGAATATCCTCAATTCTCAGTTTTCAATACTCAGTCCTCAATCTTTCAATCCTCAATCATCAATTCTCAATCCGCAACCTTCAATCCTCAACACTCAATCATCAATGCTCAATCCTCAATCATCAACCCTCAATCCTCAATCCTCAATCCTCAATCCTCAAACCCCAGCCTTCAATCCACAAACGTTAATCCTCAGTCCTCAGTCCTCTATCCTCAATCCTCAATCCTCAACACTCAATCCTCAATCCTCAATCCTCAATCCTCAATCCTCAACCCTCAATCCTCAACCCTCAATCCTCAATGCTCAATCCTCAATACTCAAAACTCAATTCTCAATCCTCAATCCTCAAACCTCAATCCTCAATCCTCAACCCTCAATCCTCCGTCCTCAAACCTCAATCCTCAATATTCAACGCACAATCCTCAATCCTCAATCCTCAGTCATCAATTTTCAATACTCAATCTTCAATCCTCAACACTCAGTCCTCAATCCTCTACCCTCAATCCTCAATCTTCAATCCTCAACACTCAATCCTCAATGCTCAATCCTCAATCATCAATCCTCAGTCCTCAACAATCAATCCTCAATCCTCAATCCTCAGCCTTCAATCCTCAAACGTTAATCCTCAATCCTCAATCCTTAATCCTCAATCCTCAATCCTCAACCCTCAATCCTCAATCCTCAAACCTCAACCTTCAATCCACTATCCTCAATTCTCAATCCTCAATCCTCAATCCTCAATCCTCAATCCTCAATCCTCAATCCTCAAATTTCAATCCTCAATAGAATATCCTCAATTCTCCGTCTTCCATACTCAGTCCTCAATCTTCAATCCTCAACCATCAATTCTCAATCCGCAATCCCCAATCCTCAATCCTCAATCCTCAATCCTCAATCGTCAATCCTCAATCCTCAATCGTCAATCCTCAATCATCAGCCATCAATCCTCAATCCTCGATACCCAGACCTCAACACTCAATCGTCAATCCTCAAACCTCAACCTTCAGTCCTCCACCCTTAATCCTCAATCCTCAACCATCAATCCTCAATCCTCAATCCCCAATCCTCAATCCTCAATCATCAATCCTCAAACCTCAACATTCAATCCTCAACCCTTAATCCTCAATCCTCAATGCTCAATCCTCAATCTTCAATCCTCAATAGAATATCCTCAATACTCAATCCTCAATCTTCAATCATCAATCATCAATCCTCTATCTTCGATCCTCAATCCTCAATCATCAACCCTCAAACCCCAATCCCGAATCCTCAGTCCTCAATCGTCAGTCCTCAAACCTCAACCTTCAATCCTCAACACTTAATACTCAATCCTCAATCCTCAATTTTCAATCGTCAAAAGAATATCCTCAATTCTCAGATTTCAATACTCAGTCCTCAATCTTCAATCCTCAATCATCAATTCTCAATCCGCAACCTTCAATACTCAACACTCAATCCTCAATGCTCAATCCTCAATCATCAATCCTCAATCCTCAATCCTCAATCCTCAATCCTCAAACCCCAGCCTTCAATCCACAAACGTTAATCCTCAGTCCTCAATCCTCTATCCTCAATCCTCAATCCTCAACACTCAATCCTCAATCCTCAATCCTCAATCCTCAATCCTCAATCCTCAATCGTCAATCCTCAACCTTCAGCCATCAATCCTCAATCCTCAATACCCAATCCTCAACCCTCAATCGTCAATCCTCAAACCTCAACCTTCAATCCTCCACCCTTAATCCTCAATCCTGAACCATCAATCCTCAATTCTCAATCCCCAAACCTCAATCCCCAATCATCAATCCTCAAACCTCAACCTTCAATCCTCAACACTTAATCCTCAATCCTCAATCCTCAATCCTCAATCCTCCGTCCTCAAACATCAATCCTCAATATTCAACGCACAATCCACAATCCTCAATCCTCAATCCTCAATCCTCAATCCTGAATCGTCAATCCGCAAACCTCTACCTTCAATCCACTATCCTCAATCCTCAATCCTCAATCCTCAATCCTGAATCCTAAGTCCTCAAGCCTCAATCCTCAATATTCAATGCTCAATCCTCAATCCTCAATCCTCAGTCATCAATTCTCAATCCTCAATCTTCAATCCTCAATCCACAGTCCTCAATCCTCTATCCTCAATCCTCAATGCTCAATCCTCAATCCTCAATCCTCAATCCTCAATCCTCAATCCTCAATCGTCAATCCTCAATCTTCAGACATGAATCCTCAATCGTCAATACCCAATCCTCAGCCCTCAATCGTCAATCCTCAAACCTCAACCTTCAATCCTCAACCCTTAATCCTCAATCCTCAACCATCAATCCTCAATCCTCAATCCCCAATCCTCAATCCTCAATCATCAATCCTCAAACCTCAACCTTCAATCCTCAACACTTAATCCTCAATCCTCAATCCTCAATCCTCAATCCTCAACCCTCAATCCTCAACCCTCAATCCTCAATGCTCAACCATCAATCCTCAACCATCAATCCTCAATCCTCAAACCCCAATCCTCAATCCTCAATCATCAATCCTCAAACCTCAACCTTCAATCCTCAAGCCTTAATCCTCAATCCTCAATCCTCAACACTCAATCCTCAATCCTCAATCCTCAATCCTCCGTCCTCAAACCTCAATCCTCAATATTCAATGCGCAATCCTTAATCCTCAATCCTCAGTCATCAATTTTCAATCCTCAATCTTCAATCCTCAATCCTCAGTCCTCAACCCTCAATCCTCAATGCTCAATCCTCAATACTCAACACTCAATTCTCAATCCTCAATCCTCAAACCTCAATCCTCAATTCTCAATCCTCAATCCTCCGTCCTCAAACCTCAATCATCAATATTCAATGCACAATCCTCAATCCTCAATCCTCAATCCTCAATCCTCAATCCTCAATCGTCAGTCCTCAAACCTCAACCTTCAATCCACTGTCCTCAATCCTCAATCCTCAATCCTCAATCCTCAATCCTAAGTCCTCAAGCCTCATTCCTCAATATTCAATGCTCAATCCTCAATCCTCAATCATCAATCCTCAAACCTCTCATTCAATACTCAACCCTTAATCCTCAATCCTCAATCCTCAAACCTCAATCCTCAATCCTCAACCCTCAATCCTCCGTCCTCAAACCTCAATCCTCAATATTCAACGCACAATCCTCAATCCTCAATCCTCAGTCATCAATTTTCAATACTCAATCTTCAATCCTCAACACTCAGTCCTCAATCCTCTACCCTCAATCCTCAATCTTCAATCCTCAACACTCAATCCTCAATGCTCAATCCTCAATCATCAATCCTCAGTCCTCAACACTCAATCCTCAATCCTCAATCCTCAACCCTCAATCCTCAATTTTCAATCCTCAATAGAATATCCTCAATTCTCAGTTTTCAATACTCAGTCCTCAATTTTCAATCCTCAATCATCAATTCTCAATCCGCAATCATCAATCCTCAACGCTCAATCCTCAATGCTCAATCCTCAATCATCAATCCTCAATCCTCAATCCCCAATCATCAATCCTCAATCCTCAATCATCTACCATCAACCATCAATCCTCAATCCTCAATACTCAATCCTCAATACTCAATCCTCAATCCTCAATCTTCAATCATCAATCATCAATCCTCAATCTTCAATCCACAATCCTCAATCCTCAACCCTCAATCCTCAACCCTCAGTAATCAACCCTGAATCCTCGATCCTCAATGCTCAATGCTCAATCCTCAATGCTCAATCCTCAATCCTCAATCCTCTATCCTCAATCCTCAATCCTCAATCTTCAATCCTCAATCGTCAATCCTCAATCCTCTACCATCAATACTCAATTCTCATCCCTCTGTCCTCAGTCTTCAATACTCAATCCTAAATCCGCAATCTCCAATCCTCAATCGTCAATCCTCAATCCTCAATCCTCAATCGTCAATCCTCAATCCTCAATCCTCAATCCTCAATCCTAAGTCCTCAAGCCTCAATCCTCAATATTCAATGCTCAATCCTCAATCCTCAATCTTCAGTCATCAATTCTCAATCCTCAATCTTCAATCCTCAATCCACAGTCCTCAATCCTCTATCCTCAATCCTCAATCCTCAATCCTCAATCCTCAATCCTCAATCCTCAATCGTCAATCCTCAATCGTCAATCCTCAATCTTCAGACATGAATCCTCAATCCTCAATACCCAATCCTCAGCCCTCAATCGTCAATCCTCAAACCTCAACCTTCAATCCTCAACCCTTAATCCTCAATCCTCAACCATCAATCATCAATCCTCAATCGCCAATCCTCAATCCTCAATCATCAATCCTCAAACCTCAACCTTCAATCCTCAACCCTTAATCCTCAATGCTCAATTCTCAATCCTCAATCCCCAACGCTCAATCCTCAACCCTCAATCGTCAATGTTCAACCATCAATCCTCAACCATCAATCCTCAATCCTCAATCCCCAATCCTCAATCCTCAATCATCAATCCTCAAACCTGAACCTTCAATCCTCAAGCCTTAATCCTCAATCCTCAATCCTCAACACTCAATCCTCAGTCCACAATCCTCAATCCTCCGTCCTCAAACCTCAATCCTCAATATTCAATGCGCAATCCTCAATCCTCAATCCTCAGTCGTCAATTTTCAATCCTCGATCTTCAATCCTCAATCCTCAGTCCTCAACCCTCAATCCTCAATGCTCAATCCTCAATACTCAACACTCAATTCTCAATCCTCAATCCTCAAACCTCAATCCTCAATTCTCAATCCTCAATCCTCCGTCCTCAAACCTCAATCCTCAATATTCAATGCACAATCCTCAATCCTCAATCCTCAATCCTCAATCCTCAATCCTCAATCCTCAATCGTCAATCCTCAAACCTCAACCTTCAATCCACTGTCCTCAATCCTCAATCCTCAATCCTCAATCCTGAATCCTAAGTCCTCAAGCCTCAATCCTCAATATTCAGTGCTCAATCCTCAATCCTCAATCCTCAGTCATCAATTCTCAATCCTCAATCTTCAGTCCTCAATCCACAGTCCTCAATCCTCTATCCTCAATCCTCAATCCTCAATCTTCAATCCTCAATCCTCAATCCTCAATCCTCAATCGTCAATCCTCAATCTTCAGCCATCAATCCTCAAACCTCAATACCCAATCCTCAACCCTCAACTGTCAATCGTCAATCCTCAATCTTCGATCCTCAATCCTCAATCATCAACCCTCCATCCGCAACCCTCAGTAATCAACGCTCAATCCTCAATGCTCAATCCTCAATCCTCAATCATCAGTTCTCAATCCTCAATTTTCAATCCTTAACAAAATATCCTCAATTCTCAGTTTTCAACACTCAGTCATCAATCTTCAATCCTCAATCCTCAACCTTCAATCCACAATGCTCAATTCTCTATCCTCAATCCTCAATCCTCAACCCTCAATCCTCAATCCTCAATCCTCAATCCTCAATCCTCAATCCTCAATCCTCAATCCTCAAACCTCAACTTTCAATCCTTCACCCTTAATCCTCAATCCTGAACCATCAATCCTCAATTCTCAATCCCCAAACCTCAATCCTCAATCATCAATCCTCAAACCTCAACCTTCAATCCTCAACACTTAATCCTCAATCCTCAATCCTCAATCCTCAATCCTCCGTCCTCAAACCTCAATCCTCAATATTCAATGCACAATCCTCAATCCTCAATCCTCAGTCATCAATTTTCAATCCTCAATCTTCAATCCTCAATCCTCAGTCCTCAATCCTCTATCCTCAATCCTCAATCTTCTTTCCTCAACACTCAATCCTCAATGCACAATCCTCAATCATCAACCCTCAGTCCTCAATCCTCAATCCTCAATACTCAAACCTCAGCCTTCAATCCTCAAACGTTAATCCTCAATCCTCAATGTTCAATCCTCAATCCTCAACCCTCAATCCTCAATCCTCAATCCTCAATCCTCAATCCTCAATCCTCAATCCTCAACCCTCAATCCTCAATGCTCAATTCTCAATCCTTAATCCTCAATCCTCAACCCTCATTCCTCAATCCTCAATCCTCAATCCCCAATCCTCAATACTCAATCATCAATCCTCAAACCTCAACCTTCAATCCTCAACCCTTAATCCTCAATCCTCAATCCTCAATCCTCAATCCTCAACCCTCAATCCTCAACCCTCAATCCTCAATGCTCAACCATCAATCCTCAACCATCAATCCTCAATCCTCAAATCCCAATCCTCAATCCTCAATCATCAATCCTCGAACCTCAACCTTCAATCCTCAAGCCTTAATCCTCAATCCTCAATCCTCAACACTCAATCCTCAATCCTCAATCCTCAATCCTCCGTCCTCAAACCTCAATCCTCAATATTCAATGCGCAATCCTTAATCCTCAATCCTCAGTCATCAATTTTCAATCCTCAATCTTCAATCCTCAATCCTCAGTCCTCAACCCTCAATCCTCAATGCTCAATCCTCAATACTCAACACTCAATTCTCAATACTCAATCCTCAAACCTCAATCCTCAATTCTCAATCCTCAATCCTCCGTCCTCAAACCTCAATCCTCAATATTCAATGCACAATCCTCAATCCTCAATCCTCAATCCTCAATCCTCAATCCTCAATCCTCAATCGTCAATCCTCAAACCTCAACCTTCAATCCACTGTCCTCAATCCTCAATCCTCAATCCTCAATCCTCAATCCTAAGTCCTCAAGCCTCAATCCTCAATATTCAATGCTCAATCCTCAATCCTCAATCATCAATCCTCAAACCTCAACATTCAATACTCAACCCTTAATCCTCAACCCTCAATGCTCAATCCTCAATCTTCAATCCTCATTAGAATATCCTCAATACTCAATCCTCAATCTTCAATCATCAATCATCAATCCTCTATCTTCGATCCTCAATCCTCAATCATCAACCCTCAAACCCCAATCCCGAATCTTCAGTCCTCAATCGTCAGTCCTCAAACCTCAACCTTCAATCCTCGACACTTAATACTCAATCCTCAATCCTCAATTTTCAATCATCAATAGAATATCCTCAATTCTCAGTTTTCAATACTCAGTCCTCAACCTTCAATCCTCAATCATCAATTCTCAATCCGCAACCTTCAATCCTCAACACTCAATCATCAATGCTCAATCCTCAATCATCAATCCTCAATCCTCAATCCTCAATCCTCAATCCTCAAACCCCAGCCTTCAATCCACAAACGTTAATCCTCAGTCCTCAGTCCTCTATCCTCAATCCTCAATCCTCAACACTCAATCCTCAATCCTCAATCCTCAATCCTCAATCCTCAACCCTCAATCCTCAACCCTCAACCCTCAATGCTCAATCCTCAATACTCAACACTCAATTCTCAATCCTCAATCCTCAAACCTCAATCCTCAATCCTCAACCCTCAATCCTCCGTCCTCAAACCTCAATCCTCAATATTCAACGCACAATCCTCAATCCTCAATCCTCAGTCATCAATTTTCAATACTCAATCTTCAATCCTCAACACTCAGTCCTCAATCCTCTACCCTCAATCCTCAATCTTCAATCCTCAACACTCAATCCTCAATGCTCAATCCTCAATCATCAATCCTCAGTCCTCAACACTCAATCCTCAATCCTCAATCCTCAGCCTTCAATCCTCAAACGTTAAACCTCAATCCTCAATCCTCAATCCTCAATCCGCAATCCTCAACCCTCAATCCTCAATCCTCAAATCTCAACCTTCAATCCACTATCCTCAATCCTCAATCCTCAATCCTCAATCCTCTATCCTCAATCCTCAATCCTCAATCCTCAATTTTCAATCCTCAATAGAATATCCTCAATTCTCAGTTTTCAATAATCAGTCCTCAATCTTCAATCCTCAATCATCAATTCTCAATCCGCAATCTTCAATCCTCAACGCTCAATCCTCAATGCTCAATCCTCAATCATCAATCCTCAATCCTCAATCCTCAATCCTCAATCGTCAATCCTCAATCATCAACCATCAACCATCAATCCTCAATCCTCAATACTCAATCCTCAATACTCAATCCTCAATCCTCAATCTTCAATCATCAATCATCAATCCTCAATCTTCAATCCACAATCCTCAATCCTCAACCCTCAATCCTCAACCCTCAGTAATCAACCCTCAATCCTCGATCCTCAATGCTCAATGCTCAATCCTCAATGCTCAATCCTCAATCCTCAATCCTCTATCCTCAATCCTCAATCCTCAATCTTCAATCCTCAATCGTCAATCCTCAATCCTCAACCATCAATACTCAATTCTCATCCCTCTGTCCTCAGTCTTCAATACTCAATCCTAAATCCGCAATCTCCAATCCTCAATCCCCAATCCTCAATCCTCAACCCTCAACCCTCAGTACTCAACCCTTAATCCTGAATCCTGAAACCTCAATCCTCAATCCGCAATCCTCAATCTTCAACCCTCAATCCTCAATCCTCAATCCTCAATCCTCAATCCTCAACCCTCAATCCTCATTCCTCAATCCCGAAAATTCAGTTGTCAATCCTCAATTCTCAAACCTCAACCCGCAATCCTCAACCCTCTGTAATCAACCCTCAAACCTCAGTCCTCAATCCTCAATCATCAATTCTCAATCCTCAACCTTCAATCCTCAACACTCAATCCTCAATCCTCAATCGTCAATCCGCAATCCTCAGCCGTCAATCATCAATCCTCAATCCTCAATCCTCAGTAGTCAATCCTCAATCCTCAATCCTCAATCTTCAATTATCTGTCATCAATCCTCAATTTTCAATCCTCAATCCTCAATACTCAACCCTCAATCCTCAACCCTCCGTAATCAACCCTCAATCCTCAATCCTCAATCCTCAATCATCAATTCTCAATCCTCAATATTCAATCCTCAACACTCAATACTCAATGCTCAATCCTCAATCCTCTATCCTCAATCCTCAACCCTCAATCCTCAGTCGTCAATCCTCAATCCTCAGCCATCAATCCTCAATCCACAATACCCAATCCTCAATCCTCAATCGTCAATCCTCAATCCTCAATCTTCAATCATCAGTCATCAATCCTCAATCTTCAATCCTCAATCCTCAATCGTCAATACTCAATCCTCAACCATCAATCCTCAATCCTCAATCCTCAGTCATCCATCCTCAAACCTCAACCTTCAATCCTCAACCCTTAATCCGCAATCCTCAATCCTCAATCCTCAATTTTCAAATCCTCAATTGAATATCATCAATTCTCAGTTTTCAATACTCAGTCCTAAATCTTCAATCCTCAATCCTCAATCCTCAATCCTCAATACTCAATCCTTAATCCTAAGTCCTCAAGCCTCAATCCTCAATATTCAATGCTCAATCCTCAATCCTCAGTCATCAATTCTCAATCCTCAATCTTCAATCCTCAATCCACAGTCCTCAATCCTCTATCCTCAATCCTCAATCCTCAATCCTCAATCCTCAATCGTCAATCCTCAATCCTCAATCGTCAATCCTCAATCTTCAGACATGAATCCTCAACCCTCAATACCCAATCCTCAGCCCTCAATCGTCAATCCTCAAACCTCAACCTTCAGTCCTCCACCCTTAATCCTCAATCCTCAACCATCAATCCTCAATCCTCAATCCCCAATCCTCAATCCTCAATCATCAATCCTCAAACCTCAACATTCAATCCTCAACCCTTAATCCTCAATCCTCAATGCTCAATCCTCAATCTTCAATCCTCAATAGAATATCCTCAATACTCAATCCTCAATCTTCAATCATCAATCATCAATCCTCTATCTTCGATCCTCAATCCTCAATCATCAACCCTCAAACCCCAATCCCGAATCCTCAGTCCTCAATCGTCAGTCCTCAAACCTCAACCTTCAATCCACAACACTTAATACTCAATCCTCAATCCTCAATTTTCAATCCTCAATAGAATATCCTCAATTCTCAGTTTTCAATACTCAGTCCTCAATCTTCAATCCTCAATCATCAATTCTCAATCCGCAACCTTCAATACTCAACACTCAATCCACAATGCTCAATCCTCAATCATCAATCCTCAATCCTCAATCCTCAATCCTCAATCCTCAAACCCCAGCCTTCAATCCACAAACGTTAATCCTCAGTCCTCAATCCTCTACCCTCAATCCTCAATCCTCAATCCTCAATCCTCAATCCTCAATCCTCAATCGTCAATCCTCAAACCTCAACCTTCAATCCACTGTCCTCAATCCTCAATCCTCAATCCTCAATCCTCAATCCTAAGTCCTCAAGCCTCAATCCTCAATATTCAATGCTCAATCCTCAATCCTCAATCATCAATCCTCAAACCTCAACATTCAATACTCAACCCTTAATCCTCAACCCTCAATGCTCAATCCTCAATCTTCAATCCTCAATAGAATATCCTCAATACTCAATCCTCAATCTTCAATCATCAATCATCAATCCTCTATCTTCGATCCTCAATCCTCAATCATCAACCCTCAAACCCCAATCCCGAATCTTCAGTCCTCAATCGTCAGTCCTCAAACCTCAACCTTCAATCCTCGACACTTAATACTCAATCCTCAATCCTCAATTTTCAATCATCAATAGAATATCCTCAATTCTCAGTTTTCAATACTCAGTCCTCAATCTTTCAATCCTCAATCATCAATTCTCAATCCGCAACCTTCAATCCTCAACACTCAATCATCAATGCTCAATCCTCAATCATCAATCCTCAATCCTCAATCCTCAATCCTCAATCCTCAAACCACAGCCTTCAATCCACAAACGTTAATCCTCAGTCCTCAGTCCTCTATCCTCAATCCTCAATCCTCAACACTCAATCCTCAATCCTCAATCCTCAATCCTCAATCCTCAACCCTCAATCCTCAACCCTCAATCCTCAATGCTCAATCCTCAATACTCAACACTCAATTCTCAATCCTCAATCCTCAAACCTCAATCCTCAATCCTCAACCCTCAATCCTCCGTCCTCAAACCTCAATCCTCAATATTCAACGCACAATCCTCAATCCTCAATCCTCAGTCATCAATTTTCAATACTAAATCTTCAATCCTCAACACTCAGTCCTCAATCCTCTACCCTCAATCCTCAATCTTCAATCCTCAACACTCAATCCTCAATGCTCAATCCTCAATCATCAATCCTCAGTCCTCAACAATCAATCCTCAATCCTCAATCCTCAGCCTTCAATCCTCAAACGTTAATCCTCAATCCTCAATCCTTAATCCTCAATCCTCAATCCTCAACCCTCAATCCTCAATCCTCAAACCTCAACCTTCAATCCACTATCCTCAATCCTCAATCCTCAATCCTCAATCCTCAATCCTCAATTCTCCGTCTTCCATATACAGTCCTCAATCTTCAATCCTCAACCATCAATTCTCAATCCGCAATCCCCAATCCTCAATCCTCAATCCTCAATCCTCAATCGTCAATCCTCAGTCCTCAATCGTCAATCCTCAATCATCAGCCATCAATCCTCAATCCTCGATACCCAGTCCTCAACACTCAATCGTCGATCCTCAAACCTCAACCTTCAGTCCTCCACCCTTAATCCTCAATCCTCAACCATCAATCCTCAATCCTCAATCCCCAACCCTCAATCCTCAATCATCAATCCTCAAACCTCAACATTCAATCCTCAACCCTTAATCCTCAATCCTCAATGCTCAATCCTCAATCTTCAATCCTCAATAGAATATCCTCAATATTCAATCCTCAATCTTCAATCATCAATCATCAATCCTCTATCTTCGATCCTCAATCCTCAATCATCAACCCTCAAACCCCAATCCCGAATCCTCAGTCCTCAATCGTCAGTCCTCAAACCTCAACCTTCAATCCTCAACACTTAATACTCAATCCTCAATCCTCAATTTTCAATCGTCAAAAGAATATCCTCAATTCTCAGTTTTCAATACTCAGTCCTCAATCTTCAATCCTCAATCATCAATTCTCAATCCGCAACCTTCAATACTCAACACTCAATCCTCAATACTCAATCCTCAATCATCAATCCTCAATCCTCAATCCTCAATCCTCAATCCTCAAACCCCAGCCTTCAATCCACAAACGTTAATCCTCAGTCCTCAATCCTCTATCCTCAATCCTCAATCCTCAACACTCAATCCTCAATCCTCAATCCTCAATCCTCAATCCTCAATCCTCAATCGTCAATCCTCAACCTTCAGCCATCAATCCTCAATCCTCAATACCCAATCCTCAACCCTCAATCGTCAATCCTCAAACCTCAACCTTCAATCCTCCACCCTTAATCCTCAATCCTGAACCATCAATCCTCAATTCTCAATCCCCAAACCTCAATCCCCAATCATCAATCCTCAAACCTCAACCTTCAATCCTCAACACTTAATCCTCAATCCTCAATCCTCAATCCTCTATCCTCCGTCCTCAAACATCAATCCTCAATATTCAACGCACAATCCACAATCCTCAATCCTCAATCCTCAATCCTCAATCCTGAATCGTCAATCCGCAAACCTCTACCTTCAATCCACTATCCTCAATCCTCAATCCTCAATCCTCAACCCTGAATCCTAAGTCCTCAAGCCTCAATCCTCAATATTCAATGCTGAATCCTCAATCCTCAATCCTCAGTCATCAATTCTCAATCCTCAATCTTCAATCCTCAATCCACAGTCCTCAATCCTATATCCTCAATCCTCAATGCTCAATCCTCAATCCTCAATCCTCAATCCTCAATCCTCAATCCTCAATCGTCAATCCTCAATCTTCAGACATGAATCCTCAATCCTCAATACCCAATCCTCAGCCCTCAATCGTCAATCCTCAAACCTCAACCTTCAATCCTCAACCCTTAATCCTCAATCCTCAACCATCAATCCTCAATCCTCAATCCCCAATCCTCAATCCTCAATCATCAATCCTCAAACCTCAACCTTCAATCCTCAACCCTTAATCCTCAATCCTCAATCCTCAATCCTCAATCCTCAACCCTCAATCCTCAACCCTCAATCCTCAATGCTCAACCATCAATCCTCAACCATCAATCCTCAATCCTCAAACCCCAATCCTCAATCCTCAATCATCAATCCTCAAACCTCAACCTTCAATCCTCAAGCCTTAATCCTCAATCCTCAATCCTCAACACTCAATCCTCAATCCTCAATCCTCAATCCTCCGTCCTCAAACCTCAATCCTCAATATTCAATGCGCAATCCTTAATCCTCAATCCTCAGTCATCAATTTTCAATCCTCAGTCTTCAATCCTCAATCCTCAGTCCTCAACCCTCAATCCTCAATGCTCAATCCTCAATACTCAACACTCAATTCTCAATCCTCAATCCTCAAACCTCAATCCTCAATTCTCAATCCTCAATCCTCCGTCCTCAAACCTCAATCATCAATATTCAATGCACAATCCTCAATCCTCAATCCTCAATCCTCAATCCTCAATCCTCAATCGTCAGTCCTCAAACCTCAACCTTCAATCCACTGTCCTCAATCCTCAATCCTCAATCCTCAATCCTCAATCCTAAGTCCTCAAGCCTCAATCCTCAATATTCAATGCTCAATCCTCAATCCTCAATCATCAATCCTCAAACCTCTCATTCAATACTCAACCCTTAATCCTCAATCCTCAATGCTCAATCCTCAATCTTCAATCCTCAATAGAATATCCTCAATACTCAATCCTCAATCTTCAATCATCAATTATCAATCCTCTATCTTCGATCCTCAATCCTCAATCATCAACCCTCAAACCCCAATCCCGAATCTTCAGTCCTCAATCGTCAGTCCTCAAACCTCAACCTTCAATCCTCGACACTTAATACACAATCCTCAATCCTCAATTTTCAATCCTCAATAGAATATCCTCAATTCTCAGTTTTCAATACTCAGTCCTCAATCTTCAATCCTCAGTCATCAATTCTCAATCCGCAACCTTCAATCCTCAACACTCAATCATCAATGCTCAATCCTCAATCATCAATCCTCAATCCTCAATCCTCAATCCTCAATCCTCAAACCCCAGCCTTCAATCCACAAACGTTAATCCTCAGTCCTCAATCCTCTATCCTCAATCCTCAATCCTCAACACTCAATCCTCAATCCTCAATCCTCAATCCTCAATCCTCAACCCTCAATCCTCAACACTCAATCCTCAATGCTCAATCCTCAATACTCAACACTCAATTCTCAATCCTCAATCCTCAAACCTCAATCCTCAATCCTCAACCCTCAATCCTCCGTCCTCAAACCTCAATCCTCAATATTCAACGCACAATCCTCAATCCTCAATCCTCAGTCATGAATTTTCAATACTCAATCTTCAATCCTCAACACTCAGTCCTCAATCCTCTACCCTCAATCCTCAATCTTCAATCCTCAACACTCAATCCTCAATGCTCAATCCTCAATCATCAATCCTCAGTCCTCAACACTCAATCCTCAATCCTCAATCCTCAGCCTTCAATCCTCAAACGTTAATCCTCAATCCTCAATCCTCAATCCTCAATCCTCAATCCTCAATCCTCAACCCTCAATCCTCAATCCTCAAACCTCAACCTTCAATCCACTATCCTCAATCCTCAATCCTCAATCCTCAATCCTCAATCCTCAATCCTCAACCCTCAATCCTCAATTTTCAATCCTCAATAGAATATCCTCAATTCTCAGTTTTCAATACTCAGTCCTCAATTTTCAATCCTCAATCATCAATTCTCAATCCGCAATCCTCAATCCTCAACGCTCAATCCTCAATGCTCAATCCTCAATCATCAATCCTCAATCCTCAATCCCCAATCATCAATCCTCAATCCTCAATCATCTACCATCAACCATCAATCCTCAATCCTCAATACTCAATCCTCAATACTCAATCCTCAATCCTCAATCTTCAATCATCAATCATCAATCCTCAATCTTCAATCCACAATCCTCAATCCTCAACCCTCAATCCTCAACCCTCAGTAATCAACCCTGAATCCTCGACCCTCAATGCTCAATGCTCAATCCTCAATGCTCAATCCTCAATCCTCAATCCTCTATCCTCAATCCTCAATCCTCAATCTTCAATCCTCAATCGTCAATCCTCAATCCTCTACCATCAATACTCAATTCTCATCCCTCTGTCCTCAGTCTTCAATACTCAATCCTAAATCCGCAATCTCCAATCCTCAATCGTCAATCCTCAATCCTCAATCCTCAATCGTCAATCCTCAATCCTCAATCCTCAATCCTCAATCCTAAGTCCTCAAGCCTCAATCCTCAATATTCAATGCTCAATCCTCAATCCTCAACCTTCAGTCATCAATTCTCAATCCTCAATCTTCAATCCTCAATCCACAGTCCTCAATCCTCTATCCTCAATCCTCAATCCTCAATCCTCAGTCCTCAATCCTCAATCCTCAATCCTCAATCCTCAATCGTCAATCCTCAATCTTCAGACATGAATCCTCAATCCTCAATACCCAATCCTCAGCCCTCAATCGTCAATCCTCAAACCTCAACCTTCAATCCTCAACCCTTAATCCTCAATCCTCAACCATCAATCATCAATCCTCAATCGCCAATCCTCAATCCTCAATCATCAATCCTCAAACCTCAACCTTCAATCCTCAACCCTTAATCCTCAATGCTCAATTCTCAATCCTCAATCCTCAACGCTCAATCCTCAACCCTCAATCCTCAATGCTCAACCATCAATCCTCAACCATCAATCCTCAATCCTCAATCCCCAATCCTCAATCCTCAATCATCAATCCTCAAACCTGAACCTTCAATCCTCAAGCCTTAATCCTCAATCCTCAATCCTCAACACTCAATCCTCAATCCACAATCCTCAATCCTCCGTCCTTAAACCTCAATCCTCAATATTCAATGCGCAATCCTCAATCCTCAATCCTCAGTCATCAATTTTCAATCCTCGATCTTCAATCCTCAATCCTCAGTCCTCAACCCTCAATCCTCAATGCTCAATCCTCAATACTCAACACTCAATTCTCAATCCTCAATCCTCAAACCTCAATCCTCAATTCTCAATCCTCAATCCTCCGTCCTCAAACCTCAATCCTCAATATTCAATGCACAATCCTCAATCCTCAATCCTCAATCCTCAATCCTCAATCCTCAATCCTCAATCGTCAATCCTCAAACCTCAACCTTCAATCCACTGTCCTCAATACTCAATCCTCAATCCTCAATCCTCAATCCTAAGTCCTCAAGCCTCAATCCTCAATATTCAATGCTCAATCCTCAATCCTCAATCCTCAGTCATCAATTCTCAATCCTCAATCTTCAGTCCTCAATCCACAGTCCTCAATCCTCTATCCTCAATCCTCAATCCTCAATCTTCAATCCTCAATCCTGAATCCTCAATCCTCAATCGTCAATCCTCAATCTTCAGCCATCAATCCTCAAACCTCAATACCCAATCCTCAACCCTCAATTGTCAATCGTCAATCCTCAATCTTCGATCCTCAATCCTCAATCATCAACCCTCCATCCTCAACCCTCAGTAATCAACGCTCAATCCTCAATGCTCAATCCTCAATCCTCAATCATCAGTTCTCAATCCTCAATTTTCAGTCCTTAACAAAATATCCTCAATTCTCAGTTTTCAACACTCAGTCATCAATCTTCAATCCTCAATCCTCAACCTTCAATCCTCAATGCTCAATTCTCTATCCTCAATCCTCAATCCTCAACCCTCAATCCTCAATCCTCAATCCTCAATCCTCAATCCTCAATCCTCAATCCTCAATCATCAGTACTCAACCCTCAATACTCAATGCTCAATCCTCAATACTCAACACTCAATTCTCAATCCTCAATCCTCAAACCTCAATCCTCAATCCTCAATCCTCAATATTCAGTGCACAATCCTCAATCCTCAATCCTCAGCCATCAATTCTCAATCCTCAATCCTCAATGCTCAATCCTCAATACTCAACACTCAATTCTCAATCCTCAATCCTCAAACCTCAATCCTCAATCCTCAACACTTAATCCGCAATCCTCAATCCTCAATCCTCAATCTTCAGTCCTCAATAGAATATCCTCAATACTCAATCCTCAATCTTCAATCATCAATCCTCAGTACTCAATCTTCGATCCTCAATACTCAATCATCAACCCTCAATCCTCAACCCTCAGTAATCAACCCTCAATCCTCAATGCTCAATCCTCAATCCTCAATCACCAATTCTCTATCCTCAATCTTCAACCATCAACGCTCAATACTCAATGCTCAATCCTCAATCCTCTATCCTCAACCCTCAATCCTCAATCCTCAATCCTCAAACCTCAATCCTCAATCCCCAACACTTAATCCTCAATCCTCAATCCTCAATCCTCAATCTTCAGTCCTCAATAGAATATCCTCAATAATCAATCCTCAATCTTCAATCATCAATCCTCAACACTCAATCCTCAATCCTCAATCCTCAAACCCCAGCCTTCAATCCACAAACGTTAATCCTCAGTCCTCAATCCTCTATCCTCAATCCTCAATCCTCTATCCTCAATCCTCAATCCTCAACACTCAATCCTCAATCCTCAATCCTCAATCATCCATTCTCAATCCTCAATCTTCAACCATCAACACTCAATACTCAATGCTCAACCCTCAATCCTCTATCCTCAACCCTCAATCCTCAATGCTCAATCCTGAATACTCAACACACAATTCTCAATTCTCAATCCTCAATCCTCAAACCACAATCCTCAATCCTCAATCCTCAATATTCAATGCACAATCCACAATCCTCAATCCTCTGTCATCAATTCTCAATCCTCAATCCTCAATCCTCAATCCTCAATCCTCAACCCTCCGTAATCAACCCTCAATCCTCAATGCTCAATCCTAAGTCCTCAATCATCCATTCTCAATCCTCAATCTTCAACCATCAACACTCAATACTAAATGCTCAATCCTCAATCCTCTATCCTCAACCCTGAATCCTCAATCCTCAATCCTCAATCCTCAATCGTCAATACTCAATCCTCAACCATCAACCCTCAAACCCCAATCCCGAATCCTCAGTCCTCAATCGTCAGTCCTCAAACCTCAACCTTCAATCCTCAACACTTAATACTCAATCCTCAATCCTCAATTCTCAATTTTCAATAGAATATCCTCAATTCTCAGTTTTCAATACTCAGTCCTCAATCTTCAATCCTCAATCATCAATTCTCAATCCGCAACCTTCAATCCTCAACACTCAATCCTCAATGCTCAATCCTCAATCATCAATCCTCAATCCTCAATCCTCAATCCTCAATCCTCAAACCCCAGCCTCAATCCACAAACGTTAATCCTCAGTCCTCAATCCTCTATCCTCAATCCTCAATCCTCAACACTCAATCCTCAAACCTCAATCCTCAATCCTCAATCCTCAACCCTCAATCCTCAACCCTCAATCCTCAATGCTCAATCCTCAATACTCAACACTCAATTCTCAATCCTCAATCCTCAATCCTCAAACCTCAATCCTCAATCCTCAATCCTCAATCCTCCGTCCTCAAACCTCAATCCTCAATATTCAACGCACAATCCTCAATCCTCAATCCTCAGTCATCAACTTTCAATACTCAATCTTCAATCCTCAACACTCAGTCCTCAATCCTCTACCCTCAATCCTCAATCTTCAATCCTCAACACTCAATCCTCAATGCTCAATCCTCAATCATCACTCCTCAGTCCTCAACCCTCAATGCTCAATCCTCAATCCTCAGCCTTCAATCCTCAAACGTTAATCCTCGATCCTCAATCCTCAATCCTCAATCCTCAATCCTCAATCCTCAACCCTCAATCCTCAATCCTCAAACCTCAACCTTCAATCCACTATCCTCAATCCTCAATCCTCAATCCTCAATCCTCAATCCTCAATCCTCGATCCTCAATACTCAATTTTCAATCCTCAATAGAATATCCTCAATTCTCAGTTTTCAATACTCAGTCCTCAATCTTCAATCTTCAATCATCAATTCTCAATCCGCAATCTTCAATCCTCAACGCTCAATCCTCAATGCTCAATCCTCAATCATCAATCCTCAATCCTCAATCCTCAATCCTCAATCGTCAATACTCAATCATCAACCATCAACCATCAATCCTCAATCCTCAATACTCTATCCACAATACTCAATCCTCAATCCTCAATCTTCAATCATCAATCATCAATCCTCAATCTTCAATCCACAATCCTCAATCCTCAACCCTCAATCCTCAACCCTCAGTAATCACCCTCAATCCTCGATCCTCAATGCTCAATGCTCAATCCTCAATGCTCAATCCTCAATCCTCAATCGTCTATCCTCAATCCTCAATCCTCAATCTTCAATCCTCAATCGTCAATCCTCAATCCTCAACCATCAATACTCAATTCTCATCCCTCTGTCCTCAGTCTTCAATACTCAATCCTAAATCCGCAATCTCCAATCCTCAATCCCCAATCCTCAATCCTCAACCCTCAACCCTCAGTACTCAACCCTTAATCCTGTATCCTGAAACCTCAATCCTCAATCCGCAATCCTCAATCCTCAATCCTCAATCCTCAATCCTCAATCCTCAATCCTCAATCCTCAACCCTCAATCCTCATTCCTCAATCCCGAAAATTCAGTTGTCAATCCTCAATTCTCAAACCTCAACCCTCAATCCTCAACCCTCTGTAATCAACCCTCAAACCTCAGTCCTCAATCCTCAATCATCAATTCTCAATCCTCAACCTTCAATCCTCAACCCTCAATCCTCAATCCTCAATCCTCAATCATCGATGCTCAATCCTCAAACCTCAATCCTCAATCGTCAAGCCTCAATCATCAACCATCTATCCTCAATCCTCAATACTCAATCCTCAATACTCAATCCTCAATCCTCAATCTTCAATCATCAATCATCAATCCTCAATCCTCAATCCTCAATCCTCAATCCTCAATCCTCAATCGTCAACCCTCAATCCTCAGCCATCAATCCTCAATCCTCAATACCCAATCCTCAATCCTCAATCGTCAATCCTCAAGCCTCAACCTTCAGTCCTCAACCCTTAATCCTCAACCCTCAATCCTCAATCGTCAATTTTCAATCCTCAATAGAATATCCTCAATTCGCAGTTTTCAATACTCTGTCCTCAACCTTCAATCGTTAGTACTCAATCCTCAATCTTCAACCCTCAATCCTCAATACTCAGTCTACGACACTCACTCTTCAATCCTCAATCCTGATTCGTCAATCCTCAATCCTCAACCATCAATCCTCAATCCTCAATCCTCAATCGTCAATCCTCAATCCTCAGTACTCAATCATCAATCATCAATCATCAATCATCAATAGTATATTTTCAATTCTCAATTTTCAATACTCAGTCCTCAATCTTCAATCGTCAGTCCTCCATCCTCAATCTTCAACCCTCAATCCTCAAACATCAATCCTCAATCCTCAATCTTCAATCCTCAATCCTCAATTCGCAATCCTCAATCTTCGATCATCAATCATCAATCATGAATCTTCAATACTGAGTCCTCAACCCTCAATCCTCAACCCTCAGTAATCAACCCTCAATCCTCAGTCCTCAATCCTCAACCATCAATTCTCAATACTCATTCTTCAATCCTCAACACTCTATCCTTAATGCTCTATCCTCAATTCTCAATCCTCTATCCTCCATCCTCAATCCTCAATCCTCAATCCTCAATCGTCAATCCTCAATCCTCAATCCTCAATGCTCAATTCTCTATCCTCAATCCTCAATCCTCAACTCTCAATCCTCAATCCTCAGTCCTCAATCCTCAATCCTCAATCCTCAATCATTAATCCTCAACCCTCAATACTCAATGCTCAATCCTCAATACTCAACACTCAATTCTCAATCCTCAATCCTCAATCCTCAATCCTCAATCCTCAATCCTCAATATTCAATGCACAATCCTCCATCCTCAATCCTCAGTCATCAATTCTCAATCCTCATTCCTCAGTACTCAACACTCAATTCTCAATCCTCAATCCTCAAACCTCAATCCTCAATTCTCATTCCTCAATCCTCCGTCCTCAAACCTCAACCCTCAATATTCAATGCACAATCCTCAATCCTCAACCCTCAATCCTCAATCCTCAATCCTCAATCGTCAATCCTCAAACCTCAACCTTCAATCCACTATCCTCAATCCTCAATCCTCAATCCTCAATCCTCAATCCTCAATCCTAAGTCCTCAAGCCTCAATCCTCAATATTCAATGCTCAATCCTCAATCCTCAATCCTCAGTCATCAATTCTCAATCCTCAATCTTCAGTCCTCAATCCACAGTCCTCAATCCTCTATCCTCAATCCTCAATTCTCAATCTTCAATCCTCAATCCTCAATCCTCAATCCTCAATCGTCAATCCTCAATCTCAGCCATCAATCCTCAATCCTCAATACCCAATGCTCTACCCTCAATCGTCAATCCTCAAACCTTAACCTTCGATCCTCAACCCTTAATCCTCAATCCTCAACCATCAATCATCAATCCTCAATCTTCGATCCTCAATCATCAATCATCAACCCTCCGTCCTCAGCCCTCAGTAATCAACGCTCAATCCTCAATGCTCAATCCTCAATCCTCAATCATCAGTTCTCAATCCTCAATTTTCAATCCTTAACAAAATATCCTCAATTCTCAGTTTTCAACACTCAGTCATCAACCTTCAATCCTCAATCCTCAACCTTCAATCCTCAATGCTCAATCTTCTATCCTCAATCCTCAATCCTCAACCCTCAATCCTCAATCCTCAATCCTCAATCCTCAATCCTCAATCCTCAATCCTCAATCCTCAATCCTCAACCCTCAATACTCAATGATCAATCCTCAATACTCAACACTCAATTCTCAATCCTCAATCCTCAAACCTCAATCCTCAATCCTCAATCCTCAATATTCAGTGCACAATCCTCAATCCTCAATCCTCAGCCATCAATTCTCAATCCTCAATCCTCAATGCTCAATCCTCAATACTCAACACTCAATTCTCAATCCTCAATCCTCAAACCCCAATCCTCAATCCTCAACACTTAATCCTCAATCCTCAGTCCTCAATCCTCAATCTTCAGTCCTCAATAGAATATCCTCAATACTCAATCCTCAATCTTCAATCATCAATCCTCAATACTCAATCTTCGATCCTCAATCCTCAATCATCAACCCTCAATCCTCAACCCTCAGTAATCAACCCTCAATCCTCAATGCTCAATCCTCAATCCTCAATCACCAATTCTCAATCCTCAATCTTCAACCATCAACACTCAATACTCAATGCTCAATCCTCAATCCTCTATCCTCAACCATCAATCCTCAATCCTCAATCCTCAATCCTCAATCGTCAATACTCAATCCTCAACCATCAATCCTCAATCCTCAATCGTCAATCCTCAATCATCAACCATCAATCCTCAATCCTCAATACTCAATCCTCAATACTCAAGCCTCAATCCTCAATCTTCAATCATCAATCATCAATCCTCAATCTTCAATCCACAATCCTCAATCCTCAACCCTCAATCCTCAACCCTCAGTAATCAACCCTCAATCCTCGATCCTCAATGCTCAATGCTCAATCCTCAATACTCTATCCTCAATCCTCAATCCTCAATCCTCAATCCTCAATCCTCAATCGTCAACCCTCAATCCTCAGCCATCAATCCTCAATACTCAATATTCAATGCACAATCCACAATCCTCAATCCTCAGTCATCAATTCTCAATCCTCAAACCTCACTCCTCAATCCTCAACCCTCAATTCTCAATGCTCAATCCTCAATCCTCAATCCTCAATACTCAACCCTCAATCCTCAATCGTCAAACCTCAATCATCAACCATCAACCCTCAATCCTCAATACTCAATCCTCAATACTCAATCCTCAATCCTCAATCTTCAATCATCATTCATCAATCCTCAATCTTCAATCCACAATCCTCAATCCCCAACCCTCAATCCTCAACCCTCAGTAATCAACCCTCAATCCTCGACCCTCAATGCTCAATGCTCAATCCTCAATCCTCTATCCTCAATCCTCAATCCTCAATCCTCAATCCTCAATCCTCAACCGTTAACCCTCAATCCTCAGCCATCAATCCTCAATCCTCAATACCCAATCCTCAATCCTCACTCTTCAATCCTCAATCATCAATTCGCAATCCGCAATCTTTAATCCTCAACACTCAATCCTCAATGCTCAATCCTCAATCCTCAATCCTCAATCCTAAATCCTCAATCCTCAATCCTCAATCCTCAATCTTCAATCATCAGTCATCAATCCTCAATCGTCAATCCTCAATCTTCAGCCATCAATCCTCAATCCTCAATACCCAATCCTCAATCCTAAATCCTCAATGCTCATTCCTCAATACTCAACACTCAATTCTCAATCCTCAATCCTCAAACCTCAATCCCCAATTTTCAATCCTCAATAGAATATCCTCAATTCCCAGTTTTCAATACTCAGTCCTCAATCTTCAATCCTCAATCATCAATTCTCAATCCGCAATCTTCAATCCTCAACGCTCAATCCTCAATGCTCAATCCTCAATCATCAATCCTCAATCCTCAATCCTCAATCCTCAATCGTCAAACCTCAACCTTCAATCCTCAAGCCTTAATCCTCAATCGTCAAACCTCAATCATCACCCATCAATCCTCAATCCTCAATACTCAATCCTCAATACTCAATCCTCAATCCTCAATCTTCAATCATCAATCATCAATCCTCAATCCTCAATCCTCAATCCTCAATCCTCAATCCTCAATCGTCAACCCTCAATCCTCAGCCATCAATCCTCAGTCTTCAATCGTCAATCCTCAAGCCTCAACCTTCAGTCCTCAACCCTTAATCCTCAACCCTCAATCCTCAATACTCAGTCTACGACACTCACTCTTCAATCCTCAATCCTGATTCGTCAATCCTCAATCCTCAACCATCAGTCCTCAATCCTCAATCCTCGATCGTCAATCCTCAATCCTCAGTACTCAATCATCAATCATCAATCATCAATCCTCAATAGTATATTTTCAATTCTCAATTTTCAATACTCAGTCCTCAATCTTCAATCGTCAGTCCTCAATCCTCAATCTTCAACCCTCAATCCTCAAACATCAATCCTCAATCCTCAATCTTCAATCCTCAATCCTCAATTCATAATCCTCAATCTTCGATCATCAATCATCAATCATGAATCTTCAATACTGAGTCCTCAACCCTCAATCCTCAACCCTCAGTAATCAACCCTCAATCCTCAGTCCTCAATCCTCAACCATCAATTCTCAATACTCATTCTTCAATCCTCAACACTCTATCCTTAATGCTCAGTCCTCAATTCTCAATCCTCTATCCTCCATCCTCAATCCTCAATCCTCAATCCTCAGTCGTCAATCCTCAATCCTCAACCATCAATCCTCAACCCTCTATCCTCAATCGTCAATCCTCAAACCTCAACCTTCAATCCACTATCCTCAATCCTCTATCCTCAGTCCTCAATTTTCAATCCTCAATAGAATATCCTCAATTCTCAGTCTTCAATAGTCTGTCCTCAATCTTCAATCCACAATCATCAATTCGCAATCCGCAATCTTCAATCCTCAACACTCAATCCTCAATGCTCAATGCTCAATCCTCAATCCTCGATCCTAAATCCTCAATCCTCAATCCTCAATCCTCAATCTTCAAACATCAGTCATCAATCCTCAATCGTCAATCCTCAATCTTCAGCCATCAGTCCTCAATCCTCGATACCCAATCCCCAACCCTCAATCGTCAGTCCTCAAACCTCAACCTTCAATCCTCAACACTTAATACTCAATCCTCAATCCTCAATTTTCAATCCTCAATAGAATATCCTCAATTCTCAGTTTTCAATACTCAGTCCTCAGTATTCAATCCTCAATCATCAATTCTCAATCCGCAATCTTCGATCCTCAACACTCAATCCTCAATGCTCAATCCTCAATCATCAATCCGCAATCCTCAATCCTCAATCCTCAATCCTCAAACCTCAGCCTTCAATCCTCAAACGTTAATCCTCAATCCTCAATCCTCTCTCCTCAATCCTCAATCCTCAACCCTCAATCCTCAATCCTCAATCCTCAATCCTCAATCCTCAATCCTCAATCCTCAATCCTCAATCCTCAACCCTCAATACTCAATGATCAATCCTCAATACTCAACACTCAATTCTCAATCCTCAATCCTCAAACCTCAATCCTCAATCCTCAATCCTCAATATTCAGTGCACAATCCTCAATCCTCAATCCTCAGCCATCAATTCTCAATCCTCAATCCTCAATGCTCAATCCTCAATACTCAACACTCAATTCTCAATCCTCAATCCTCAAACCCCAATCCTCAATCCTCAACACTTAATCCTCAATCCTCAATCCTCAATCCTCAATCTTCAGTCCTCAATAGAATATCCTCAATACTCAATCCTCAATCTTCAATCATCAATCCTCAATACTCAATCTTCGATCCTCAATCCTCAATCATCAACCCTCAATCCTCAACCCTCAGTAATCAACCCTCAATCCTCAATGCTCAATCCTCAATCCTCAATCACCAATTCTCAATCCTCAATCTTCAACCATCAACACTCAATACTCAATGCTCAATCCTCAATCCTCTATCCTCAACCATCAATCCTCAATCCTCAATCCTCAATCCTCAATCGTCAATACTCAATCCTCAACCATCAATCCTCAATCCTCAATCGTCAATCCTCAATCATCAACCATCAATCCTCAATCCTCAATACTCAATCCTCAATACTCAAGCCTCAATGCTCAATCTTCAATCATCAATCATCAATCCTCAATCTTCAATCCACAATCCTCAATCCTCAACCCTCAATCCTCAACCCTCAGTAATCAACCCTCAATCCTCGATCCTCAATGCTCAATGCTCAATCCTCAATACTCTATCCTCAATCCTCAATCCTCAATCCTCAATCCTCAATCCTCAATCGTCAACCCTCAATCCTCAGCCATCAATCCTCAATACTCAATATTCAATGCACAATCCACAATCCTCAATCCTCAGTCATCAATTCTCAATCCTCAAACCTCACTCCTCAATCCTCAACCCTCAATTCTCAATGCTCACTCCTCAATCCTCAATCCTCAATACTCAACCCTCAATCCTCAATCGTCAAACCTCAATCATCAACCATCAATCCTCAATCCTCAATACTCAATCCTCAATACTCAATCCTCAATCCTCAATCTTCAATCATCATTCATCAATCCTCAATCTTCAATCCACAATCCTCAATCCCCAACCCTCAATCCTCAACCCTCAGTAATCAACCCTCAATCCTCGACCCTCAATGCTCAATGCTCAATCCTCAATCCTCTATCCTCAATCCTCAATCCTCAATCCTCAATCCTCAATCCTCAACCGTTAACCCTCAATCCTCAGCCATCAATCCTCAATCCTCAATACCCAATCCTCAATCCTCAATCGTCAATCCTCAAGCCTCAACCTTCAGCCCTCAACCCTTAATCCTCAGTCCTCAATCCTCAATTTTCAATCCTCTATAGAATATCCTCAATTCGTAATTTTCAATACTCTCTCCTCAATCTTCAATCGTCAGTACCCAATCCTCAATCCTCAATCCTCAATCGTCAATCCTCAATCCTCAACCATCAATCCTCAACCCTCAATCCTCAATCGTCAATCCTCAAACCTCAACCTTCAATCCACTATCCTCAATCCTCTATCCTCAATCCTCAATTTTCAATCCTCAATAGAATATCCTCAATTCTC
This sequence comes from Calliopsis andreniformis, assembly GCF_051401765.1. Taxonomy (NCBI): domain Eukaryota; kingdom Metazoa; phylum Arthropoda; class Insecta; order Hymenoptera; family Andrenidae; genus Calliopsis; species Calliopsis andreniformis. The sequence goes on along the minus strand of NW_027480611.1, from coordinate 186,736 downwards.
AGTCTTCAATAGTCTGTCCTCACTCTTCAATCCTCAATCATCAATTCGCAATCCGCAATCTTTAATCCTCAACACTCAATCCTCAATGCTCAATCCTCAATCCTCAATCCTCAATCCTAAATCCTCAATCCTCAGTCATCAATCCTCAATCGTCAATCCTCAATCTTCAGCCATCAATCCTCAATCCTCAATACCCAATCCTCAATCCTAAATCCTCAATGCTCATTCCTCAATACTCAACACTCAATTCTCAATCCTCAATCCTCAAACCTCAATCCCCAATTTTCAATCCTCAATAGAATATCCTCAATTCCCAGTTTTCAATACTCAGTCCTCAATCTTCAATCCTCAATCATCAATTCTCAATCCGCAATCTTCAATCCTCAACGCTCAATCCTCAATGCTCAATCCTCAATCATCAATCCTCAATCCTCAATCCTCAATCCTCAATCGTCAAACCTCAACCTTCAATCCTCAAGCCTTAATCCTCAATCGTCAAACCTCAATCATCACCCATCAATCCTCAATCCTCAATACTCAATCCTCAATACTCAATCCTCAATCCTCAATCTTCAATCATCAATCATCAATCCTCAATCCTCAATCCTCAATCCTCAATCCTCAATCCTCAATCGTCAACCCTCAATCCTCAGCCATCAATCCTCAGTCTTCAATCGTCAATCCTCAAGCCTCAACCTTCAGTCCTCAACCCTTAATCCTCAACCCTCAATCCTCAATCGTCAATTTTCAATCCTCAGTAGAATATCCTCAATTCGCAGTTTTCAATACTCTGTCCTCAATCTTCAATCGTCAGTACTCAATCCTCAATCTTCAACCCTCAATCCTCAATACTCAGTCTACGACACTCACTCTTCAATCCTCAATCCTGATTCGTCAATCCTCAATCCTCAACCATCAGTCCTCAATCCTCAATCCTCGATCGTCAATCCTCAATCCTCAGTACTCAATCATCAATCATCAATCATCAATCCTCAATAGTATATTTTCAATTCTCAATTTTCAATACTCAGTCCTCAATCTTCAATCGTCAGTCCTCAATCCTCAATCTTCAACCCTCAATCCTCAAACATCAATCCTCAATCCTCAATCTTCAATCCTCAATCCTCAATTCATAATCCTCAATCTTCGATCATCAATCATCAATCATGAATCTTCAATACTGAGTCCTCAACCCTCAATCCTCAACCCTCAGTAATCAACCCTCAATCCTCAGTCCTCAATCCTCAACCATCAATTCTCAATACTCATTCTTCAATCCTCAACACTCTATCCTTAATGCTCAGTCCTCAATTCTCAATCCTCTATCCTCCATCCTCAATCCTCAATCCTCAATCCTCAGTCGTCAATCCTCAATCCTCAACCATCAATCCTCAACCCTCTATCCTCAATCGTCAATCCTCAAACCTCAACCTTCAATCCACTATCCTCAATCCTCTATCCTCAGTCCTCAATTTTCAATCCTCAATAGAATATCCTCAATTCTCAGTCTTCAATAGTCTGTCCTCAATCTTCAATCCACAATCATCAATTCGCAATCCGCAATCTTCAATCCTCAACACTCAATCCTCAATGCTCAATGCTCAATCCTCAATCCTCGATCCTAAATCCTCAATCCTCAATCCTCAATCCTCAATCTTCAAACATCAGTCATCAATCCTCAATCGTCAATCCTCAATCTTCAGCCATCAGTCCTCAATCCTCGATACCCAATCCCCAACCCTCAATCGTCAGTCCTCAAACCTCAACCTTCAATCCTCAACACTTAATACTCAATCCTCAATCCTCAATTTTCAATCCTCAATAGAATATCCTCAATTCTCAGTTTTCAATACTCAGTCCTCAGTATTCAATCCTCAATCATCAATTCTCAATCCGCAATCTTCGATCCTCAACACTCAATCCTCAATGCTCAATCCTCAATCATCAATCCGCAATCCTCAATCCTCAATCCTCAATCCTCAAACCTCAGCCTTCAATCCTCAAACGTTAATCCTCAATCCTCAATCCTCTCTCCTCAATCCTCAATCCTCAACCCTCAATCCTCAATCCTCAATCCTCAATCCTCAATCCTCAATCCTCAATCCTCAATCCTCAATCCTCAACCCTCAATACTCAATGATCAATCCTCAATACTCAACACTCAATTCTCAATCCTCAATCCTCAAACCTCAATCCTCAATCCTCAATCCTCAATATTCAGTGCACAATCCTCAATCCTCAATCCTCAGCCATCAATTCTCAATCCTCAATCCTCAATGCTCAATCCTCAATACTCAACACTCAATTCTCAATCCTCAATCCTCAAACCCCAATCCTCAATCCTCAACACTTAATCCTCAATCCTCAATCCTCAATCCTCAATCTTCAGTCCTCAATAGAATATCCTCAATACTCAATCCTCAATCTTCAATCATCAATCCTCAATACTCAATCTTCGATCCTCAATCCTCAATCATCAACCCTCAATCCTCAACCCTCAGTAATCGACCCTCAATCCTCAATGCTCAATCCTCAATCCTCAATCACCAATTCTCAATCCTCAATCTTCAACCATCAACACTCAATACTCAATGCTCAATCCTCAATCCTCTATCCTCAACCATCAATCCTCAATCCTCAATCCTCAATCCTCAATCGTCAATACTCAATCCTCAACCATCAATCCTCAATCCTCAATCGTCAATCCTCAATCATCAACCATCAATCCTCAATCCTCAATACTCAATCCTCAATACTCAAGCCTCAATCCTCAATCTTCAATCATCAATCATCAATCCTCAATCTTCAATCCACAATCCTCAATCCTCAACCCTCAATCCTCAACCCTCAGTAATCAACCCTCAATCCTCGATCCTCAATGCTCAATGCTCAATCCTCAATACTCTATCCTCAATCCTCAATCCTCAATCCTCAATCCTCAATCCTCAATCGTCACCCTCAATCCTCAGCCATCAATCCTCAATACTCAATATTCAATGCACAATCCACAATCCTCAATCCTCAGTCATCAATTCTCAATCCTCAAACCTCACTCCTCAATCCTCAACCCTCAATTCTCAATGCTCAATCCTCAATCCTCAATCCTCAATACTCAACCCTCAATCCTCAATCGTCAAACCTCAATCATCAACCATCAATCCTCAATCCTCAATACTCAATCCTCAATACTCAATCCTCAATCCTCAATCTTCAATCATCATTCATCAATCCTCAATCTTCAATCCACAATCCTCAATCCCCAACCCTCAATCCCCAATTTTCAATCCTCAATAGAATATCCTCAATTCCCAGTTTTCAATACTCAGTCCTCAATCTTCAATCCTCAATCATCAATTCTCAATCCGCAATCTTCAATCCTCAACGCTCAATCCTCAATGCTCAATCCTCAATCATCAATCCTCAATCCTCAATCCTCAATCCTCAATCGTCAAACCTCAACCTTCAATCCTCAAGCCTTAATCCTCAATCGTCAAACCTCAATCATCACCCATCAATCCTCAATCCTCAATACTCAATCCTCAATACTCAATCCTCAATCCTCAATCTTCAATCATCAATCATCAATCCTCAATCCTCAATCCTCAATCCTCAATCCTCAATCCTCAATCGTCAACCCTCAATCCTCAGCCATCAATCCTCAGTCTGCAATCGTCAATCCTCAAGCCTCAACCTTCAGTCCTCAACCCTTAATCCTCAACCCTCAATCCTCAATCGTCAATTTTCAATCCTCAGTAGAATATCCTCAATTCGCAGTTTTCAATACTCTGTCCTCAATCTTCAATCGTCAGTACTCAATCCTCAATCTTCAACCCTCAATCCTCAATACTCAGTCTACGACACTCACTCTTCAATCCTCAATCCTGATTCGTCAATCCTCAATCCTCAACCATCAGTCCTCAATCCTCAATCCTCGATCGTCAATCCTCAATCCTCAGTACTCAATCATCAATCATCAATCATCAATCCTCAATAGTATATTTTCAATTCTCAATTTTCAATACTCAGTCCTCAATCTTCAATCGTCAGTCCTCAATCCTCAATCTTCAACCCTCAATCCTCAAACATCAATCCTCAATCCTCAATCTTCAATCCTCAATCCTCAATTCATAATCCTCAATCTTCGATCATCAATCATCAATCATGAATCTTCAATACTGAGTCCTCAACCCTCAATCCTCAACCCTCAGTAATCAACCCTCAATCCTCAGTCCTCAATCCTCAACCATCAATTCTCAATACTCATTCTTCAATCCTCAACACTCTATCCTTAATGCTCAGTCCTCAATTCTCAATCCTCTATCCTCCATCCTCAATCCTCAATCCTCAATCCTCAGTCGTCAATCCTCAATCCTCAACCATCAATCCTCAACCCTCAATCCTCAATCGTCAATCCTCAAACCTCAACCTTCAATCCACTATCCTCAATCCTCTATCCTCAGTCCTCAATTTTCAATCCTCAATAGAATATCCTCAATTCTCAGTCTTCAATAGTCTGTCCTCAATCTTCAATCCACAATCATCAATTCGCAATCCGCAATCTTCAATCCTCAACACTCAATCCTCAATGCTCAATGCTCAATCCTCAATCCTCGATCCTAAATCCTCAATCCTCAATCCTCAATCCTCAATCTTCAAACATCAGTCATCAATCCTCAATCGTCAATCCTCAATCTTCAGCCATCAGTCCTCAATCCTCGATACCCAATCCCCAACCCTCAATCGTCAGTCCTCAAACCTCAACCTTCAATCCTCAACACTTAATACTCAATCCTCAATCCTCAATTTTCAATCCTCAATAGAATATCCTCAATTCTCAGTTTTCAATACTCAGTCCTCAGTATTCAATCCTCAATCATCAATTCTCAATCCGCAATCTTCGATCCTCAACACTCAATCCTCAATGCTCAATCCTCAATCATCAATCCGCAATCCTCAATCCTCAATCCTCAATCCTCAAACCTCAGCCTTCAATCCTCAAACGTTAATCCTCAATCCTCAATCCTCTCTCCTCAATCCTCAATCCTCAACCCTCAATCCTCAATCCTCAATCCTCAATCCTCAATCCTCAATCCTCAACCCTTAATCCTCAATGCTCAATTCTCTATCCTCAATCCTCAATCCTCAACCGTTAATCCTCAATCCTCAATCCTCAATCCTCAATCCTCAATCCTCAATCCTCAATCCTCAATCCTCAACCCTCAATACTCAATGCTCAATCCTCAATACTCAACACTCAATTCTCAATCCTCAATCCTCAAACCTCAATCCTCAATCCTCAATCCTCAATCCTCAGTCATCAATTCTCAATCCTCAATCCTCAATGCTCAATCCTCAATACTCAACACTCAATTCTCAATCCGCAATCCTCAATCCTCAATCCTCAATCCTCAAACCTCAGCCTTCAATCCTCAAACGTTAATCCTCAATCCTCAATCCTCTATCCTCAATCCTCAATCCTCAACCCTCAATCCTCAATCCTCAATCCTCAATCCTCAATCCTCAACCCTCAATCCTCAATGCTCAATTCTCTATCCTCAATCCTCAATCCTCAACTCTCAATCCTCAATCCTCAATCCTCAATTCTCAATCCTCAATCCTCAATCATCAATCCTCAACCCTCAATACTCAATGCTCAATCCTCAATACTCAACACTCAATTCTCAATCCTCAATCCTCAATCCTCAATCGTCAACCCTCAATCCTCAGCCATCAATCCTCAATCCTCAATACCCAATCCTTAATCCTCAATCGTCAATCCTCAAGCCTCAACCTTCAGTCCTCAACCCTTAATCCTCAACCCTCAATCCTCAATCGTCAATTTTCAATCCTCAAGAGAATATCCTCAATTCGCAGTTTTCAATACTCTGTCCTCAATCTTCAATCGTCAGTACTCAATCCTCAATCTTCAACCCTCAATCCTCAATACTCAGTCTACGACACTCACTCTTCAATCCTCAATCCTGATTCGTCAATCCTCAATCCTCAACCATCAATCCTCAATCCTCAATCCTCAATCGTCAATCCTCAATCCTCAGTACTCAATCATCAATCATCAATCATCAATCCTCAATAGTATATTTTCAATTCTCAATTTTCAATACTCAGTCCTCAATCTTCAATCGTCCGTCCTCAATCCTCAATCTTCAACCCTCAATCCTCAAACATCAATCCTCAATCCTCAATCTTCAATCCTCAATCCTCAATTCGCAAACCTCAATCTTCGATCATCAATCATCAATCATATATCTTCAATACTGAGTCCTCAACCCTCAATCCTCAACCCTCAGTAATCAACACTCAATCCTCAGTTCTCAATCCTCAACCATCAATTCTCAATACTCATTCTTCAATCCTCAACACTCTATCCTTAATGCTCAATCCTCAATTCTCAATCCTCTATCCTCCATCCTCAATCCTCAATCCTCAATCCTCAATCGTCAATCCTCAATCCTCAACCATCAATCCTCAACCCTCAATCCTCAATCGTCAATCCTCAAACCTCAACCTTCAATCCACTATCCTCAATCCTCTATCCTCAATCCTCAATTTTCAATCCTCAATAGAATATCCTCAATTCTCAGTCTTCAATAGTCTGTCCTCAATCTTCAATCCACAATCATCAATTCGCAATCCGCTATCTTCAATCCTCAACACTCAATCCTCAATGCTCAATGTTCAATCCTCAATCCTCAATCCTCAATCCTCAATCCTCAATCCTCAATCTTCAATCATCAGTCATCAATCCTCAATCGTCAATCCTCAATCCTCAGCCATCAATCCTCAATCCTCAATACCCAGTCCTCAACCCTCAATCGTCAGTCCTCAAACCTCAACCTTCAATCCTCAACACTTAATACTCAATCCTCAATCCTCAATTTTCAATCCTCAATAGAATATCCTCAATTCTCAGTTTTCAATACTCAGTCCTCAATATTCAATCCTCAATCATCAATTCTCAATCCGCAATCTTCGATCCTCAACACTCAATCCTCAATGCTCACTCCTCAATCATCAATCAGCAATCCTCAATGCTCAATTCTCTATCCTCAATCCTCAATCCTCAACTCTCAATCCTCAATCCTCAATCCTCAATTCTCAATCCTCAATCCTCAATCCTCAATCCTCCGTCCTCAAACCTCAATCCTCAATATTCAATGCGCAATCCTCAATCCTCAATCCTCTGTCATCAATTTTCAATCCTCAATCTTCAATGCTCAATCCTCAGTCCTCAACCCTCAATCCTCAATGCTCAATCCGCAAACCTCAACCTTCAATCCACTATCCTCAATCCTCAATCCTCAATCCTCAATCCTCAATCCTAAGTCCTCAAGCCTCAATCCTCAATATTCAATGCTCAATCCTCAATCCTCAATCCTCAGTCATCAATTCTCAATCCTCAATCTTCAATCCTCAATCCACAGTCCTCAATCCTCTATCCTCAATCCTCAATCCTCAATCCTCAATCCTAAGTCCTCAAGCCTCAATCCTCAATATTCAATGCTCAATCCTCAATCCTCAATCCTCAGTCATCAATTCTCAATCCTCAATCTTCAGTCCTCAGTCCACAGTCCTCAATCCTCTATCCTCAATCCTCAATCCTCAATCTTCAATCCTCAATCCTCGATCCTCAATCCTCAATCGTCAATCCTCAATCTTCAGCCATCAATCCTCAATCCTCAATACCCAATCCTCAACCCTTAATCGCCAATCTTCAAACCTCAACCTTCAATCCTCCACCCTTAATCCTCAATCCTGAACCATCAATCCTCAATTCTCAATCCCCAAACCTCAATCCTCAATCATCAATCCTCAAACCTCAACCCTCAATCCTCAACACTTAATCCTCAATCCTCTATCCTCTATCCTCAATCTTCTTTCCTCAACACTCAATCCTCAATGCACAATCCTCAATCATCAACCCTCAGTCCTCAATCCTCAATCCTCAATCTTCAATCCTCAATCCTCAATACTCAACCCTCAATCCTCAACCCTCCGTAATCAACCCTCAATCCTCAATCCTCAATCCTCAATCATCAATTCTCAATCCTCAATATTCAATCCTCAACACTCAATACTCAATGCTCAATCCTCAATCCTCTATCCTCAATCCTCAATCCTCAATCCTCAGTCGTCAATCCTCAATCCTCAGCCATCAATCCTCAATCCACAATACCCAATCCTCAATCCTCAATCGTCAGTCCTCAATCCTCAATCTTCAATCATCAGTCATCAATCCTCAATCTTCAATCCTCAATCCTCAATCGTCAATACTCAATCCTCAACCATCAATCCTCAATCCTCAATCCTCAATCATCCATCCTCAAACCTCAACCTTCAATCCTCAACCCTTAATCCGCAATCCTCAATCCTCAATCCTCAATTTTCAAATCCTCAATTGAATATCATCAATTCTCAGTTTTCAATACTCAGTCCTAAATCTTCAATCCTCAATCCTCAATCCTCAATCCTCAATCCTCAATCCTCAATCCTCAATCGTCAATCCTCAACCTTCAGCCATCAATCCTCAATCCTCAATACCCAATCCTCAACCCTCAATCGTCAATCCTCAAACCTCAACCTTCAATCCTCCACCCTTAATCCTCAATCCTGAACCATCAATCCTCAATTCTCAATCCCCAAACCTCAATCCTCAATCATCAATCCTCAAACCTCAACCTTCAATCCTCAACACTTAATCCTCAATCCTCAATCCTCAATACTCAATCCTCCGTCCTCAAACCTCAATCCTCAATATTCAATGCACAATCCTCAATCCTCAATCCTCAGTCATCAATTTTCAATCCCCAATCTTCAATCCTCAATCCTCAGTCCTCAATCCTCAATCCTCAATCCTCAATCCTCAATCATCCATCCTCAAACCTCAACCTTCAATCCTCAACCCTTAATCCGCAATCCTCAATCCTCAATCCTCAATTTTCAAATCCTCAATTGAATATCATCAATTCTCAGTTTTCAATACTCAGTCCTAAATCTTCAATCCTCAATCCTCAATCCTCAATCCTCAATCCTCAATCCTCAATCCTCAATCGTCAATCCTCAACCTTCAGCCATCAATCCTCAATCCTCAATACCCAATCCTCAACCCTCAATCGTCAATCCTCATACCTCAACCTTCAATCCTCCACCCTTAATCCTCAATCCTGAACCATCAATCCTCAATTCTCAATCCCCAAACCTCAATCCTCAATCATCAATCCTCAAACCTCAACCTTCAATCCTCAACACTTAATACTCATTCCTCAATCCTCAATTTTCAATCCTCAATAGAATATCCTCAATTCTCAGTTTTCAATACTCAGTCCTCAATCTTCAATCCTCAATCATCAATTCTCAATCCGCAACCTTCAATCCTCAACACTCAATCCTCAATGCTCAATCCTCAATCATCAATCCTCAATCCTCAATCCTCAAGCCTCAATCCTCAAACCCCAGCCTTCAATCCACAAACGTTAATCCTCAGTCCTCAATCCTCTATCCTCAATCCTCAATCCTCAACACTCAATCCTCAATCCTCGATCCTCAATCCTCAATCCTCAACCCTCAATCCTCAATTCTCAGTTGAGGATTGAAGGCTGAGGTTTGAGGATTGATGATTGAGGATTGAGGATTGGGGATTGAGGATTGATGATTGATGATTGATGATTGAGTACTGAGGATTGAGTATTGAGGATTGAGGAAGGAGGATTGAGGATTGAGGATTGATGGTTGAGTATTGAGGATTGACGATTCAGGATTGAGGATTGAAGATTGAGTGTCGTTGACTGAGGATTGAGGATTGAGGTATGAAGATTGAGGAATGAGGACTGATGATTGAAGGTTGAGGATTGTTGGTTGAGGATTGAGGATTGGGGATTGAGGATTGAGGATTGACAGCTGAGGATTGCGGATTGACAATTGAGGATTGAGGATTGAGGATTGAGGATTAATGATTGAGGATTGAGGATTGACGATTGAGGATTGAGGGTTGAGGATTGGGGATTGAGGATTGATGATTGAGGATTGAGGATTGAGGATTGAGGGTTGGTTACTGAGGGTTGAGGATTGAGGGTTGATGATTGAGGATTGAGTATTTAAGACTGAGGGTTGATGATTGATGATTGAAGATTGTGTATTGAGTATTGAGGATATTCTATTGGGGATTGAAAATTGAGGATTGAGGATTAAGGGTTGGGGATTGAAGGTTGAGGTTTGAGGATTGATGATTGAGGATTGAGGATTGGGGATTGAGGATTGAGGATTGATGGTTGAGGATTGAGTATTAAGGGTTGCGGGTTGATGGTTGAGGTTTGAGGATTGACGATTGAGGGTTGAGGATTGGGTATTGAGGATTGAGAATTGATGGCTGAAGATTGAAGATTGACGATTGAGGATTGAGGATTGAGGATTGAGGATTGAGGATTGAGGATAGGGAATTGAGGACTGTGGATTGGGGATTGAATATTGAGGATTGAGAATTGATGACTGAGGATTGAGCATTGAGGATTGAGCATTGAATATTGAGGTTTGAGGTTTGAGGACGGAGGATTGAGGATTGCGGATTGAGGATTGAGGATTGAGCATTGAGGATTTAGTGTTGAGGATTGAAGATTGCGGATTGAGAATTGATGATTGAGGATTGAAGATTGAGGACTGTGAATTGAAAACTGAGAATTGAGGATATTCTATTGAGGATTGAAAATTGATGATTGAGGATTGAGTATTGAGGATTAAGGCTTGTGGATTGAAGGTTGAGGTTTGAGGATTGATGATTGAGGATTGAAGATTGAGGACTGAGTATTGAAAACTGAGAATTGAGGATATTCTACTGAGGATTGAAAATTGAGGATTGAGGATTGAGGATTGAGGATTGAGGGTTGAGGATTGAAGGTTGAGGTTTGAGGATTGAAGATTGAGGATTGAGGATTGACGATTGAGGATTGAGAATAGATGACTGAGGATTGAGGATTGAGGATTGTGCATTGAACATTGACGATTGTGGTTTGAGGACGGAGGATTGAGGATTGAGGATTGAGGGTTGAGGTTTGGAGAATGTGGATTGAGAATTGAGTGTTGAATATTGAGGATTGAGCATTGAGGATTGAGGGTTGAGGATTGAGTGTCGTGGACTGAGGATTGAGAATTGAGGGTTGAAGATTGAGGATTGAGGACTGACGATTGAAGATTGAGGACTGAGTTTTGAAAACTGAGAATTGAGGATATTCTATTGAGGATTGAAAATTGAGGATTGAGTATTGATTGTTGAGGATTAAGGGCTGAGGACTGAAGGTTGAGGTTTGAGGATTGACGATTGAGGATTGAGGATTGGGTATTGGGGATTGAGGATTGATGGCTGAGGATTGAGGATTGACGATTGAGGATTGAGGATTGAGGATTGAGTGTTGAGGTTTGAGGATAGAGGGTTGAGGATTCAGCATTGAGTATTGAGGATTGAGGATTGAGGGTTGATTACTGAGGGTTGAGGATTGAGGGTTGAGGATTGAGGATTGAGGATTGATGATTGAGGATTGATGAGTGATGATTGAGGATTGAGGATTGAGTATTGAGGCTTGAGTATTGAGGATTGAGGATTGATGGTTGAGGTTTGAGGATTGAAGATTGAGGATTGTGGATTGGGGATTGGGGATCGAGGATTGATGGTTGAGGATTGAGGATTGACGATTGAGGATTGAGGATTGAGGATTGAGGATTGAGGGTTGAGGATAGGGGATTGAGGATTGAGCATTGAGTATTGAGTGTTGAGGTTTGAAGATTGAGGATTGAGAATTGATGATTGAGGATTGAGGATTGAGGATTGAGGATTTAGGGTTGATTATTGAGTGTTTAGGTTTCAGGGTTGATGATTGAGGATTGAGGATTTAAGATTGAGGGTTGATGATTGATGATTGAAGATTGAGGATTGAGTATTGAGGATATTCTATTGAGGATTGAAAATTGAGGATTGAGGATTGAGGATTGAGGATTAAGGGTTGAGGATTGAAGGTTGAGGTTTGAGGATTGATGATTGAAGATTGAGGATTGGGGATTGAGGATTGATGATTGATTATTGATGATTGAGTACTGAGGATTGAGGATTGAGGATTGAGGAAGGAGGATTGAGGATTGAGGATTGATGGTTGAGTATTGAGGTTTGACGATTCAGGATTGAGGATTGAAGATTGAGTGTCGTTGACTGAGGATTGAGGATTGAGGTACGAAGATTGAGGATTGAGGACTGATGATTGAATGTTGAGGATTGATGGTTGAGGTTTGAGGATTGGGGATTGAGGATTGAGGATTGACAGCTGAGGATTGCGGGTTGACAATTGAGGATTGAGGATTGAGGATTGAGGATTGATGATTGAGGATTGAGGATTGAGGATAGTGGATTGAGGTCTGAGGATTGAGGATTGAAGATTGAGGGTTGAGAATTGATGACTGAGGATTGAGGGTTGAGGATTGTGCATTGAATATTGAGGATTGATGTTTGATTACGGAGGTTTGAGGATTGAGGATTGAGGATTGAGGTCTGAGGATTGAGGATTGAGAATTGAGAATTGAGTATTGAGGATTGAGCATTGAGGATTGGGTATTGAGGATTGAGAATTGATGGCTGAAGATTGAAGATTGACGATTGAGGATTGAGGATTGAGGATTGAGGATTGAGGATAGGGAATTGAGGACTGTGGAGTGAGGATTGAATATTGAGGATTGAGAATTGATGACTGAGGATTGAGCATTGAGGATTGAGCATTGAATGTTGAGGTTTGAGGTTTGAGGACGGAGGATTGAGGCTTGCGGATTGAGGATTGAGGATTGAGCATTGAGGATTTAGTGTTGAGGATTGAAGATTGCGGATTGAGAATTGATGATTGAGGATTGAAGATTGAGGACTGTGAATTGAAAACTGAGAATTGAGGATATTCTATTGAGGATTGAAAATTGATGATTGAGGATTGAGTATTGAGGATTAAGGCTTGTGGATTGAAGGTTGAGAATTGAGAATTGAGTATTGAGGATTGAGCATTGAGGATTGAGGGTTGAGGATTGAGGATTGAGGTTTGAAGATTGAGGATTGTGGGTTGAGGATTGAGGATTGAGGATTGAGGATTGAGGATTGAGGATTAACGTTTGAGGATTGATGGTTCACGTTTGAGGATTTAGGATTGAGGATTGAGCATTTAGGATTGCGTGTTGAGGATTGAAGATTGCGGATTTAGAATTGATGATTGATGATTGAAGATTGAGGACTGAGTATTGAAAACTGAGAATTGAGGATATTGTATTGAGGATTGAAATTTGAGGATTGAGGATTGAGGATTGAGGATTGAGGGTTGAGGATTGAAGGTTGAGGTTTGAGGATTGAAGATTGAGGATAGTGGATTGGGGATTGGGGATTGAGGATTGATGGTTGAGGATTGTGGATTGACGATTGAGGATTGAAGATTGAGGATTGATGATTGAGGGTTGAAGATAGAGGATTGAGGATTGAGCATTGAGTATTGAGTGTTGAGGATTGAAGTCTGAGGATTGAGAATTGATGATTGAGGATTGAGGATTGAGGATTGAGGGTTGAGGGTTGGTTACTGAGGGTTGAGGATTGAGGGTTGATGATTGAGGATTGAGTATTTAAGATTGAGGGTTGATGATTGATGATTGAAGATTGTGTATTGAGTATTGAGGATATTCTATTGAGGATTGAAAATTGAGGATTGAGGATTAAGTGTTGGGGATTGAAGGTTGAGGTTTGAGGATTGATGATTGAGGATTGAGGATTGGGGATTGAGGATTGAGGATTGATGGTTGAGGATTGAGTATTAAGGGTTGAGGGTTGATGGTTGAGGTTTGAGGATTGACGATTGAGCGTTGAGGATTGGGTATTGAGGATTGAGAATTGATGGCTGAACATTGAAGATTGACGATTGGGGATTGAGGATTGAGGATTGAGGATTGAGGATAGGGAATTGAGGACTGTGGATTGAGGATTGAATATTGAGGATTGAGAATTGATGACTGAGGATTGAGCATTGAGGATTGAGCATTGAATATTGAGGTTTGAGGTTTGAGGACGGAGGATTGAGGCTTGCGGATTGAGGATTGAGGATTGAGCATTGAGGATTTAGTGTTGAGGATTGAAGATTGCGGATTGAGAATTGATGATTGAGGATTGAAGATTGAGGACTGTGAATTGAAAACTGAGAATTGAGGATATTCTATTGAGGATTGAAAATTGATGATTGAGGATTGAGTATTGAGGATTAAGGCTTGTGGATTGAAGGTTGAGGTTTGAGGATTGATGATTGAGGATTGAGGATTGGGGATTGAGGATTGAGGATTGATGGTTGAGGATTGTGTATTGACGATTGAGGATTGAGGATTGAGGATTGAGGATTGACGATTCAGGATTGAGGAATGAAGATTGAGTGTCGTTGACTGAGGATTGAGGATTGAGGTATGAAGATTGAGGAATGAGGACTGATGATTGAAGGTTGAGGATTGTTGGTTGAGGATTGAGGATTGGGGATTGAGGATTGAGGATTGACAGCTGAGGATTGCGGATTGACAATTGAGGATTGAGGATTGAGGATTGAGGATTGATGATTGAGAATTGAGGATTGATGATTGAGGATTGAGTATTCAGGATTCTGGATTGAGGACTGCGGATTGATGATTTAGGTTTGAAGATTGAGGATTGAAGATTCATGACTGATTATTGAAAACTGAGCGTTGAGGATATTCTATTGGGTATTGAGATTTGAGAATTGACGATGGAAGATTGAGGATAGAGTATTGATGGCTGCAGATTGAGTATTGAAGATTGAGGATTGAGGATTGAGGATTGAGGATTGAGGATTGAGGATTGAGGATTGAGGATTGATATTTGGCGTTTGAGAACTGAGGATTGAGGATTGTGGATTGAGGATTGATGATTGAGGATTGAGCATTTAGGATTGCGTGTTGAGGGTTGAAGATTGAGGATTGAGAATTGATGATTGAGTATTGAGGATTGAGTATTGAGGATTTGGGGTTGATTATTGAGGGTTGAGGATTGAGGGTTGATGATTGAGGATTGAGTATTTAAGATTGAGGGTTGATGATTGATGATTGAAGATTGTGGATTGAGTATTGAGGATATTCTATTGAGGATTGAAAATTGAGGATTGAGGATTGAGGATTGAGGATTAAGGGTTGAGGATTGAAGGTTGAGGTTTGAGGATTGATGATTGAGGATTGAGGATTGGGGATTGAGGATTGATGATTGATGATTGATGATTGAGTACTGAGGATTGAGGATTGAGGATTGAGGAAGGAGGATTGGGGATTGAGGATTGATGGTTGAGAATTGAGGATTGACGATTCAGGATTGAGGATTGAAGATTGAGTGTCGTTGACTTAGGATTGAGGATTGAGGATTGAGGATTGATGATTGAGGATTGAGCATTTAGGATTGCGTGTTGAGGATTGAAGATTGCGGATTGAGAATTGATGATTGAGGATTGAAGATTGAGGACTGAGTATTGAAAACTGAGAATTGAGGATATTCTATTGAGGATTGAAATTGAGGATTGATGATTGAGGATTGAGGATTGAGGGTTGAGGATTGAAGGTTGAGGTTTGAGGATTGAAGATGGAGGATTGTGGACTGGGGATTGGGGATTGAGGATTGATGGTTGAGGATTGAGGATTGAGGATTGACGATTGAGGATTGAGGATTGAGGATTGAGGATTGAGGGTTGAGGATAGAGGATTGAGGATTCAGCATTGAGTATTGAGTGTTGAGGATTGAAGATTGAGGATTGAGAATTGATGATTGAGGATTGAGGATTGAGGATTGAGGGTTGGTTACTGAGGGTTGAGGATTGAGGGTTGATGATTGAGGATTGAGGATTTAAGATTGAGGGTTGATGATTGATGATTGAAGATTGAGTATTGAGTATTGAGTATATTCTATTGAGGATTGAAAATTGAGGATTGAGGATTAAGGGTTGGGGATTGAATGTTGAGGTTTGAGGATTGATGATTGAGGATTGAGGATTGTGGATTGAGGATTGAGGATTGATGGTTGAGGATTGAGTATTAGGGGTTGAAGATTGATGGTTGAGGTTTGAGGATGGACGATTGAGGGTTGAGGATTGGGTATTGAGGATTGAGGATTGATGGCTGAAGATTGAAGATTGACGATTGAGGATTGGGGATTGAGGATTGAGGATAGAGAATTGAGGACTGTGGATTGAGGATTGAATATTGAGGATTGAGAATTGATGACTGAGGATTGAGTATTGAGGATTGAGCATTGAATATTGAGGATTGAGGTTTGAGGACGGAGGATTGAGGTTTGCGGATTGAGGATTGAGGATTGAGCATTGAGGATTTAGTGTTGAGGATTGAAGATTGCGGATTGAGAACTGATGATTGAGGATTGAAGTTTGAGGACTGTGAATTGAAAACTGAGAATTGAGGATATTCTATTGAGGATTGAAAATTGATGATTGAGGATTGAGTATTGAGGATTAAGGCTTGTGGATTGAAGGTTGAGGTTTGAGGATTGATGATTGAGGATTGTGGATTGGGGATTGAGGGTTGAGGATTGATGGTTGAGGATTGTGTATTGACGACTGAGGATTGAGGATTGAGGATTGAGGATTGAGGATAGACGATTGAAGACTGAGGATTGAGGATTGAAGATTGAAGATTGAGGATTGAGAATTGATGACTGAGGATTGAGGATTGAGGATTGTCCATTGAATATTGAAGATTGAGGATTGAGGATTGTCCATTGAATATTGAAGATTGAGGTTTCAGGACGTAGGATTGAGGATTGAGGATTAAGGATTGTGGTCTGAGGATTGAGGATTGAGAATTGAGTGTTGAGTATTGAGGATTGAACATTGAGGATTGAGGGTTGAGGATTGAGTGGTGAGTATTGAGGATTGAGCATTGAGGATTGAGGGTTGAGAATTGAGGATTGAGGATTGAGGATTGAGGGTTGAGGATTGAGGATTGAGGATTGATGGTTGAGGATTGAGGATTGAATATTGAGGACTGAGTATTGAAAACTGAGAATTGAGGATATTCTATTGAGGGTTGAAGATTGAGAATTGAGGATTGATGTCTGAGGATTGAGGATTGAGAGTTGAGTGTTGAGTATTGAGGATTGAACATTGAGGATTGAGGGTTGAGGATTGAGTGTTGAGTATTGAGGATTGAGCATTGAGGATTGAGGGTTGAGAATTGAGGATTGAGGATTGAGGATTGAGGATAGTGGATTGAAGATTGAGGTTTGAGGATTGACGATTGAGGATTGAAGGATTGGGGATTGAGGGTTGAGGATTGATGGTTGTGGATTGAGGATTGACGATTGAGGATTGAGGATTGAGGATTGAGGATGGAGGATAGAGGATTGAGGATTGAGGATTGAGCATTGAGGTATAAGTGTTGAGTGTTGAAGGTTGAGGATCGAGAATTGATGGTTGAGGATTGAGGACTGAGGATTGAGGGTTGATTACTGACGATTGAAGATTGAGGACTGAGTATTGAAAACTGAGAATTGAGAATACACTATTGAGGATTGAAAATTGAGGATTTAGGATTGAGGATTGAGGATTAAGGGTTGGGGATTGAAGGTTGAGGTTTGAGGATTGATGATTGAGGATTGAGGATTGGGGATTGAGGATTGAGGATTGATGGTTGAGGATTGAGTATTAAGGGTTGAGGGCTGATGGTTGAGGTTTGAGGATTGACGATTGAGGGTTGAGGATTGGGTATTGAGGATTGAGAATTGATGGCTGAAGATTGAAGATTGACGATTGAGGATTGAGGATTGAGGATTGAGGATTGAGGATAGGGAATTGAGGACTGTGGAGTGAGGATTGAATATTGAGGATTGAGAATTGATGACTGAGGATTGAGCATTGAGGATTGAGCATTGAATGTTGAGGTTTGAGGTTTGAGGACGGAGGATTGAGGCTTGCGGATTGAGGATTGAGGATTGAGCATTGAGGATTTAGTGTTGAGGATTGAAGATTGCGGATTGAGAATTGATGATTGAGGATTGAAGATTGAGGACTGTGAATTGAAAACTGAGAATTGAGGATATTCTATTGAGGATTGAAAATTGATGATTGAGGATTGAGTATTGAGGATTAAGGCTTGTGGATTGAAGGTTGAGAATTGAGAATTGAGTATTGAGGATTGAGCATTGAGGATTGAGGGTTGAGGATTGAGGATTGAGGTTTGAAGATTGAGGATTGTGGGTTGAGGATTGAGGATTGAGGATTGAGGATTGAGGATTGAGGATTAACGTTTGAGGATTGATGGTTGACGTTTGAGGATTTAGGATTGAGGATTGAGCATTTAGGATTGCGTGTTGAGGATTGAAGATTGCGGATTTAGAATTGATGATTGATGATTGAAGATTGAGGACTGAGTATTGAAAACTGAGAATTGAGGATATTGTATTGAGGATTGAAATTTGAGGATTGAGGATTGAGGATTGAGGATTGAGGGTTGAGGATTGAAGGTTGAGGTTTGAGGATTGAAGATTGAGGATAGTGGATTGGGGATTGGGGATTGAGGATTGATGGTTGAGGATTGTGGATTGACGATTGAGGATTGAAGATTGAGGATTGATGATTGAGGGTTGAAGATAGAGGATTGAGGATTGAGCATTGAGTATTGAGTGTTGAGGATTGAAGTCTGAGGATTGAGAATTGATGATTGAGGATTGAGGATTGAGGATTGAGGGTTGAGGGTTGGTTACTGAGGGTTGAGGATTGAGGGTTGATGATTGAGGATTGAGTATTTAAGATTGAGGGTTGATGATTGATGATTGAAGATTGTGTATTGAGTATTGAGGATATTCTATTGAGGATTGAAAATTGAGGATTGAGGATTAAGTGTTGGGGATTGAAGGTTGAGGTTTGAGGATTGATGATTGAGGATTGAGGATTGGGGATTGAGGATTGAGGATTGATGGTTGAGGATTGAGTATTAAGGGTTGAGGGTTGATGGTTGAGGTTTGAGGATTGACGATTGAGCGTTGAGGATTGGGTATTGAGGATTGAGAATTGATGGCTGAACATTGAAGATTGACGATTGGGGATTGAGGATTGAGGATTGAGGATTGAGGATAGGGAATTGAGGACTGTGGATTGAGGATTGAATATTGAGGATTGAGAATTGATGACTGAGGATTGAGCATTGAGGATTGAGCATTGAATATTGAGGTTTGAGGTTTGAGGACGGAGGATTGAGGCTTGCGGATTGAGGATTGAGGATTGAGCATTGAGGATTTAGTGTTGAGGATTGAAGATTGCGGATTGAGAATTGATGATTGAGGATTGAAGATTGAGGACTGTGAATTGAAAACTGAGAATTGAGGATATTCTATTGAGGATTGAAAATTGATGATTGAGGATTGAGTATTGAGGATTAAGGCTTGTGGATTGAAGGTTGAGGTTTGAGGATTGATGATTGAGGATTGAGGATTGGGGATTGAGGATTGAGGATTGATGGTTGAGGATTGTGTATTGACGATTGAGGATTGAGGATTGAGGATTGAGGATTGACGATTCAGGATTGAGGAATGAAGATTGAGTGTCGTTGACTGAGGATTGAGGATTGAGGTATGAAGATTGAGGAATGAGGACTGATGATTGAAGGTTGAGGATTGTTGGTTGAGGATTGAGGATTGGGGATTGAGGATTGAGGATTGACAGCTGAGGATTGCGGATTGACAATTGAGGATTGAGGATTGAGGATTGAGGATTGATGATTGAGAATTGGGGATTGATGATTGAGGATTGAGTATTCAGGATTCTGGATTGAGGACTGCGGATTGATGATTTAGGTTTGAAGATTGAGGATTGAAGATTCATGACTGATTATTGAAAACTGAGCGTTGAGGATATTCTATTGGGTATTGAGATTTGAGAATTGACGATGGAAGATTGAGGATAGAGTATTGATGGCTGCAGATTGAGTATTGAAGATTGAGGATTGAGGATTGAGGATTGAGGATTGAGGATTGAGGATTGAGGATTGAGGATTGATATTTGGCGTTTGAGAACTGAGGATTGAGGATTGTGGATTGAGGATTGATGATTGAGGATTGAGCATTTAGGATTGCGTGTTGAGGGTTGAAGATTGAGGATTGAGAATTGATGATTGAGTATTGAGGATTGAGTATTGAGGATTTGGGGTTGATTATTGAGGGTTGAGGATTGAGGGTTGATGATTGAGGATTGAGGATTTAAGATTGAGGGTTGATGATTGATGATTGAAGATTGAGGATTGAGTATTGAGGATATTCTATTGAGGATTGAAAATTGAGGATTGAGGATTGAGGATTGAGGATTAAGGGTTGAGGATTGAAGGTTGAGGTTTGAGGATTGATGATTGAGGATTGAGGATTGGGGATTGAGGATTGATGATTGATGATTGATGATTGAGTACTGAGGATTGAGGATTGAGGATTGAGGAAGGAGGATTGGGGATTGAGGATTGATGGTTGAGAATTGAGGATTGACGATTCAGGATTGAGGATTGAAGATTGAGTGTCGTTGACTTAGGATTGAGGATTGAGGATTGAGGATTGAGGATTGACGATTGAGGATTGAGGATTGAGGATTGAGGATTGAGGGTTGAGGATAGAGGATTGAGGATTCAGCATTGAGTATTGAGTGTTGAGGATTGAAGATTGAGGATTGAGAATTGATGATTGAGGATTGAGGATTGAGGATTGAGGGTTGGTTACTGAGGGTTGAGGATTGAGGGTTGATGATTGAGGATTGAGGATTTAAGATTGAGGGTTGATGATTGATGATTGAAGATTGAGTATTGAGTATTGAGTATATTCTATTGAGGATTGAAAATTGAGGATTGAGGATTAAGGGTTGGGGATTGAATGTTGAGGTTTGAGGATTGATGATTGAGGATTGAGGATTGTGGATTGAGGATTGAGGATTGATGGTTGAGGATTGAGTATTAGGGGTTGAAGATTGATGGTTGAGGTTTGAGGATTGACGATTGAGGGTTGAGGATTGGGTATTGAGGATTGAGGATTGATGGCTGAAGATTGAAGATTGACGATTGAGGATTGGGGATTGAGGATTGAGGATAGAGAATTGAGGACTGTGGATTGAGGATTGAATATTGAGGATTGAGAATTGATGACTGAGGATTGAGTATTGAGGATTGAGCATTGAATATTGAGGATTGAGGTTTGAGGACGGAGGATTGAGGTTTGCGGATTGAGGATTGAGGATTGAGCATTGAGGATTTAGTGTTGAGGATTGAAGATTGCGGATTGAGAACTGATGATTGAGGATTGAAGTTTGAGGACTGTGAATTGAAAACTGAGAATTGAGGATATTCTATTGAGGATTGAAAATTGATGATTGAGGATTGAGTATTGAGGATTAAGGCTTGTGGATTGAAGGTTGAGGTTTGAGGATTGATGATTGAGGATTGTGGATTGGGGATTGAGGATTGAGGATTGATGGTTGAGGATTGTGTATTGACGACTGAGGATTGAGGATTGAGGATTGAGGATTGAGGATAGACGATTGAAGACTGAGGATTGAGGATTGAAGATTGAAGATTGAGGATTGAGAATTGATGACTGAGGATTGAGGATTGAGGATTGTCCATTGAATATTGAAGATTGAGGATTGAGGATTGTCCATTGAATATTGAAGATTGAGGTTTCAGGACGTAGGATTGAGGATTGAGGATTAAGGATTGTGGTCTGAGGATTGAGGATTGAGAATTGAGTGTTGAGTATTGAGGATTGAACATTGAGGATTGAGGGTTGAGGATTGAGTGGTGAGTATTGAGGATTGAGCATTGAGGATTGAGGGTTGAGAATTGAGGATTGAGGATTGAGGATTGAGGGTTGAGGATTGAGGATTGAGGATTGATGGTTGAGGATTGAGGATTGAATATTGAGGACTGAGTATTGAAAACTGAGAATTGAGGATATTCTATTGAGGGTTGAAGATTGAGAATTGAGGATTGATGTCTGAGGATTGAGGATTGAGAGTTGAGTGTTGAGTATTGAGGATTGAACATTGAGGATTGAGGGTTGAGGATTGAGTGTTGAGTATTGAGGATTGAGCATTGAGGATTGAGGGTTGAGAATTGAGGATTGAGGATTGAGGATTGAGGATAGTGGATTGAAGATTGAGGTTTGAGGATTGACGATTGAGGATTGAAGGATTGGGGATTGAGGGTTGAGGATTGATGGTTGTGGATTGAGGATTGACGATTGAGGATTGAGGATTGAGGATTGAGGATGGAGGATAGAGGATTGAGGATTGAGGATTGAGCATTGAGGTATAAGTGTTGAGTGTTGAAGGTTGAGGATCGAGAATTGATGGTTGAGGATTGAGGACTGAGGATTGAGGGTTGATTACTGACGATTGAAGATTGAGGACTGAGTATTGAAAACTGAGAATTGAGAATACACTATTCAGGATTGAAAATTGAGGATTTAGGATTGAGGATTGAGGATTAAGGGTTGGGGATTGAAGGTTGAGGTTTGAGGATTGATGATTGAGGATTGAGGATTGGGGAATGAGGATTGAGGATTGATGGTTGAGGATTGAGTATTAAGGGTTGAGGATTGATGGTTGAGGTTTGAGGATTGACGATTGAGGTTTGAGGATTGGGTATTGAGGATTGAGGATTGATGGCTGAAGATGGAAGATTGACGATCGAGGATTGAGGATTGAGGATTGAGGATTGAGGATAGGGAATTGAGGACTGTGGATTGAGGATTGAGGATTGAGGATTGAGGATTGAGGATATGGAATTGAGGACTGTGGATTGAGGATTGAATATTGAGGATTGAGAATTGATGACTGAGGATTGAAGATTGAGGACTGTGAATTGAAAACTGAGAATTGAGGATATTCTATTGAGGATTGAAAATTGATGATTGAGGATTGAGTATTGACGATTGAGGATTGAGGATTGAGGATTGAGGATTGAGGATAGACGATTGAGGACTGAGGATTGAGGATTGAAGATTGAAGATTGAGGATTGAGAATTGATGACTGAGGATTGAGGATTGAGGATTGTCCATTGAATATTGAAGAATGAGGTTTCAGGACGTAGGATTGAGGATTGAGGATTGAGGATTGATGGTTGAGGATTGAGGATTGAATATTGAGGACTGAGTATTGAAAACTGAGAATTGAGGATATTCTATTGAGGGTTGAAGATTGAGAATTGAGGATTGATGTCTGAGGATTGAGGATTGAGAGTTGAGTGTTGAGTATTGAGGATTGAACATTGAGGATTGAGGGTTGAGGATTGAGTGTTGAGTATTGAGGATTGAGCATTGAGGATTGAGGGTTGAGAATTGAGGATTGAGGATTGAGGATTGAGGATAGTGGATTGAAGATTGAGGTTTGAGGATTGACGATTGAGGATTGAAGGATTGGGGATTGAGGGTTGAGGATTGATGGTTGTGGACTGAGGATTGACGATTGAGGATTGAGGATTGAGGATTGAGGATGGAGGATAGAGGATTGAGGATTGAGGATTGAGCATTGAGGTATAAGTGTTGAGTGTTGAAGGTTGAGGATCGAGAATTGATGTCTGAGGATTGAGGATTGAGAGTTGAGTGTTGAGTATTGAGGATTGAACATTGAGGATTGAGGGTTGAGGATTGAGTGTTGAGTATTGAGGATTGAGCATTGAGGATTGAGGGTTGAGAATTGAGGATTGAGGATTGAGGATTGAGGATAGTGGATTGAAGATTGAGGTTTGAGGATTGACGATTGAGGATTGAAGGATTGGGGATTGAGGGTTGGGGATTGAAGGTTGAGGTTTGAGGATTGATGATTGAGGATTGAGGATTGGGGATTGAGGATTGAGGATTGATGGTTGGGGATTGAGTATTAAGGGTTGAGGGCTGATGGTTGAGGTTTGAGGATTGACGATTGAGGGTTGAGGATTGGGTATTGAGGATTGAGAATTGATGGCTGAAGATTGAAGATTGACGATTGAGGATTGAGGATTGAGGATTGAGGATTGAGGATAGGGAATTGAGGACTGTGGAGTGAGGATTGAATATTGAGGATTGAGAATTGATGACTGAGGATTGAGCATTGAGGATTGAGCATTGAATGTTGAGGTTTGAGGTTTGAGGACGGAGGATTGAGGCTTGCGGATTGAGGATTGAGGATTGAGCATTGAGGATTTAGTGTTGAGGATTGAAGATTGCGGATTGAGAATTGATGATTGAGGATTGAAGATTGAGGACTGTGAATTGAAAACTGAGAATTGAGGATATTCTATTGAGGATTGAAAATTGATGATTGAGGATTGAGTATTGAGGATTAAGGCTTGTGGATTGAAGGTTGAGAATTGAGAATTGAGTATTGAGGATTGAGCATTGAGGATTGAGGGTTGAGGATTGAGGATTGAGGTTTGAAGATTGAGGATTGTGGGTTGAGGATTGAGGATTGAGGACTGAGGATTGAGGATTGAGGATTAACGTTTGAGGATTGATGGTTGACGTTTGAGGATTTAGGATTGAGGATTGAGCATTTAGGATTGCGTGTTGAGGATTGAAGATTGCGGATTTAGAATTGATGATTGATGATTGAAGATTGAGGACTGAGTATTGAAAACTGAGAATTGAGGATATTGTATTGAGGATTGAAATTTGAGGATTGAGGATTGAGGATTGAGGATTGAGGGTTGAGGATTGAAGGTTGAGGTTTGAGGATTGAAGATTGAGGATAGTGGATTGGGGATTGGGGATTGAGGATTGATGGTTGAGGATTGTGGATTGACGATTGAGGATTGAAGATTGAGGATTGATGATTGAGGGTTGAAGATAGAGGATTGAGGATTGAGCATTGAGTATTGAGTGTTGAGGATTGAAGTCTGAGGATTGAGAATTGATGATTGAGGATTGAGGATTGAGGATTGAGGGTTGAGGGTTGGTTACTGAGGGTTGAGGATTGAGGGTTGATGATTGAGGATTGAGTATTTAAGATTGAGGGTTGATGATTGATGATTGAAGATTGTGTATTGAGTATTGAGGATATTCTATTGAGGATTGAAAATTGAGGATTGAGGATTAAGTGTTGGGGATTGAAGGTTGAGGTTTGAGGATTGATGATTGAGGATTGAGGATTGGGGATTGAGGATTGAGGATTGATGGTTGAGGATTGAGTATTAAGGGTTGAGGGTTGATGGTTGAGGTTTGAGGATTGACGATTGAGCGTTGAGGATTGGGTATTGAGGATTGAGAATTGATGGCTGAACATTGAAGATTGACGATTGGGGATTGAGGATTGAGGATTGAGGATTGAGGATAGGGAATTGAGGACTGTGGATTGAGGATTGAATATTGAGGATTGAGAATTGATGACTGAGGATTGAGCATTGAGGATTGAGCATTGAATATTGAGGTTTGAGGTTTGAGGACGGAGGATTGAGGCTTGCGGATTGAGGATTGAGGATTGAGCATTGAGGATTTAGTGTTGAGGATTGAAGATTGCGGATTGAGAATTGATGATTGAGGATTGAAGATTGAGGACTCTGAATTGAAAACTGAGAATTGAGGATATTCTATTGAGGATTGAAAATTGATGATTGAGGATTGAGTATTGAGGATTAAGGCTTGTGGATTGAAGGTTGAGGTTTGAGGATTGATGATTGAGGATTGAGGATTGGGGATTGAGGATTGAGGATTGATGGTTGAGGATTGTGTATTGACGATTGAGGATTGAGGATTGAGGATTGAGGATTGACGATTCAGGATTGAGGAATGAAGATTGAGTGTCGTTGACTGAGGATTGAGGATTGAGGTATGAAGATTGAGGAATGAGGACTGATGATTGAAGGTTGAGGATTGTTGGTTGAGGATTGAGGATTGGGGATTGAGGATTGAGGATTGACAGCTGAGGATTGCGGATTGACAATTGAGGATTGAGGATTGAGGATTGAGGATTGATGATTGAGAATTGAGGATTGATGATTGAGGATTGAGTATTCAGGATTCTGGATTGAGGACTGCGGATTGATGATTTAGGTTTGAAGATTGAGGATTGAAGATTCATGACTGATTATTGAAAACTGAGCGTTGAGGATATTCTATTGGGTATTGAGATTTGAGAATTGACGATGGAAGATTGAGGATAGAGTATTGATGGCTGCAGATTGAGTATTGAAGATTGAGGATTGAGGATTGAGGATTGAGGATTGAGGATTGAGGATTGAGGATTGAGGATTGATATTTGGCGTTTGAGAACTGAGGATTGAGGATTGTGGATTGAGGATTGATGATTGAGGATTGAGCATTTAGGATTGCGTGTTGAGGGTTGAAGATTGAGGATTGAGAATTGATGATTGAGTATTGAGGATTGAGTATTGAGGATTTGGGGTTGATTATTGAGGGTTGAGGATTGAGGGTTGATGATTGAGGATTGAGGATTTAAGATTGAGGGTTGATGATTGATGGTTGAAGATTGAGGATTGAGTATTGAGGATATTCTATTGAGGATTGAAAATTGAGGATTGAGGATTGAGGATTGAGGATTAAGGGTTGAGGATTGAAGGTTGAGGTTTGAGGATTGATGATTGAGGATTGAGGATTGGGGATTGAGGATTGATGATTGATGATTGATGATTGAGTACTGAGGATTGAGGATTGAGGATTGAGGAAGGAGGATTGGGGATTGAGGATTGATGGTTGAGAATTGAGGATTGACGATTCAGGATTGAGGATTGAAGATTGAGTGTCGTTGACTTAGGATTGAGGATTGAGGATTGAGGATTGATGATTGAGGATTGAGCATTTAGGATTGCGTGTTGAGGATTGAAGATTGCGGATTGAGAATTGATGATTGAGGATTGAAAATTGAGGTCTGAGTATTGAAAACTGAGAATTGAGGATATTCTATTGAGGATTGAAATTGAGGATTGATGATTGAGGATTGAGGATTGAGGGTTGAGGATTGAAGGTTGAGGTTTGAGGATTGAAGATGGAGGATTGTGGACTGGGGATTGGGGATTGAGGATTGATGGTTGAGGATTGAGGATTGAGGATTGACGATTGAGGATTGAGGATTGAGGATTGAGGATTGAGGGTTGAGGATAGAGGATTGAGGATTCAGCATTGAGTATTGAGTGTTGAGGATTGAAGATTGAGGATTGAGAATTGATGATTGAGGATTGAGGATTGAGGATTGAGGGTTGGTTACTGAGGGTTGAGGATTGAGGGTTGATGATTGAGGATTGAGGATTTAAGATTGAGGGTTGATGATTGATGATTGAAGATTGAGTATTGAGTATTGAGTATATTCTATTGAGGATTGAAAATTGAGGATTGAGGATTAAGGGTTGGGGATTGAATGTTGAGGTTTGAGGATTGATGATTGAGGATTGAGGATTGTGGATTGAGGATTGAGGATTGATGGTTGAGGATTGAGTATTAGGGGTTGAAGATTGATGGTTGAGGTTTGAGGATTGACGATTGAGGGTTGAGGATTGGGTATTGAGGATTGAGGATTGATGGCTGAAGATTGAAGATTGACGATTGAGGATTGGGGATTGAGGATTGAGGATAGAGAATTGAGGACTGTGGATTGAGGATTGAATATTGAGGATTGAGAATTGATGACTGAGGATTGAGTATTGAGGATTGAGCATTGAATATTGAGGATTGAGGTTTGAGGACGGAGGATTGAGGTTTGCGGATTGAGGATTGAGGATTGAGCATTGAGGATTTAGTGTTGAGGATTGAAGATTGCGGATTGAGAACTGATGATTGAGGATTGAAGTTTGAGGACTGTGAATTGAAAACTGAGAATTGAGGATATTCTATTGAGGATTGAAAATTGATGATTGAGGATTGAGTATTGAGGATTAAGGCTTGTGGATTGAAGGTTGAGGTTTGAGGATTGATGATTGAGGATTGTGGATTGGGGATTGAGGATTGAGGATTGATGGTTGAGGATTGTGTATTGACGACTGAGGATTGAGGATTGAGGATTGAGGATTGAGGATAGACGATTGAAGACTGAGGATTGAGGATTGAAGATTGAAGATTGAGGATTGAGAATTGATGACTGAGGATTGAGGATTGAGGATTGTCCATTGAATATTGAAGATTGAGGATTGAGGATTGTCCATTGAATATTGAAGATTGAGGTTTCAGGACGTAGGATTGAGGATTGAGGATTAAGGATTGTGGTCTGAGGATTGAGGATTGAGAATTGAGTGTTGAGTATTGAGGATTGAACATTGAGGATTGAGGGTTGAGGATTGAGTGGTGAGTATTGAGGATTGAGCATTGAGGATTGAGGGTTGAGAATTGAGGATTGAGGATTGAGGATTGAGGGTTGAGGATTGAGGATTGAGGATTGATGGTTGAGGATTGAGGATTGAATATTGAGGACTGAGTATTGAAAACTGAGAATTGAGGATATTCTATTGAGGGTTGAAGATTGAGAATTGAGGATTGATGTCTGAGGATTGAGGATTGAGAGTTGAGTGTTGAGTATTGAGGATTGAACATTGAGGATTGAGGGTTGAGGATTGAGTGTTGAGTATTGAGGATTGAGCATTGAGGATTGAGGGTTGAGAATTGAGGATTGAGGATTGAGGATTGAGGATAGTGGATTGAAGATTGAGGTTTGAGGATTGACGATTGAGGATTGAAGGATTGGGGATTGAGGGTTGAGGATTGATGGTTGTGGATTGAGGATTGACGATTGAGGATTGAGGATTGAGGATTGAGGATGGAGGATAGAGGATTGAGGATTGAGGATTGAGCATTGAGGTATAAGTGTTGAGTGTTGAAGGTTGAGGATCGAGAATTGATGGTTGAGGATTGAGGACTGAGGATTGAGGGTTGATTACTGACGATTGAAGATTGAGGACTGAGTATTGAAAACTGAGAATTGAGAATACACTATTGAGGATTGAAAATTGAGGATTTAGGATTGAGGATTGAGGATTAAGGGTTGGGGATTGAAGGTTGAGGTTTGAGGATTGATGATTGAGGATTGAGGATTGGGGAATGAGGATTGAGGATTGATGGTTGAGGATTGAGTATTAAGGGTTGAGGATTGATGGTTGAGGTTTGAGGATTGACGATTGAGGTTTGAGGATTGGGTATTGAGGATTGAGGATTGATGGCTGAAGATTGAAGATTGACGATTGAGGATTGAGGATTGAGGATTGAGGATTGAGGATAGGGAATTGAGGACTGTGGATTGAGGATTGAGGATTGAGGATTGAGGATTGAGGATATGGAATTGAGGACTGTGGATTGAGGATTGAATATTGAGGATTGAGAATTGATGACTGATGATTGAAGATTGAGGACTGTGAATTGAAAACTGAGAATTGAGGATATTCTATTGAGGATTGAAAATTGATGATTGAGGATTGAGTATTGACGATTGAGGATTGAGGATTGAGGATTGAGGATTGAGGATAGACGATTGAGGACTGAGGATTGAGGATTGAAGATTGAAGATTGAGGATTGAGAATTGATGACTGAGGATTGAGGATTGAGGATTGTCCATTGAATATTGAAGAATGAGGTTTCAGGACGTAGGATTGAGGATTGAGGATTAAGGATTGAGGTCTGAGGATTGAGGATTGAGAATTGAGGGTTGAGTATTGAGGATTGAACATTGAGGATTGAGGGTTGAGGATTGAGTGGTGAGTATTGAGGATAGAGCATTGAGGATTGAGAGTTGAGAATTGAGGATTGAGGATTGAGGATTGAGGATTGAGGATTGAGGATTGAGGATTGAGGGTTGAGGATTGAGGATTGAATATTGAGGACTGAGTATTGAAAACTGAGAATTGAGGATATTCTATTGAGGGTTGAAGATTGAGGATTGAGCATTGAGGATTGAGGATTGAGGATTGAGGTTTGAGGATTGAGGATTGAGGATTGAGGATAGACGATTAAGGACTGAGGATTGAGGATTGAAGATTGAAGATTGAGGATTGAGAATCGATGACTGAGGATTGAGGATTGAGGATTGTCCATTGAATATTGAAGATTGAGGTTTCAGGACGCAGGATTGAGGATTGAGGATTAAGGATTGAGGTCTGAGGATTGAGGATTGAGAATTGAGTGCTGAGTATTGAGGATTGAACATTGAGGGTTGAGGGTTGAGGATTGAGTGGTGAGTATTCAGGATTGAGCATTGAGGATTGAGGGTTGAGAATTGAGGATTGAGGATTGTGGATTGAGGATTGAGGATTGAGGATTGAGGATTGAGGGTTGAGGATTGAGGATTGAGGATTGTGGATTGAGGATTGATGATTGAGGATTGAGCATTTAGGATTGCGTGTTGAGGATTGAAGATTGAGGATTGAGAATTGATGATTGAGGATTGAGGATTGAGCATTGAGGATTTAGTGTTGAGGATTGAAGATTGCGGATTGAGAACTGATGATTGAGGATTGAAGACTGAGGACTGTGAATTGAAAACTGAGAATTGAGGATATTCTATTGAGGATTGAAAATTGATGATTGACGATTGAGTATTGAGGATTAAGGCTTGTGGATTGAAGGTTGTGGTTTGAGGATTGATGATTGAGGATTGAGGATGGGGGATTGAAGATTGAGGATTGATGGTTGAGGATTGTGTATTGACGATTGGGGATTGAGGATTGAGGATTGAGGATTGAGGATAGACGATTGAGGTCTGAGGATTGAGGATTGAAGATTGAAGATTGAGGATTGAGAATTGATGACTGAGGATTGAGGATTGTGCACTGAATATTGAGGATTGAGGTTTCAGGACGTAGGATTGAGGATTGAGGATTAAGGATTGAGGTCTGAGGATTGAGTATTGAGAATTGACTGTTGAGTATTGAGGATTGAACATTGAGAATTGAGGGTTGAGGATTGAGTGGTGAGTATTGAGGATAGAGCATAGAGGATTGAGGTTTGAGGATAGAGCAATGAGATGTGAGGATTGAGTATTGAGGATTGAGCATTGAGGGTTGAGGGTTGAGGATTGAGGATTGACGATTGAGGATTGAGTATTGAGTATTGAGGATTGAGGATTGGGTATAGAGGATTGAGTATTGAGGATTGAGCATTGAGGATTGAGGGTTGAGGATTGAGGATTGAGGATTGAGGTGTGGTGTTGAAGAATGAGGTTTGAGAATTGATGATGGAGGATTGAGGATTGAGATTTGAGAATTGAGGATTGACAATTGAATTTTCGGGATTGAGGAATGAGGATTGATGATTGAGGATTGAGGATTGAGGATTGAGTATTGAGGATTGAGGATTGAGGATTGAGGATTGCGTATTGAGGATTGAGTATTGTGGATTGAGGTTTGAGCATTGAGGATTGATGATTGAGGATTGAGGATTCAGGATTGTGGATTGAGGACTGCGGATTGATGATTTAGGTTTGAAGATTGAGGATTGAAGATTCATGACTGATTATTGAAAACTGAGCGTTGAGGATATTCTATTGGGTATTGAGATTTGAGAATTGACGATGGAAGATTGAGGATAGAGTATTGATGGCTGCAGATTGAGTATTGAAGATTGAGGATATAGGATTGAGGATTGAGGATTGAGGATTGAGGATTGAGGATTGAGGATTGATATTTGAGGTTTGAGAATTGAGGATTGAGGATTGTGGATTGAGTATTGATGATTGAGGATTGAGCATTTAGGATTGCGTGTTGAGGATTGAAGATTGAGGATTGAGAATTGATGATTGAGGATTGAGGATTGAGGATTGAGGATTTAGGGTTGATTATTGAGGGTTGAGGATTGAGGGTTGATGATTGAGGATTGAGGATTGAGGATTGAGCATTGAGGATTTAGTGTTGAGGATTGAAGATTGCGGATTGAGAACTGATGATTGAGGATTGAAGATTGAGGACTGTGAATTGAAAACTGAGAATTGAGGATATTCTATTGAGGATTGAAAATTGATGATTGAGGATTGAGTATTGAGGATTAAGGCTTGTGTATTGAAAGTTGAGGTTTGAGGATTGATGATTGAGGATTGAGGATGGGGGATTGAAGATTGAGGATTGATGGTTGAGGATTGTGTATTGACGATTGAGGATTGAGGATTGAGGATTGAGGATTGAGGATAGACGATTGAGGACTGAGGATTGAGGATTGAAGATTGAGGATTGAGGATTGAGAATTGATGACTGAGGATTGAGGATTGTGCATTGAATATTGAGGATTGAGGTTTCAGGACGTAGGATTGGGCATTGAGGATTAAGGATTGAGGTCTGAGGATTGAGTATTGAGAATTGAGTGTTGAGTATTGAGGATTGAACATTGAGGATTGAGGGTTGAGGATTGAGTGGTGAGTATTGAGGATAGAGCATAGAGGATTGAGGGTTGAGTATTGAGGATTGAGGATTGAGGATTGAGGATTGAGGATTGACGATTGAGGATTGATGGTTGAGCATTGAGGATTGAGGATTGAGGATTGAGGTTTGAGGATAGAGGAATGAGATGTGAGGATTGAGTATTGAGGATTGAGGATTGAGCATTGAGGATTGCGTATTGAGGACTGGGTATTGTGGATTGAGGTTTGAGCATTGAGGATTGATGATTGAGGATTGGGAATTCAGGATTGTGGATTGAGGACTGCGGATTGATGATTTAGGTTAGAAGATTGAGGATTGAAGATTCATGACTGATTATTGAAAACTGAGCGTTGAGGATATTCTATTGGGTATTGAGATTTGAGAATTGACGATGGAAGATTGTGGATAGAGTATTGATGGCTGCAGATTGAGTATTGAAGATTGAGGATTGAGGATTGAGGATTGAGGATTGAGGATTGAGGATTGAGGATTGAGGATTGATATTTGAGGTTTGAGAATTGAGGATTGAGGATTGTGGATTGAGGATTGATGATTGCGGATTGAGCATTTAGGATTGCGTGTTGAGGATTGAAGATTGAGGATTGAGAATTGATGATTGAGGATTGAGGATTGAGGATTGAGGATTTAGGGTTGATTATTGAGGGTTGAGGATTGAGGGTTGATGATTGAGTATTGAGGATTTAAGATTGAGGGTTGATGATTGATGATTGAAGATTGAGGATTGAGTATTGAGGATATTCTATTGAGGATTGAAAATTGAGGATTGAGGATTGAGGATTGAGGATAGAGGATTGAGGTCTGAGGATTGAGGATTCAAGATTGAGGGTTGAGAATTAATGACTGAGGATTGAGGATTGAGGATTGTGCATTGAATATTGAGGATTGAGGTTTGATGACGGAGGATTGAGTATTGAGGATTGAGGATTGAGGTCTGAGGATTGAGGATTGAGAATTGATGGTTGAGTATTGAGGATTGAGCATTGAGTATTGAGTGTTGAGGATTGAAGATTGAGGATTGAGAATTGATGATTGAGGATTGAGGATTGAGGATTGAGGATTGAGCATTGAGTATTGAGGATTGAGGATTGAGGATTGAGGATTGATGGTTGAGGATTGAGGATTGACGATTCAGGATTGAGGATTGAACATTGAGTGTCGTTGACTGAGGATTGAGGGTTGAGGGTTGAAGATTGAGGATTGAGGACTGACGATTGAAGATTGAGGACTGAGTATTGAAAACTGAGAATTGAGGATATTCTATTGAGGATTGAAAATTGAGGATTGAGGATTGAGGATTGAGGATTAAGGGTTGAGGACTGAAGGTTGAGGTTAGAGGATTGACGATTGAGTATTGAGGATTGGGTATTGAGGATTGAGGATTGATGGCTGAGGATTGAGGATTGACGGTTGAGGATTGAGGATTGAGGATTGAGGATTGAGGATTGAGGATTTAGGGTTGATTATTGAGGGTTGAGGATTGAGGGTTGATGATTGAGGATTGAGGATTGAGGATTGAGCATTGAGGATTTAGTGTTGAGGATTGAAGATTGCGGATTGAGAACTGATGATTGAGGATTGAAGATTGAGGACTGTGAATTGAAAACTGAGAATTGAGGATATTCTATTGAGGATTGAAAATTGATGATTGAGGATTGAGTATTGAGGATTAAGGCTTGTGGATTGAAAGTTGAGGTTTGAGGATTGATGATTGAGGATTGAGGATTGAGGATTGAGGATAGACGATTGAGGACTGAGGATTGAGGATTGAAGATTGAAGATTGAGGATTGAGAGTTGATGACTGAGGATTGAGGATTGTGCATTGAATATTGAGGATTGAGGTTTCAGGACGTAGGATTGAGGATTGAGGATTAAGGATTGAGGTCTGAGGATTGAGTATTGAGAATTGAGTGTTGAGTATTGAGGATTGAACATTGAGGATTGAGGGTTGAGGATTGAGGATTGAGGATTGAGGATTGAGGATTGAGGGTTGAGGATTGAGGATTGAGGATTGAGGATTGAAGATTGAGGATTGAGGATTGGCGGTCGATGATTTAAGATTGAAGATTGAGGATTGAGCATTGAGCATTGAATATTGATGAGTCTAGGTTGAGGTTCGAGTGTTGAGAATTGATGTTTGGGGTTTGAGATTTGAAGATTGAAGATTGTGGATTGAGTATTGAAAACTGAGAATTGAGGATATTATACTGAAGATTGTTGATTAAGAATTGAAGATTGAGGATTGATGGTAGAGACTGTGGGTTGAGGATTGAGCGTTGAGGATTGAGGATTGAAGGTTGAGCATTGAGGTGTGGTGTTGAAGAATGAGGTTTGAGAATTGATGATGGAGGACTGAGGATTGAGATTTGAGAATTGAGGATTGACAATTGAATTTTCGGGATTGAGGAATGAGGATTGATGATTGAGGATTGTGGATTGAGGATTGAGTATTGAGGATTGAGGATTGAGCATTGAGGATTGCGTATTGAGGACTGAGTATTGTGGATTGAGGATTGAGCATTGAGGATTGATGATTGAGGATTGGGAATTCAGGATTGTGGATTGAGGACTGCGGTTTGATGATTTAGGTTAGAAGATTGAGGATTGAAGATTCATGACTGATTATTGAAAACTGAGCGTTGAGGATATTCTATTGGGTATTGAGATTTGAGAATTGACGATGGAAGATTGAGGATAGAGTATTGATGGCTGCAGATTGAGTATTGAAGATTGAGGATTGAGGATTGAGGATTGAGGATTGGGGATTGAGGATTGAGGATTGAGGATTGATATTTGAGGTTTGAGAATTGAGGATTGAGGATTGTGGATTGAGGATTGATGATTGAGTATTGAGAATTGATGATTGAGGATTGAGGATTGAGGATTGAGGATTTAGGGTTGATTATTGAGGGTTGATGATTGATGATTGAAGATTGAGGATTGAGTATTGAGGATATTCTATTGAGGATTGAAAATTGAGGATTGAGGATTGAGGATTGAGGATAGAGGATTGAGGTCTGAGGATTGAGGATTCAAGATTGAGGGTTGAGAATTGATGACTGAGGATTGAGGATTGAGGATTGTGCATTGAATATTGAGGATTGAGGTTTGATGACGGAGGATTGAGTATTGAGGATTGAGGATTGAGGTCTGAGGATTGAGGATTGAGAATTGATGGTTGAGTATTGAGGATTGAGCATTGAGTATTGAGTGTTGAGGATTGAAGATTGAGGATTGAGAATTGATGATTGAGGATTGAGGGTTGAGGATTGAGGATTGAGCATTGAGTATTGAGGATTGAGGATTGAGGATTGAGGATTGATGGTTGAGGATTGAGGATTGACGATTCAGGATTGAGGGTTGAACATTGAGTGTCGTTGACTGAGGATTGAGGGTTGAGGGTTGAAGATTGACGATTGAGGACTGACGATTGAAGATTGAGGACTGAGTATTGAAAACTGAGAATTGAGGATATTCTATTGAGGATTGAAAATTGAGGATTGAGGATTGGGGATTGAGGATTAAGGGTTGAGGACTGAAGGTTGAGGTTAGAGGATTGACGGTTGAGTATTGAGGATTGGGTATTGAGGATTGAGGATTGATGGCTGAGGATTGAGGATTGACGGTTGAGGATTGAGGATTGAGGATTGAGGATTGAGGATTGAGGATAGAGGATTGAGGATTGAGCATTGAGCATTGAGGATTGAGGATTGAGGGTTGATTACTGAGGGTTGAGGATTGAGGATTGAGGATTGAGGATTGAGGATTGATGATTGATGATCGAAGATTGAGGATTGAGGATTGAGTATTGAGGATTGAGGATTGAGGATTGAGGATTAATGTTTGAGGATTGAGGGTTGAAGATTGAGGATTGAGGACTGACGTTTGAAGATTGAGGACTGAGTATTGAAAACTGAGAATTGAGAATATACTACTGAGGACTGAGAATTGAGGATTTAGGATTGAGGATTGAGGATTAAGGGACGTGGATTGAAGGTTGAGGTTTGATGATTGAGGATTGACGATTGAGGATTGAGAATTGAGTGTTGAGTATTGAGGATTGAGCATTGAGGATTGAGGGTTGAGGGTTGAGGATATTCTATTGAGGATTGAAAATTGAGAATTGACGATTGAGGATTGAGGATTAAGCGTTGAGGACTAAAGGTTGAGGTTTGAGGGTTGACGATTGAGGATTGAGGATTGGGGGTTGGGGATTGTGGATTGATGGCTGAGGATTGCGGATTGACGATTAAGGATTGAGGATTGAGGATTTAGGATTGAGGGTTGAGGATAGGGGATTGAGGACTGAGGATTGAGGATTGAAGATTGAGGATTGAGAATTGATGGTTGAGGATTGAGGACTGAGGATTGAGGGTTGATTACTGAGGGTTGAGGATTGAGGGTTGAGGACTCAGTATTGAAGATTGAGGATTGATGATTGATGATCGAAGATTGAGGACTGAGAATTCAGGATTGAGGATTGAGGATTGAGGATTGAGGATTGATGTTAGAGGATTGAGGGTTGAACATTGAGGATTGAGGACTGACGATTGAAGATTGAGGTCTGAGTATTGGAAACTGAGAATTGAGAATATACTATTGAGGAATGAAAATTGAGGATTTAGGATTGAGGATTGAGGATTAAGGGTCGAGGATTGAAGGTTGAGGTTTGAGGATTGTCGATTGAGGATTGAGGATTGGGGATTGAGGATTGAGGATAGAGGATTGAGGATTGAGGATTGAGGATTGAGAATTGATGACTGAGGATTGAGGATTGAGAATTATGCATTGAATATTGAGGATTCAGGTCTGAGGACGCAGGCTTGAGGATTGAGGATTGAGGATTGAGGTTTGAGGATTGAGGATTGAGAATTGAGTGTTGAGTATTGAGGATTGAGCATTGAGGATTGAGGGTTGAGGATTGAGGATTGAGGATTGGGGATTGAGGATTGAGGATTGAGTATTGAGGGTTGAGGATTGAGGATTGAGGATTGAGGATTGAGCATTGAGGATTGAGGGTTGAGGATTGAGGATTGAGGATTGACAATTGAGGATTCAGGATTGAGGATTGAGGATTGATGATTGAGGATTGACGTTTGAGGATTGAGGATTGGGGATTGAGGGTTGAGGATTGATGGTTGTGGATTGAGGACTGACGATTGAGGATTGAGGATTGAGGATTGAGGATGGAGGATAGTGGATTGAGGATTGAGGATTGAGCATTGAGGATTGAGTGTTGGGGATTGAAGGTTGAGGATTGAGAATTGATGGTTGAGGATTGAGGACTGAGGATTGGGGGTTGATTACTGAGGGTTGTGGATTGAGGGTTGAGGACTCAGTATTGAAGATTGAGGATTGATGATTGATGATCGAAGATTGAGGATTGAGGATTGAGGGTTGAGGATTAAGGATTGAGGATTGAGGATTGATGTTTGAGGATTGAGTGTTGAAGATTGAGGATTGAGGAATGACGATTGAAGATTGAGGACTGCGTATTGAAAACTGAGGATTGAGAATATACTACTGAGGACTGAGAATTGTGGATTTAGGATTGAGGATTGAGGATTAAGGGACGTGGATTGAAGGTTGAGGTTTGATGATTGAGGATTGACGATTGAGGATTGAGACTTGAGTGTTGAGTATTGAGGATTGAAGATTGAGGATTGAGAATTGATGACTGAGGACTGAGGAATGAGGATTGTGCATTGAATATTGAGGATTGAGGTATGAGGACGGAGGATTGATGATTGAGGATTGAGGATTGCGGTTTGAGGATAGAGGATTGAGAATTGAGGATTGAGTATTGAGGATTGAGCATTGAGTATTGAGGATTGAGGATTGAGGATTGAGGATTGATGGTTGAGGATTGAGGATTGAGGATTAAGGGTTGAGGACTGAAGGTTGAGGTTAGAGGATTGACGATTGAGGATTGAGGATTGGGTATTGAGGATTGAGGACTGATGTTTGAGGATTGAGGGTTGAAGATTGAGGATTGAGGACTGACGATTGAAGATTGAGGTCTGAGTACTGGAAACTGAGAATTGAGAATATACTATTGAGGAATGAAAATTGAGGATTTAGGATTGAGGATTGAGGATTAAGGGTCGAGGATTGAAGGTTGAGGTTTGAGGATTGTCGATTGAGGATTGAGGATTGGGGATTGAGGATTGGGTATTGAGGATTGAGGATTGAGGATTGAGGATTGAGAATTGATGACTGAGGATTGAGGATTGAGAATTGTGCATTGAATATTGAGGATTCAGGTCTGAGGACGCAGGCTTGAGGATTGAGGATTGAGGATTGAGGTTTGAGGATTGAGGATTGAGAATTGAGTGTTGAGTATTGAGGATTGAGCATTGAGGATTGAGGGTTGAGGATTGAGGATTGAGGATTGGGGATTGAGGATTGAGGATTGAGGATTGAGGGTTGAGGATTGCGGATTGAGGATTGAGGATTGAGCATTGATTACTGAGGGTTGTGGATTGAGGGTTGAGGACTCAGTATTGAAGATTGAGGATTGATGATTGATGATCGAAGATTGAGGATTGAGGATTGAGGGTTGAGGATTAAGGATTGAGGATTGAGGATTGATGTTTGAGGATTGAGTGTTGAAGATTGAGGATTGAGGAATGACGATTGAAGATTGAGGACTGCGTATTGAAAACTGAGGATTGAGAATATACTACTGAGGACTGAGAATTGTGGATTTAGGATTGAGGATTGAGGATTAAGGGACGTGGATTGAAGGTTGAGGTTTGATGATTGAGGATTGACGATTGAGGATTGAGACTTGAGTGTTGAGTATTGAGGATTGAAGATTGAGGATTGAGAATTGATGACTGAGGACTGAGGAATGAGGATTGTGCATTGAATATTGAGGATTGAGGTATGAGGACGGAGGATTGATGATTGAGGATTGAGGATTGCGGTTTGAGGATAGAGGATTGAGAATTGAGGATTGAGTATTGAGGATTGAGCATTGAGTATTGAGGATTGAGGATTGAGGATTGAGGATTGATGGTTGAGGATTGAGGATTGAGGATTAAGGGTTGAGGACTGAAGGTTGAGGTTAGAGGATTGACGATTGAGGATTGAGGATTGGGTATTGAGGATTGAGGATTGATGTTTGAGGATTGAGGGTTGAAGATTGAGGATTGAGCACTGACGATTGAAGATTGAGGTCTGAGTACTGGAAACTGAGAATTGAGAATATACTATTGAGGAATGAAAATTGAGGATTTAGGATTGAGGATTGAGGATTAAGGGTCGAGGATTGAAGGTTGAGGTTTGAGGATTGTCGATTGAGGATTGAGGATTGGGGATTGAGGATTGGGTATTGAGGATTGAGGATTGAGGATTGAGGATTGAGAATTGATGACTGAGGATTGAGGATTGAGAATTGTGCATTGAATATTGAGGATTCAGGTCTGAGGACGCAGGCTTGAGGATTGAGGATTGAGGATTGAGGTTTGAGGATTGAGGATTGAGAATTGAGTGTTGAGTATTGAGGATTGAGCATTGAGGATTGAGGGTTGAGGATTGAGGATTGAGGATTGGGGATTGAGGATTGACGATTGAGGATTGAGGGTTGAGGATTGGGGATTGAGGATTGATGATTGATGATTGATGATTGAGTACTGAGGATTGAGGGTTGAGGATTGAGGAAGGAGGATTGAGGATTGAGGATTGATGGTTGAGTATTGAGGATTGACGATTCAGGATTGAGGATTGAAGATTGAGTGTCGTTGACTGAGGATTGAGGATTGAGGTATGAAGATTGAGGATTGATGACTGATGAGTGAAGGTTGAGGATTGTTGGTTGAGGATTGAGGATTGGGGATTGAGGATTGAGGATTGAGGATTGATATTTGAGGTTTGAGAAATGAGGATTGAGGATTGTGGATTGAGGATTGATGATTGAGGATTGAGCATTTAGGATTGCGTGATGAGGATTGAAGATTGAGGATTGAGAATTGATGATTGAGGATTGAGGATTGAGGATTGAGGATTTAGGGTTGATCATTGAGGGTTGAGGATTGAGGGTTGATGATTGAGGATTGAGGATATAAGATTGAGGGTTGATGATTGATGATTGAAGATTGAGGATTGAGTATTGAGGATATTCTATTGAGGATTGAAAATTGAGGATTGAGGATTGAGGATTGAGGATTAAGGGTTGAGGATTGAAGGTTGAGGTTTGAGGATTGATGATTGAGGATTGAGGATTGGGGATTGAGGATTGATGATTGATGATTGATGATTGAGTACTGAGGATTGAGGATTGAGGACTGAGGAAGGAGGATTGAGGATTGAGGATTGATGGTTGAGTATTGAGGATTGACGATTCAGGATTGAGGATTGAAGATTGAGTGTCGTTGACTGAGGATTGAGGATTGAGGTATGAAGATTGAGGATTGAGGACTGATGATTGAAGGTTGAGGATTGATGGTTGAGGTTTGAGGATTGGGGATTGAGGATTGAGGATTGATGATTGGGGTTTGAGGATTGAGGATTGAGGATTGAGGATAGACGATTAAGGACTGAGGATTGAGGATTGAAGATTGAAGATTGAGGATTGATAATTGATGACTGAGGATTGAGGATTGAGGATTGTCCATTGAATATTGAAGATTGAGGTTTCAGGACGCAGGATTGAGGATTGAGGATTAAGGATTGAGGTCTGAGGATTGAGGATTGAGAATTGAGTGCTGAGTATTGAGGATTGAACATTGAGGATTGAGGGTTGAGGATTGAGTGGTGAGTATTCAGGATTGAGCATTGAGGATTGAGGGTTGAGAATTGAGGATTGAGGATTGAGGATTGAGGATTGAGGATTGAGGATTGAGGATTGAGGGTTGAGGATTGAGGGTTGAGGTTTGAGTGGTGAGTATTGAGGATAGAGCATAGAGGATTGAGGGTTGAGGATTGAGGGTTGAGGATTGAGTGGTGAGTATTGAGGATAGAGCATAGAGGATTGAGGGTTGAGGATTGAGGATTGAGGTTTGAAGATTGAGGATTGACGATTGAGGATTGAGCATGTAGGATTGCGTGTTGAGGATTGAAGATTGCGGATTGAGAATTGATGATTGAGGATTGAAGATTGAGGACTGAGTATTGAAAACTGAGAATTGAGGATATTGTATTGAGGATTGAAATTTGAGGATTGAGGATTGAGGATTGAGGATTGAGGGTTGAGGATTGAAGGTTGAGGTTTGAGGATTGAAGATTGAGGATTGTGGATTGGGGATTGGGGATTGAGGATTGATGGTTGAGGATTGTGGATTGACGATTGAGGATTGAGGATTGAGGATTGAGGTTTGAGGGTTGAAGATAGAGGATTGAGGATTGAGCATTGAGTATTGAGTGTTGAGGATTGAAGATTGAGGATTGAGAATTGATGATTGAGGATTGAGGATTGAGGATCGAGGATTGAGGGTTGGTTACTGTGTGTTGAGGATTGAGGGTTGATGATTGAGGATTGAGGATTTAAGATTGAGGGTTGATGATTGATGATTGAGGATTGGGGATTGAGGATTGAGGATTGATGGTTGAGGATTGAGTATTAAGGGTTGAGGATTGATGGTTGAGGTTTGAGGATTGACGATTGAGGGTTGAGGATTGGGTATTGAGGATTGAGGATTGATGGCTGAAGATTGAAGATTGAGGATTGAGGATTGAGGATTGAGGATTGAGGATTTAGGATAGGGAATTGAGGACTGTGGATTGAGGATTGAATATTGAGGATTGAGAATTGATGACTGAGGATTGAGCATTGAGGATTGAGCATTGAATATTGAGGTTTGAGGTTTGAGGACGGAGGATTGAGGATTGCGGATTGAGGATTGAGGATTGAGCATTGAGGATTTAGTGTTGAGGATTGAAGATTGCGGATTGAGAATTGATGATTGGGGATTGAAGATTGAGGACTGTGAATTGAAAACTGAGAATTGAGGATATTCTATTGAGGATTGAAAATTGATGATTGAGGATTGAGTATTGAGGATTAAGGCTTGTGGATTGAAGGTTGAGGTTTGAGGATTGATGATTGGGGATTGAGGATTGGGGATTGAGGATTGAGGATTGATGGTTGAGGATTGTGTATTGACGATTGAGGATTGAGGATTGAGGATTGAGGATTGAGGATAGACGACTGAGGACTGAGGATTGAGGATTGAAGATTGAAGATTGAGGATTGAGAATTGATGACTGAGGATTGAGGATTGAGGATTGTCCATTGAATATTGAAGATTGAGGTTTCAGGACGTAGGATTGAGGATTGAGGATTAAGGATTGAGGTCTGAGGATTGAGGATTGAGAACTGAGTGTTGAGTATTGAGGATTGAACATTGAGGATTGAGGGTTGAGGATTGAGTGGTGAGTATTGAGGATAGAGCATTGAGGATTGAGAGTTGAGAATTGAGGATTGAGGATTGAGGATTGAGGATTGAGGATTGAGGATTGAGGATTGAGGGTTGAGGATTGAGGATTGAATATTGAGGACTGAGTATTGAAAACTGAGAATTGAGGATATTCTATTGAGGGTTGAAGATTGAGGATTGAGCATTGAGGATTGAGGATTGATGATTGAGGTTTGAGGATTGAGGATTGAGGATTGAGGATAGACGATTAAGGACTGAGGATTGAGGATTGAAGATTGAAGATTGAGGATTGAGAATTGATGACTGAGGATTGAGGATTGAGGATTGTCCATTGAATATTGAAGATTGAGGTTTCAGGACGCAGGATTGAGGATTGAGGATTAAGGATTGAGGTCTGAGGATTGAGGATTGAGAATTGAGTGCTGAGTATTGAGGATTGAACATTGAGGATTGAGGGTTGAGGATTGAGTGGTGAGTATTCAGGATTGAGGATTGAGGATTGAGGGTTGAGAATTGAGGATTGAGGATTGAGGATTGAGGATTGAGGATTGAGGATTGAGGATTGAGGGTTGAGGATTGAGGATTGAGGATTGTGGATTGAGGATTGATGACTGAGGATTGAGCATTTAGGATTGCGTGTTGAGGATTGAAGATTGAGGATTGAGAATTGATGATTGAGGATTGAGGATTGAGGATTGAGGATTTAGGGTTGATTATTGAGGGTTGAGGATTGAGGATTGATGATTGAGGATTGAGGATTGAGGAATGAGCATTGAGGATTTAGTGTTGAGGATTGAAGATTGCGGATTGAGAAC
Source organism: Calliopsis andreniformis (assembly GCF_051401765.1). Classification (NCBI taxonomy): domain Eukaryota; kingdom Metazoa; phylum Arthropoda; class Insecta; order Hymenoptera; family Andrenidae; genus Calliopsis; species Calliopsis andreniformis. The sequence continues at coordinate 143,157 of NW_027480611.1, read as the reverse complement.
TGATGATTGAGGATTGAATATTGTGGACTGTGAATTGAAAACTGAGAATTGAGGATATTCTATTGAGGATTGAAAATTGATGATTGAGGATTGAGTATTGAGGATTAAGGCTTGTGGATTGAAGGTTGTGGTTTGAGGATTGATGATTGAGGATTGAGGATGGGGGATTGAAGATTGAGGATTGATGGTTGAGGATTGTGTATTGACGATTGGGGATTGAGGATTGAGGATTGAGGATTGTGGATAGACGATTGAGGACTGAGGATTGAGGATTGAAGATTGAAGATTGAGGATTGAGAATTGATGACTGAGGATTGAGGATTGTGCATTGAATATTGAGGATTGAGGTTTCAGGACGTAGGATTGAGGATTGAGGATTAAGGATTGAGGTCTGAGGATTGAGTATTGAGAATTGAGTGTTGAGTATTGAGGATTGAACATTGAGGATTGAGGGTTGAGGATTGAGTGGTGAGTATTGAGGATAGAGCATAGAGGATTGAGGGTTGAGAATTGAGGATTGAGGATTGAGGATTGAGGATTGAGGATTGACAATTGAGGATTGAGGGTTGAGGATTGAGGATTGAGGATTGAGGATTGAGGTTTGAGGATAGAGGAATGAGATGTGAGGATTGAGTATTGAGGATTGAGCATTGAGGGTTGAGGGTTGAGGATTGAGTATTGAGTATTGAGGATTGAGGATTGGGGATAGAGGATTGAGTATTGAGGATTGAGCATTGAGGATTGAGGGTTGAGGATTGAGGATTGAGGATTGAGGTGAGGTGTTGTAGAATGAGGTTTGAGAATTGATGATGGAGGATTGAGGATTGAGATTTGAGAATTGAGGATTGACAATTGAATTTTCGGGATTGAGGAATGAGGATTGATGATTGAGGATTGAGGATTGAGGATTGAGTATTGAGGATTGAGGATTGAGGATTGAGGATTGCGTATTGAGGATTGAGTATTGTGGATTGAGGTTTGAGCATTGAGGATTGATGATTGAGTATTGAGGATTCAGGATTGTGGATTGAGGACTGCGGATTGATGATTTAGGTTTGAAGATTGAGGATTGAAGATTCATGTCTGATTATTGAAAACTGAGCGTTGAGGATATTCTATTGGGTATTGAGATTTGAGAATTGACGATGGAAGATTGAGGATAGAGTATTGATGGCTGCAGATTGAGTATTGAAGGTTGAGGATTGAGGATTGAGGATTGAGGATTGAGGATTGAGGATTGAGGATTGAGGATTGATATTTGAGGGTTGAGGGTTGAAGATTGAGGATTGAGGACTGACGATTGAAGATTGAGGACTGAGTATTGAAAACTGAGAATTGAGGATATTCTATTGAGGATTGAATTTTGAGGATTGAGGATTGAGGATTGAGGATTGAGTGTTGAGGATTGAAGGTTGAGGTTTGAGGATTGAAGATTGAGGATTGTGGATTGGGGATTGGGTATTGAGGATTGATGGTTGAGGATTGTGGATTGACGATTGAGGATTGAGGATTGAGGATTGAGGTTTGAGGGTTGAAGATAGAGGATTGAGGATTGAGCATTGAGTATTGAGTGTTGAGGATTGAAGATTGAGGATTGAGAATTGATGATTGAGGATTGAGGATTGAGGATTGAGGATTGAGGGTTGGTTAGTGTGTGTTGAGGATTGAGGGTTGATGATTGAGGATTGAGGATTTAAGATTGAGGGTTGATGATTGATGATTGAGGATTGGGGATTGAGGATTGAGGATTGATGGTTGAGGATTGAGTATTAAGGGTTGAGGATTGATGGTTGAGGTTTGAGGATTGACGATTGAGGGTTGAGGATTGGGTATTGAAGATTGAGGATTGATGGCTGAAGATTGAAGATTGACGATTGAGGATTGAGGATTGAGGATTGAGGATTTAGGATAGGGAATTGAGGACTGTGGATTGAGGATTGAATATTGAGGATTGAGAATTGATGACTGAGGATTGAGCATTGAGGTTTGAGCATTGAATATTGAGGTTTGAGGTTTGAGGACGGAGGATTGAGGATTGCGGATTGAGGATTGAGGATTGAGCATTGAGGATTTAGTGTTGAGGATTGAAGATTGCGGATTGAGAATTGATGATTGAGGATTGAAGATTGAGGACTGTGAATTGAAAACTGAGAATTGAGGATATTCTATTGAGGATTGAAAATTGATGATTGAGGATTGAGTATTGAGGATTAAGGCTTGTGGATTGAAGGTTGAGGTTTGAGGATTGATGATTGGCGATTGAGGATTGGGGATTGAGGATTGAGGATTGATGGTTGAGGATTGTGTATTGACGATTGAGGATTGAGGATTGAGGATTGAGGATTGAGGATAGACGATTGAGGACTGAGGATTGAGGATTGAAGATTGAAGATTGAGGATTGAGAATTGATGACTGAGGATTGAGGATTGAGGATTGTCCATTGAATATTGAAGATTGAGGTATCAGGACGTAGGATTGAGGATTGAGGATTAAGGATTGAGGTCTGAGGATTGAGGATTGAGAATTGAGTGTTGAGTATTGAGGATTGAACATTGAGGATTGAGGGTTGAGGATTGAGTGGTGAGTATTGAGGATAGAGCATTGAGGATTGAGAGTTGAGAATTGAGGATTGAGGATTGAGGATTGAGGATTGAGGATTGAGGATTGAGGATTGAGGGTTGAGGATTGAGGATTGAATATTGAGGACTGAGTATTGAAAACTGAGAATTGAGGATATTCTACTGAGGGTTGGAGATTGAGGATTGAGCATTGAGGATTGAGGATTGAGGATTGAGGTTTGAGGATTGAGGATTGAGGATTGAGGATAGACGATTAAGGACTGAGGATTGAGGATTGAAGATTGAAGATTGAGGATTGAGAATTGATGACTGAGGATTGAGGATTGAGGATTGTCCATTGAATATTGAAGATTGAGGTTTCAGGACGCAGGATTGAGGATTGAGGATTAAGGATTGAGGTCTGAGGATTGAGGATTGAGAATTGAGTGCTGAGTATTGAGGATTGAACATTGAGGATTGAGGGTTGAGGATTGAGTGGTGAGTATTCAGGATTGAGGATTGAGGATTGAGGGTTGAGAATTGAGGACTGAGGATTGAGGATTGAGGATTGAGGATTGAGGATTGAGGATTGAGGGTTGAGGATTGAGGATTGAGGATTGTGGATTGAGGATTGATGACTGAGGATTGAGCATTTAGGATTGCGTGTTGAGGATTGAAGATTGAGGATTGAGAATTGATGATTGAGGATTGAGGATTGAGGATTGAGGATTTAGGGTTGATTATTGAGGGTTGAGGAATGAGGGTTGATGATTGAGGATTGAGGATTGAGGAATGAGCATTGAGGATTTAGTGTTGAGGATTGAAGATTGCGGATTGAGAACTGATGATTGAGGATTGAAGATTGAGGACTGTGAATTGAAAACTGAGAATTGAGGATATTCTATTGAGGATTGAAAATTGATGATTGAGGATTGAGTATTGAGGATTAAGGCTTGTGGATTGAAGGTTGTGGTTTGAGGATTGATGATTGAGGATTGAGGATGGGGGATTGAAGATTGAGGATTGATGGTTGAGGATTGTGTATTGACGATTGGGGATTGAGGATTGAGGATTGAGGATTGGGGATAGACGATTGAGGACTGAGGATTGAGGATTGAAGATTGAAGATTGAGGATTGAGAATTGATGACTGAGGATTGAGGATTGTGCATTGAATATTGAGGATTGAGGTTTCAGGACGTATGATTGAGGATTGAGGATTAAGGATTGAGGTCTGAGGATTGAGTATTGAGAATTGAGTGTTGAGTATTGAGGATTGAACATTGAGGATTGAGGGTTGAGGATTGAGTGGTGAGTATTGAGGATAGAGCATAGAGGATTGAGGGTTGAGAATTGAGGATTGAGGATTGAGGATTGAGGATTGACGATTGAGGATTGAGGGTTGAGGATTGAGGATTGAGGATTGAGGATTGAGGTTTGAGGATAGAGGAATGAGATGTGAGGATTGAGTATTGAGGATTGAGCATTGAGGGTTGAGGGTTGAGGATTGAGGATTGACGATTGAGGATTGAGTATTGAGTATTGAGGATTGAGGATTGGGGATAGAGGATTGTGTATTGAGGATTGAAAATTGAGGATTGAGGATTCAGGATTGGGGATTAAGGGTTGAGGATTGATGGTTGAGGTTTGAGGATTGACGATTGGGGATTGTGCATTGGGGATTGAGGATTGATGATTGATGATTGAGGATTGATGGTTGAGTATTGAGGATTGACGATTCAGGATTGAGGATTGAAGATTGAGTGTCGTTGACTGAGAATTGAGGATTAAGTGTCGAGGATTGAAGGTTGAGGTTCGAGGATTGTCGATTGAGGATTGAGGATTGGGGATTGAGGATTGAGGATAGAGGATTGAGAATTGATGACTGAGGATTGAGGACTGAGGATTGTGCATTGAACATTGACGATTGTGGTTTGAGGACGGAGGATTGAGGATTGAGGATTGAGGGTTGAGGTTTGAGGAATGTGGATTGAGAATTGAGTGTTGAGTATTGAGGATTGAGCATTGAGGATTGAGGGTTGACGATTGAGTGTCGTGGACTGAGGATTGAGAATTGAGGGTTGAAGATTGAGGATTGAGGACTGACGATTGAAGATTGAGGACTGAGTTTTGAAAACTTAGAATTGAGAATATTCTCTTGAGGATTGAAAATTGAGGATTGAGGATTGATTGTTGAGGATTAAGGGTTGAGGACTGAAGGTTGAGGTTTGAGGATTGACGAGAGGATTGAGGATTGGGTATTGAGGATTGAGGATTGATGGCTGAGGATTGAGGATTGACGATTGAGGATTGAGGATTGAGGATTGAGGATTGAGGTTTGAGGATAGAGGGTTGAGGATTGAGCATTGAGTATTGAGGATTGAGGATTGAGGGTTGATTACTGAGGGTTGAGGATTGAGGGTTGAGGATAGAGGATTGAGGATTGATGATTGAGGATTGATGAGTGATGATTGAGGATTGAGGATTGAGTATTGAGGCTTGAGTATTGAGGATTGAGGATTGATGGTTGAGGTTTGAGGATTGAAGATTGAGGATTGTGGATTGTGGATTGGGGATTGGGGATTGAGGATTGATTGTTGAGGATTGAGGATTGACGATTGATGGTTGAGGATTGAGGATTGAGGATTGAGGATTGAGGGTTGGTTACTGAGGGTTGAGGATTGAGGGTTGATGATTGAGGATTGAGGATTTAATATTGAGGGTTGATGATTTATGATTGAAGATTGAGTATTGAGTATTGAGGATATTCTATTGAGGATTGAAAATTGAGCATTGAGGATTAAGGGTTGGGGATTGTTGATTGAGGATTGAGGATTGAGGATTCAGGATTGAGGATTGATGATTGAGGGTTGAGGATTGAGGGTTGAATATTGAGGACTGAGTATTGAAAACTGAGAATTGAGGATACTCTATTGAGGATTGAAAATTGAGGATTGAGGATTGAGGATTGAGGATTAAGGGTTGAGGATTGAAGCTTGAGCTTTGAGGATTGACGATTGGGGTTGTGGATTGGGAATTGAGAATTGATGATTGATGATTGATGATTGAGTACTGAGGATTGAGGACTGAGGATTGAGGATTGAGGATTGAGCATTGAGGATTGAGTGTTGAGGACTGAAGATTGCGGATTGAGAATTGATGATTGAGGATTGAAGATTGAGGACTGACTATTGAAGACTAAGAATTGAGGATATTCTATTGAGGATTGAAAATTGAGGATTGAGGATAGAAGATTGCGGTTTCAAGATTGATGACCGCGGGTTGAAGTTTGAGGATTGATGATTGAGGATTGACGATTGAGGATTGAGGGTTGAGGATTGGGGATTGAGGATTGATGATTGATGATTGATGATTGAGTACTGAGGATTGAGGGTTGAGGATTGAGGAAGGAGGATTGAGGATTGAGGATTGATGGTTGAGTATTGAGGATTGACGATTCAGGATTGAGGATTGAAGATTGAGTGTCGTTGACTGAGGATTGAGGATTGAGGTATGAATATTGAGGATTGATGACTGATGATTGAAGGTTGAGTATTGTTGGTTGAGGATTGATTATTGGGGATTGAGGATTGAGGATTGAGGATTGATATTTGAGGTTTGAGAATTGAGGATTGAGGATTGTGGATTGAGGATTGATGATTGAGGATTGAGCATTTAGGATTGCGTGTTGAGGATTGAAGATTGAGGATTGAGAATTGATGATTGAGGATTGAGGATTGAGGATTGAGGATTTAGGGTTGATTATTGAGGGTTGAGGATTGAGGGTTGATGATTGAGGATTGAGGATTTAAGATTGAGGGTTGATGATTGATGATTGAAGATTGAGGATTGAGGATTGATGATTGATGATTGACGATTGAGTACAGAGGATTGAGGATTGAGGACTGAGGAAGGAGAATTGAGGATTGAGGATTGATGGTTGAGTATTGAGGATTGACGATTCAGGATTGAGGATTGAAGATTGAGTGTCGTTGACTGAGGATTGAGGATTGAGGTATGAAGATTGAGGATTGAGGACTGATGATTGAAGGTTGAGGATTGATGGTTGAGGTTTGGGGATTGGGGATTGAGGATTGAGGATTGATGATTGAGGTTTGAGGATTGAGGATTGAGGATTGAGGATAGACGATTAAGGACTGAGGATTGAGGATTGAAGATTGAAGATTGAGGATTGAGAATTGATGACTGAGGATTGAGGATTGAGGATTGTCCATTGAATATTGAAGATTGAGGTTTCAGGACGCAGGATTGAGGATTGAGGATTAAGGATTGAGGTCTGAGGATTGAGGATTGAGAATTGAGTGCTGAGTATTGAGGATCGAACATTGAGGATCGAGGGTTGAGGATTGAGTGGTGAGTATTCAGGATTGAGCATTGAGGATTGAGGGTTGAGAATTGAGGATTGAGGATTGAGGGTTGAGGATTGAGGATTGAGGATTGAGGATTGAGGGTTGAGGATTGAGGGTTGAGGATTGAGTGGTGAGTATTGAGGATAGAGCATAGAGGATTGAGGGTTGAGGATTGAGGATTGAGGTTTGAAGATTGAGGATTGACGATTGAGGATTGAGCATTTAGGATTGCGTGTTGAGGATTGAAGATTGCGGATTGAGAATTGATGATTGAGGATTGAAGATTGAGGACTGAGTATTGAAAACTGAGAATTGAGGATATTGTATTGAGGATTGAAATTTGAGGATTGAGGATTGAGGATTGAGGATTGAGGGTTGAGGATTGAAGGTTGAGGTTTGAGGATTGAAGATTGAGGATTGTGGATTGGGGATTGGGGATTGAGGATTGATGGTTGAGGATTGTGGATTGACGATTGAGGATTGAGGATTGAGGATTGAGGTTTGAGGGTTGAAGATAGAGGATTGAGGATTGAGCATTGAGTATTGAGTGTTGAGGATTGAAGATTGAGGATTGAGAATTGATGATTGAGGATTGAGGATTGAGGATTGAGGATTGAGGGTTGGTTACTGTGTGTTGAGGATTGAGGGTTGATGATTGAGGATTGAGGATTTAAGATTGAGGGTTGATGATTGATGATTGAGGATTGGGGATTGAGGATTGAGGATTGATGGTTGAGGATTGAGTAATAAGGGTTGAGGATTGATGGTTGAGGTTTGAGGATTGACGATTGAGGGTTGAGGATTGGGTATTGAGGATTGAGGATTGATGGCTGAAGATTGAAGATTGACGATTGAGGATTGAGGATTGAGGATTGAGGATTTAGGATAGGGAATTGAGGACTGTGGATTGAGGATTGAATATTGAGGATTGAGAATTGATGACTGAGGATTGAGCATTGAGGATTGAGCATTGAATTTTGAGGTTTGAGGTTTGAGGACGGAGGATTGAGGATTGCGTATTGAGGATTGAGGATTGAGCATTGAGGATTTAGTGTTGAGGATTGAAGATTGCGGATTGAGAATTGATGATTGAGGATTGAAGATTGAGGACTGTGAATTGAAAACTGAGAATTGAGGATATTCTATTGAGGATTGAAAATTGATGATTGAGGATTGAGTATTGAGGATTAAGGCTTGTGGATTGAAGGTTGAGGTTTGAGGATTGATGATTGGGGATTGAGGATTGGGGATTGAGGATTGAGGATTGATGGTTGAGGATTGTGTATTGACGATTGAGGATTGAGGATTGAGGATTGAGGATTGAGGATAGACGATTGAGGACTGAGGATTGAGGATTGAAGATTGAAGATTGAGGATTGAGAATTGATGACTGAGGATTGAGGATTGAGGATTGTCCATTGAATATTGAAGATTGAGGTATCAGGACGTAGGATTGAGGATTGAGGATTAAGGATTGAGGTCTGAGGATTGAGGATTGAGAATTGAGTGTTGAGTATTGAGGATTGAACATTGAGGATTGAGGGTTGAGGATTGAGTGGTGAGTATTGAGGATAGAGCATTGAGGATTGAGAGTTGAGAATTGAGGATTGAGGATTGAGGATTGAGGATTGAGGATTGAGGATTGAGGATTGAGGGTTGAGGATTGAGGATTGAATATTGAGGACTGAGTATTGAAAACTGAGAATTGAGGATATTCTACTGAGGGTTGAAGATTGAGGATTGAGCATTGAGGATTGAGGATTGAGGATTGAGGTTTGAGGATTGAGGATTGAGGATTGAGGATAGACGATTAAGGACTGAGGATTGAGGATTGAAGATTGAAGATTGAGGATTGAGAATTGATGACTGAGGATTGAGGATTGAGGATTGTCCATTGAATATTGAAGATTGAGGTTTCAGGACGCAGGATTGAGGATTGAGGATTAAGGATTGAGGTCTGAGGATTGAGGATTGAGAATTGAGTGCTGAGTATTGAGGATTGAACATTGAGGATTGAGGGTTGAGGATTGAGTGGTGAGTATTCAGGATTGAGGATTGAGGATTGAGGGTTGAGAATTGAGGACTGAGGATTGAGGATTGAGGATTGAGGATTGAGGATTGAGGATTGAGGGTTGAGGATTGAGGATTGAGGATTGTGGATTGAGGATTGATGACTGAGGATTGAGCATTTAGGATTGCGTGTTGAGGATTGAAGATTGAGGATTGAGAATTGATGATTGAGGATTGAGGATTGAGGATTGAGGATTTAGGGTTGATTATTGAGGGTTGAGGAATGAGGGTTGATGATTGAGGATTGAGGATTGAGGAATGAGCATTGAGGATTTAGTGTTGAGGATTGAAGATTGCGGATTGAGAACTGATGATTGAGGATTGAAGATTGAGGACTGTGAATTGAAAACTGAGAATTGAGGATATTCTATTGAGGATTGAAAATTGATGATTGAGGATTGAGTATTGAGGATTAAGGCTTGTGGATTGAAGGTTGTGGTTTGAGGATTGATGATTGAGGATTGAGGATGGGGGATTGAAGATTGAGGATTGATGGTTGAGGATTGTGTATTGACGATTGGGGATTGAGGATTGAGGATTGAGGATTGGGGATAGACGATTGAGGACTGAGGATTGAGGATTGAAGATTGAAGATTGAGGATTGAGAATTGATGACTGAGGATTGAGGATTGTGCATTGAATATTGAGGATTGAGGTTTCAGGACGTATGATTGAGGATTGAGGATTAAGGATTGAGGTCTGAGGATTGAGTATTGAGAATTGAGTGTTGAGTATTGAGGATTGAACATTGAGGATTGAGGGTTGAGGATTGAGTGGTGAGTATTGAGGATAGAGCATAGAGGATTGAGGGTTGAGAATTGAGGATTGAGGATTGAGGATTGAGGATTGAGGATTGACGATTGAGGATTGAGGGTTGAGGATTGAGGATTGAGGATTGAGGATTGAGGTTTGAGGATAGAGGAATGAGATGTGAGGATTGAGTATTGAGGATTGAGCATTGAGGGTTGAGGGTTGAGGATTGAGGATTGACGATTGAGGATTGAGTATTGAGTATTGAGGATTGAGGATTGGGGATAGAGGATTGTGTATTGAGGATTGAAAATTGAGGATTGAGGATTCAGGATTGGGGATTAAGGGTTGAGGATTGATGGTTGAGGTTTGAGGATTGACGATTGGGGATTGTGCATTGGGGATTGAGGATTGATGATTGATGATTGAGGATTGATGGTTGAGTATTGAGGATTGACGATTCAGGATTGAGGATTGAAGATTGAGTGTCGTTGACTGAGAATTGAGGATTAAGTGTCGAGGATTGAAGGTTGAGGTTCGAGGATTGTCGATTGAGGATTGAGGATTGGGGATTGAGGATTGAGGATAGAGGATTGAGAATTGATGACTGAGGATTGAGGACTGAGGATTGTGCATTGAACATTGACGATTGTGGTTTGAGGACGGAGGATTGAGGATTGAGGATTGAGGGTTGAGGTTTGAGGAATGTGGATTGAGAATTGAGTGTTGAGTATTGAGGATTGAGCATTGAGGATTGAGGGTTGACGATTGAGTGTCGTGGACTGAGGATTGAGAATTGAGGGTTGAAGATTGAGGATTGAGGACTGACGATTGAAGATTGAGGACTGAGTTTTGAAAACTTAGAATTGAGAATATTCTCTTGAGGATTGAAAATTGAGGATTGAGGATTGATTGTTGAGGATTAAGGGTTGAGGACTGAAGGTTGAGGTTTGAGGATTGACGAGAGGATTGAGGATTGGGTATTGAGGATTGAGGATTGATGGCTGAGGATTGAGGATTGACGATTGAGGATTGAGGATTGAGGATTGAGGATTGAGGTTTGAGGATAGAGGGTTGAGGATTGAGCATTGAGTATTGAGGATTGAGGATTGAGGGTTGATTACTGAGGGTTGAGGATTGAGGGTTGAGGATAGAGGATTGAGGATTGATGATTGAGGATTGATGAGTGATGATTGAGGATTGAGGATTGAGTATTGAGGCTTGAGTATTGAGGATTGAGGATTGATGGTTGAGGTTTGAGGATTGAAGATTGAGGATTGTGGATTGTGGATTGGGGATTGGGGATTGAGGATTGATTGTTGAGGATTGAGGATTGACGATTGATGGTTGAGGATTGAGGATTGAGGATTGAGGATTGAGGGTTGGTTACTGAGGGTTGAGGATTGAGGGTTGATGATTGAGGATTGAGGATTTAATATTGAGGGTTGATGATTTATGATTGAAGATTGAGTATTGAGTATTGAGGATATTCTATTGAGGATTGAAAATTGAGCATTGAGGATTAAGGGTTGGGGATTGTTGATTGAGGATTGAGGATTGAGGATTCAGGATTGAGGATTGATGATTGAGGGTTGAGGATTGAGGGTTGAATATTGAGGACTGAGTATTGAAAACTGAGAATTGAGGATACTCTATTGAGGATTGAAAATTGAGGATTGAGGATTGAGGATTGAGGATTAAGGGTTGAGGATTGAAGCTTGAGCTTTGAGGATTGACGATTGGGGTTGTGGATTGGGTATTGAGAATTGATGATTGATGATTGATGATTGAGTACTGAGGATTGAGGACTGAGGATTGAGGATTGAGGATTGAGCATTGAGGATTGAGTGTTGAGGACTGAAGATTGCGGATTGAGAATTGATGATTGAGGATTGAAGATTGAGGACTGACTATTGAAGACTAAGAATTGAGGATATTCTATTGAGGATTGAAAATTGAGGATTGAGGATAGAAGATTGCGGTTTCAAGATTGATGACCGCGGGTTGAAGTTTGAGGATTGATAATTGAGGATTGACGATTGAGGATTGAGGGTTGAGGATTGGGGATTGAGGATTGATGATTGATGATTGATGATTGAGTACTGAGGATTGAGGGTTGAGGATTGAGGAAGGAGGATTGAGGATTGAGGATTGATGGTTGAGTATTGAGGATTGACGATTCAGGATTGAGGATTGAAGATTGAGTGTCGTTGACTGAGGATTGAGGATTGAGGTATGAATATTGAGGATTGATGACTGATGATTGAAGGTTGAGTATTGTTGGTTGAGGATTGATTATTGGGGATTGAGGATTGAGGATTGAGGATTGATATTTGAGGTTTGAGAATTGAGGATTGAGGATTGTGGATTGAGGATTGATGATTGAGGATTGAGCATTTAGGATTGCGTGTTGAGGATTGAAGATTGAGGATTGAGAATTGATGATTGAGGATTGAGGATTGAGGATTGAGGATTTAGGGTTGATTATTGAGGGTTGAGGATTGAGGGTTGATGATTGAGGATTGAGGATTTAAGATTGAGGGTTGATGATTGATGATTGAAGATTGAGGATTGAGGATTGATGATTGATGATTGACGATTGAGTACAGAGGATTGAGGATTGAGGACTGAGGAAGGAGAATTGAGGATTGAGGATTGATGGTTGAGTATTGAGGATTGACGATTCAGGATTGAGGATTGAAGATTGAGTGTCGTTGACTGAGGATTGAGGATTGAGGTATGAAGATTGAGGATTGAGGACTGATGATTGAAGGTTGAGGATTGATGGTTGAGGTTTGGGGATTGGGGATTGAGGATTGAGGATTGATGATTGAGGTTTGAGGATTGAGGATTGAGGATTGAGGATAGACGATTAAGGACTGAGGATTGAGGATTGAAGATTGAAGATTGAGGATTGAGAATTGATGACTGAGGATTGAGGATTGAGGATTGTCCATTGAATATTGAAGATTGAGGTTTCAGGACGCAGGATTGAGGATTGAGGATTAAGGATTGAGGTCTGAGGATTGAGGATTGAGAATTGAGTGCTGAGTATAGAGGATTGAACATTGAGGATCGAGGGTTGAGGATTGAGTGGTGAGTATTCAGGATTGAGCATTGAGGATTGAGGGTTGAGAATTGAGGATTGAGGATTGAGGGTTGAGGATTGAGGATTGAGGATTGAGGATTGAGGGTTGAGGATTGAGGGTTGAGGATTGAGTGGTGAGTATTGAGGATAGAGCATAGAGGATTGAGGGTTGAGGATTGAGGATTGAGGTTTGAAGATTGAGGATTGACGATTGAGGATTGAGCATTTAGGATTGCGTGTTGAGGATTGAAGATTGCGGATTGAGAATTGATGATTGAGGATTGAAGATTGAGGACTGAGTATTGAAAACTGAGAATTGAGGATATTGTATTGAGGATTGAAATTTGAGGATTGAGGATTGAGGATTGAGGATTGAGGGTTGAGGATTGAAGGTTGAGGTTTGAGGATTGAAGATTGAGGATTGTGGATTGGGGATTGGGGATTGAGGATTGATGGTTGAGGATTGTGGATTGACGATTGAGGATTGAGGATTGAGGATTGAGGTTTGAGGGTTGAAGATAGAGGATTGAGGATTGAGCATTGAGTATTGAGTGTTGAGGATTGAAGATTGAGGATTGAGAATTGATGATTGAGGATTGAGGATTGAGGATTGAGGATTGAGGGTTGGTTACTGTGTGTTGAGGATTGAGGGTTGATGATTGAGGATTGAGGATTTAAGATTGAGGGTTGATGATTGATGATTGAGGATTGGGGATTGAGGATTGAGGATTGATGGTTGAGGATTGAGTAATAAGGGTTGAGGATTGATGGTTGAGGTTTGAGGATTGACGATTCAGGGTTGAGGATTGGGTATTGAGGATTGAGGATTGATGGCTGAAGATTGAAGATTGACGATTGAGGATTGAGGATTGAGGATTGAGGATTTAGGATAGGGAATTGAGGACTGTGGATTGAGGATTGAATATTGAGGATTGAGAATTGATGACTGAGGATTGAGCATTGAGGATTGAGCATTGAATATTGAGGTTTGAGGTTTGAGGACGGAGGATTGAGGATTGCGTATTGAGGATTGAGGATTGAGCATTGAGGATTTAGTGTTGAGGATTGAAGATTGCGGATTGAGAATTGATGATTGAGGATTGAAGATTGAGGACTGTGAATTGAAAACTGAGAATTGAGGATATTCTATTGAGGATTGAAAATTGATGATTGAGGATTGAGTATTGAGGATTAAGGCTTGTGGATTGAAGGTTGAGGTTTGAGGATTGATGATTGGGGATTGAGGATTGGGGATTGAGGATTGAGGATTGATGGTTGAGGATTGTGTATTGACGATTGAGGATTGAGGATTGAGGATTGAGGATTGAGGATAGACGATTGAGGACTGAGGATTGAGTATTGAAAATTGAAGATTGAGGATTGAGAATTGATGACTGAGGATTGAGGATTGAGGATTGTCCATTGAATATTGAAGATTGAGGTTTCAGGACGTAGGATTGAGGATTGAGGATTAAGGATTGAGGTCTGAGGATTGAGGATTGAGAATTGAGTGTTGAGTATTGAGGATTGAACATTGAGGATTGAGGGTTGAGGATTGAGTGGTGAGTATTGAGGATAGAGCATTGAGGATTGAGAGTTGAGAATTGAGGATTGAGGATTGAGGATTGAGGATTGAGGATTGAGGATTGAGGATTGAGGGTTGAGGATTGAGGATTGAATATTGAGGACTGAGTATTGAAAACTGAGAATTGAGGATATTCTATTGAGGGTTGAAGATTGAGGATTGAGCATTGAGGATTGAGGATTGAGGATTGAGGTTTGAGGATTGAGAATTGAGGATTGAGGATAGACGATTAAGGACTGAGGATTGAGGATTGAAGATTGAAGATTGAGGATTGAGAGTTGATGACTGAGGATTGAGGATTGAGGATTGTCCATTGAATATTGAAGATTGAGGTTTCAGGACGCAGGATTGAGGATTGAGGATTAAGGATTGAGGTCTGAGGATTGAGGATTGAGAATTGAGTGCTGAGTATTGAGGATTGAACATTGAGGATTGAGGGTTGAGGATTGAGTGGTGAGTATTCAGGATTGAGGATTGAGGATTGAGGGTTGAGAATTGAGGATTGAGGATTGAGGATTGAGGATTGAGGATTGAGGATTGAGGATTGAGGGTTGAGGATTGAGGATTGAGGATTGTGGATTGAGGATTGATGACTGAGGATTGAGCATTTAGGATTGCGTGTTGAGGATTGAAGATTGAGGATTGAGAATTGATGATTGAGGATTGAGGATTGAGGATTGAGGATTTAGGGTTGATTATTGAGGGTTGAGGATTGAGGGTTGATGATTGAGGATTGAGGATTGAGGAATGAGCATTGAGGATTTAGTGTTGAGGATTGAAGATTGCGGATTGAGAACTGATGATTGAGGATTGAAGATTGAGGACTGTGAATTGAAAACTGAGAATTGAGGATATTCTATTGAGGATTGAAAATTGATGATTGTGGATTGAGTATTGAGGATTAAGGCTTGTGGATTGAAGGTTGTGGTTTGAGGATTGATGATTGAGGATTGAGGATGGGGGATTGAAGATTGAGGATTGATGGTTGAGGATTGTGTATTGACGATTGGGGATTGAGGATTGAGGATTGAGGATTGGGGATAGACGATTGAGGACTGAGGATTGAGGATTGAAGATTGAAGGTTGAGGATTGAGAATTGATGACTGAGGATTGAGGACTGAGCATTGAATATTGAGGATTGAGGTTTCAGGACGTAGGATTGAGGATTGAGGATTAAGGATTGAGGTCTGAGGATTGAGTATTGAGAATTGAGTGTTGAGTATTGAGGATTGAACATTGAGGATTGAGGGTTGAGGATTGAGTGGTGAGTATTGAGGATAGAGCATAGAGGATTGAGGGTTGAGAATTGAGGATTGAGGATAGAGGATTGAGGATTGAGGATTGACGATTGAGGATTGAGGGTTGAGGATTGAGGATTGAGGATTGAGGATTGAGGTTTGAGGATAGAGGAATGAGATGTGAGGATTGAGTATTGAGGATTGAGCATTGAGGGTTGAGGGTTGAGGATTGAGGATTGACGATTGAGGATTGAGTATTGAGTATTGAGGATTGAGGATTGGGGATAGAGGATTGAGTATTGAGGATTGAGCATTGAGGATTGAGGGTTGAGGATTGAGGATTGAGGATTGAGGATTGAGGATAGAGGATTGAGGATTGAGCATTGAGCATTGAGGATTGAGGATTGAGGGTTGATTACTGAGGGTTGAGGATTGAGGATTGAGGATTGAGGTTTGAGGATTGATGATTGATGATCGAAGATTGAGGATTGAGGATTGAGGATTGAGGATTGAGGATTGATGATTGAGGATTGACGATTGAGGGTTGAGGATTGGGGATTGAGGGTTGAGGATTGATGGTTGTGGATTGAGGACTGACGATTGAGGATTGAGGATTGAGGATTGAGGATGGAGGATAGTGGATTCAGGATTGAGGATTGAGCATTGAGGATTGAGTGTTGGGGATTGAGGATTGAGGATTGACAGCTGAGGATTGCGGATTGACAATTGAGGGTTGAGGATTGAGGATTGAGGATTGATGATTGAGGATTGAGGATTCAGGATTGTGGATTGAGGACTGCGGATTGATGATTTAGGTTTGAAGATTGAGGATTGAAGATTCATGACTGATTATTGAAAACTGAGCGTTGAGGATATTCTATTGGGTACTGAGATTTGAGAATTGACGATGGAAGATTGAGGATAGAGTATTGATGGCTGCAGATTGAGTATTGAAGATTGAGGGTTGAGGATTGAGGATTGAGGATTGAGGATTGAGGATTGAGGATTGAGGATTGATATTTGAGGTTTGAGAATTGAGGATTGAGGATTGTGGATTGAGGATTGATGATTGAGGATTGAGCATTTAGGATTGCGTGTTGAGGATTGAAGATTGAGGATTGAGAATTGATGATTGAAAACTGAGAATTGAGGATATTCTATTGAGGATTGAAAATTGAGGATTGAGGATTGAGGATTGAGGATCAAGGGTTGAGGACTGAAGGTTGAGGTTAGAGGATTGACGATTGAGGATTGAGGATTGGGTATTGAGGATTGAGGATTGATGGCTGAGGATTGAGGATTGACGGTTGAGGATTGAGGATTGAGGATTGAGGATTGAGGATTGAGGATAGAGGATTGAGGATTGAGCATTGAGCATTGAGGATTGAGGATTGAGGGTTCATTACTGAGGGTTGAGGATTGAGGATTGAGGATTGAGGATTGAGGATTGATGATTGATGATCGAAGATTGAGGATTGAGGATTGAGGATTGAGGATTGAGGATTGAGGATTGAGGATTTAGGGTTGATTATTGAGGGTTGAGGATTGAGGGTTGATGATTGAGGATTGAGGATTGAGGAATGAGCATTGAGGATTTAGTGTTGAGGATTGAAGATTGCGGATTGAGAACTGATGATTGAGGATTGAAGATTGAGGACTGTGAATTGAAAACTGAGAATTGAGGATATTCTATTGAGGATTGAAAATTGATGATTGTGGATTGCGTATTGAGGATTAAGGCTTGTGGATTGAAGGTTGTGGTTTGAGGATTGATGATTGAGGATTGAGGATGGGGGATTGAAGATTGAGGATTGATGGTTGAGGATTGTGTATTGACGATTGGGGATTGAGGATTGAGGATTGAGGATTGGGGATAGACGATTGAGGACTGAGGATTGAGGATTGAAGATTGAAGGTTGAGGATTGAGAATTGATGACTGAGGATTGAGGACTGTGCATTGAATATTGAGGATTGAGGTTTCAGGACGTAGGATTGAGGATTGAGGATTAAGGATTGAGGTCTGAGGATTGAGTATTGAGAATTGAGTGTTGAGTATTGAGGATTGAACATTGAGGATTGAGGGTTGAGGATTGAGTGGTGAGTATTGAGGATAGAGCATAGAGGATTGAGGGTTGAGAATTGAGGATTGAGGATAGAGGATTGAGGATTGAGGATTGACGATTGAGGATTGAGGGTTGAGGATTGAGGATTGAGGATTGAGGATTGAGGTTTGAGGATAGAGGAATGAGATGTGAGGATTGAGTATTGAGGATTGAGCATTGAGGGTTGAGGGTTGAGGATTGAGGATTGACGATTGAGGATTGAGTATTGAGTATTGAGGATTGAGGATTGGGGATAGAGGATTGAGTATTGAGGATTGAGCATTGAGGATTGAGGGTTGAGGATTGAGGATTGAGGATTGAGGATTGAGGATAGAGGATTGAGGATTGAGCATTGAGCATTGAGGATTGAGGATTGAGGGTTGATTACTGAGGGTTGAGGATTGAGGATTGAGGTTTGAGGATTGATGATTGATGATCGAAGATTGAGGATTGAGGATTGAGGATTGAGGATTGAGGATTGATGATTGAGGATTGACGATTGAGGGTTGAGGATTGGGGATTGAGGGTTGAGGATTGATGGTTGTGGATTGAGGACTGACGATTGAGGATTGAGGATTGAGGATTGAGGATGGAGGATAGTGGATTCAGGATTGAGGATTGAGCATTGAGGATTGAGTGTTGGGGATTGAGGATTGAGGATTGACAGCTGAGGATTGCGGATTGACAATTGAGGGTTGAGGATTGAGGATTGAGGATTGATGATTGAGGATTGAGGATTCAGGATTGTGGATTGAGGACTGCGGATTGATGATTTAGGTTTGAAGATTGAGGATTGAAGATTCATGACTGATTATTGAAAACTGAGCGTTGAGGATATTCTATTGGGTATTGAGATTTGAGAATTGACGATGGAAGATTGAGGATAGAGTATTGATGGCTGCAGATTGAGTATTGAAGATTGAGGGTTGAGGATTGAGGATTGAGGATTGAGGATTGAGGATTGAGGATTGAGGATTGATATCTGAGGTTTGAGAATTGAGGATTGAGGATTGTGGATTGAGGATTGATGATTGAGGATTGAGCATTTAGGATTGCGTGTTGAGGATTGAAGATTGAGGATTGAGAATTGATGATTGAGGATTGAGGATTGAGGATTGAGGATTTAGGGTTGATTATTGAGGGTTGAGGATTGAGGGTTGATGATTGAGTATTGAGGATTTAAGATTGAGGGTTGATGATTGATGATTGAAGATTGAGGATTGAGTATTGAGGATATTCTATTGAGGATTGAAAATTGAGGATTGAGGATTGAGGATTGAGGATAGAGGATTGAGGTCTGAGGATTGAGGATTCAAGATTGAGGGTTGAGAATTGATGACTGAGGATTGAGGATTGAGGATTGTGCATTGAATATTGAGGATTGAGGTTTGATGACGGAGGATTGAGTATTGAGGATTGAGGATTGAGGTCTGAGGATTGAGGATTGAGAATTGATGGTTGAGTATTGAGGATTGAGCATTGAGTATTGAGTGTTGAGGATTGAAGATTGAGGATTGAGAATTGATGATTGAGGATTGAGGATTGAGGATTGAGGATTGAGCATTGAGTATTGAGGATTGAGGATTGAGGATTGAGGATTGATGGTTGAGGATTGAGGATTGACGATTCAGGATTGAGGATTGAACATTGAGTGTCGTTGACTGAGGATTGAGGGTTGAGGGTTGAAGATTGAGGATTGAGGACTGACGATTGAAGATTGAGGACTGAGTATTGAAAACTGAGAATTGAGGATATTCTATTGAGGATTGAAAATTGAGGATTGAGGATTGAAGATTGAGGATTAAGGGTTGAGGACTGAAGGTTGAGGTTAGAGGATTGACGATTGAGTACTGAGGATTGGGTATTTAGGATTGAGGATTGATGGCTGAGGATTGAGGATTGACGGTTGAGGATTGAGGATTGAGGATTGAGGATTGAGGATTGAGGATTGAGGATTTAGGGTTGATTATTGAGGGTTGAGGATTGAGGGTTGATGATTGAGGATTGAGGATTGAGGATTGAGCATTGAGGATTTAGTATTGAGGATTGAAGATTGCGGATTGAGAACTGATGATTGAGGATTGAAGATTGAGGACTGTGAATTGAAAACTGAGAATTGAGGATATTCTATTGAGGATTGAAAATTGATGATTGAGGATTGAGTATTGAGGATTAAGGCTTGTGGATTGAAGGTTGAGGTTTGAGGATTGATGATTGGGGATTGAGGATTGGGGATTGAGGATTGAGGATTGATGGTTGAGGATTGTGTATTGACGATTGAGGATTGAGGATTGAGGATTGAGGATTGAGGATAGACGATTGAGGACTGAGGATTGAGGATTGAAAATTGAAGATTGAGGATTGAGAATTGATGACTGAGGATTGAGGATTGAGGATTGTCCATTGAATATTGAAGATTGAGGTTTCAGGACGTAGGATTGAGGATTGAGGATTAAGGATTGAGGTCTGAGGATTGAGGATTGAGAATTGAGTGTTGAGTATTGAGGATTGAACATTGAGGATTGAGGGTTGAGGATTGAGTGGTGAGTATTGAGGATAGAGCATTGAGGATTGAGAGTTGAGAATTGAGGATTGAGGATGGAGGATTGAGGATTGAGGATTGAGGATTGAGGATTGAGGGTTGAGGATTGAGGATTGAATATTGAGGACTGAGTATTGAAAACTGAGAATTGAGGATATTCTATTGAGGGTTGAAGATTGAGGATTGAGCATTGAGGATTGAGGATTGAGGATTGAGGTTTGAGGATTGAGAATTGAGGATTGAGGATAGACGATTAAGGACTGAGGATTGAGGATTGAAGATTGAAGATTGAGGATTGAGAGTTGATGACTGAGGATTGAGGATTGAGGATTGTCCATTGAATATTGAAGATTGAGGTTTCAGGACGCAGGATTGAGGATTGAGGATTAAGGATTGAGGTCTGAGGATTGAGGATTGAGAATTGAGTGCTGAGTATTGAGGATTGAACATTGAGGATTGAGGGTTGAGGATTGAGTGGTGAGTATTCAGGATTGAGGATTGAGGATTGAGGGTTGAGAATAGAGGATTGAGGATTGAGGATTGAGGATTGAGGATTGAGGATTGAGGATTGAGGGTTGAGGATTGAGGATTGAGGATTGTGGATTGAGGATTGATGACTGAGGATTAAGCATTTAGGATTGCGTGTTGAGGATTGAAGATTGAGGATTGAGAATTGATGATTGAGGATTGAGGATTGAGGATTGAGGATTTAGGGTTGATTATTGAGGGTTGAGGATTGAGGGTTGATGATTGAGGATTGAGGATTGAGGAATGAGCATTGAGGATTTAGTGTTGAGGATTGAAGATTGCGGATTGAGAACTGATGATTGAGGATTGAAGATTGAGGACTGTGAATTGAAAACTGAGAATTGAGGATATTCTATTGAGGATTGAAAATTGATGATTGTGGATTGCGTATTGAGGATTAAGGCTTGTGGATTGAAGGTTGTGGTTTGAGGATTGATGATTGAGGATTGAGGATGGGGGATTGAAGATTGAGGATTGATGGTTGAGGATTGTGTATTGACGATTGGGGATTGAGGATTGAGGATTGAGGATTGGGGATAGACGATTGAGGACTGAGGATTGAGGATTGAAGATTGAAGGTTGAGGATTGAGAATTGATGACTGAGGATTGAGGACTGTGCATTGAATATTGAGGATTGAGGTTTCAGGACGTAGGATTGAGGATTGAGGATTAAGGATTGAGGTCTGAGGATTGAGTATTGAGAATTGAGTGTTGAGTATTGAGGATTGAACATTGAGGATTGAGGGTTGAGGATTGAGTGGTGAGTATTGAGGATAGAGCATAGAGGATTGAGGGTTGAGAATTGAGGATTGAGGATAGAGGATTGAGGATTGAGGATTGACGATTGAGGATTGAGGGTTGAGGATTGAGGATTGAGGATTGAGGATTGAGGTTTGAGGATAGAGGAATGAGATGTGAGGATTGAGTATTGAGGATTGAGCATTGAGGGTTGAGGGTTGAGGATTGAGGATTGACGATTGAGGATTGAGTATTGAGTATTGAGGATTGAGGATTGGGGATAGAGGATTGAGTATTGAGGATTGAGCATTGAGGATTGAGGGTTGAGGATTGAGGATTGAGGATTGAGGATTGAGGATAGAGGATTGAGGATTGAGCATTGAGCATTGAGGATTGAGGATTGAGGGTTGATTACTGAGGGTTGAGGATTGAGGATTGAGGATTGAGGTTTGAGGATTGATGATTGATGATCGAAGATTGAGGATTGAGGATTGAGGATTGAGGATTGAGGATTGATGATTGAGGATTGACGATTGAGGGTTGAGGATTGGGGATTGAGGGTTGAGGATTGATGGTTGTGGATTGAGGACTGACGATTGAGGATTGAGGATTGAGGATTGAGGATGGAGGATAGTGGATTCAGGATTGAGGATTGAGCATTGAGGATTGAGTGTTGGGGATTGAGGATTGAGGATTGACAGCTGAGGATTGCGGATTGACAATTGAGGGTTGAGGATTGAGGATTGAGGATTGATGATTGAGGATTGAGGATTCAGGATTGTGGATTGAGGACTGCGGATTGATGATTTAGGTTTGAAGATTGAGGATTGAAGATTCATGACTGATTATTGAAAACTGAGCGTTGAGGATATTCTATTGGGTATTGAGATTTGAGAATTGACGATGGAAGATTGAGGATAGAGTATTGATGGCTGCAGATTGAGTATTGAAGATTGAGGGTTGAGGATTGAGGATTGAGGATTGAGGATTGAGGATTGAGGATTGAGGATTGATATCTGAGGTTTGAGAATTGAGGATTGAGGATTGTGGATTGAGGATTGATGATTGAGGATTGAGCATTTAGGATTGCGTGTTGAGGATTGAAGATTGAGGATTGAGAATTGATGATTGAGGATTGAGGATTGAGGATTGAGGATTTAGGGTTGATTATTGAGGGTTGAGGATTGAGGGTTGATGATTGAGTATTGAGGATTTAAGATTGAGGGTTGATGATTGATGATTGAAGATTGAGGATTGAGTATTGAGGATATTCTATTGAGGATTGAAAATTGAGGATTGAGGATTGAGGATTGAGGATAGAGGATTGAGGTCTGAGGATTGAGGATTCAAGATTGAGGGTTGAGAATTGATGACTGAGGATTGAGGATTGAGGATTGTGCATTGAATATTGAGGATTGAGGTTTGATGACGGAGGATTGAGTATTGAGGATTGAGGATTGAGGTCTGAGGATTGAGGATTGAGAATTGATGGTTGAGTATTGAGGATTGAGCATTGAGTATTGAGTGTTGAGGATTGAAGATTGAGGATTGAGAATTGATGATTGAGGATTGAGGATTGAGGATTGAGGATTGAGCATTGAGTATTGAGGATTGAGAATTGAGGATTGAGGATTGATGGTTGAGGATTGAGGATTGACGATTCAGGATTGAGGATTGAACATTGAGTGTCGTTGACTGAGGATTGAGGGTTGAGGGTTGAAGATTGAGGATTGAGGACTGACGATTGAAGATTGAGGACTGAGTATTGAAAACTGAGAATTGAGGATATTCTATTGAGGATTGAAAATTGAGGATTGAGGATTGAAGATTGAGGATTAAGGGTTGAGGACTGAAGGTTGAGGTTAGAGGATTGACGATTGAGTACTGAGGATTGGGTATTTAGGATTGAGGATTGATGGCTGAGGATTGAGGATTGACGGTTGAGGATTGAGGATTGAGGATTGAGGATTGAGGATTGAGGATTTAGGGTTGATTATTGAGGGTTGAGGATTGAGGGTTGATGATTGAGGATTGAGGATTGAGGATTGAGCATTGAGGATTTAGTATTGAGGATTGAAGATTGCGGATTGAGAACTGATGATTGAGGATTGAAGATTGAGGACTGTGAATTGAAAACTGAGAATTGAGGATATTCTATTGAGGATTGAAAATTGATGATTGAGGATTGAGTATTGAGGATTAAGGCTTGTGGATTGAAGGTTGAGGTTTGAGGATTGATGATTGGGGATTGAGGATTGGGGATTGAGGATTGAGGATTGATGGTTGAGGATTGTGTATTGACGATTGAGGATTGAGGATTGAGGATTGAGGATTGAGGATAGACGATTGAGGACTGAGGATTGAGGATTGAAAATTGAAGATTGAGGATTGAGAATTGATGACTGAGGATTGAGGATTGAGGATTGTCCATTGAATATTGAAGATTGAGGTTTCAGGACGTAGGATTGAGGATTGAGGATTAAGGATTGAGGACTGAGGATTGAGGATTGAGAATTGAGTGTTGAGTATTGAGGATTGAACATTGAGGATTGAGGGTTGAGGATTGAGTGGTGAGTATTGAGGATAGAGCATTGAGGATTGAGAGTTGAGAATTGAGGGATTGAGGATTGAGGATTGAGGATTGAGGATTGAGGATTGAGGATTGAGGGTTGAGGATTGAGGATTGAATATTGAGGACTGAGTATTGAAAACTGAGAATTGAGGATATTCTATTGAGGGTTGAAGATTGAGGATTGAGCATTGAGGATTGAGGATTGAGGATTGAGGTTTGAGGATTGAGAATTGAGGATTGAGGATAGACGATTAAGGACTGAGGATTGAGGATTGAAGATTGAAGATTGAGGATTGAGAGTTGATGACTGAGGATTGAGGATTGAGGATTGTCCATTGAATATTGAAGATTGAGGTTTCAGGACGCAGGATTGAGGATTGAGGATTAAGGATTGAGGTCTGAGGATTGAGGATTGAGAATTGAGTGCTGAGTATTGAGGATTGAACATTGAGGATTGAGGGTTGAGGATTGAGTGGTGAGTATTCAGGATTGAGGATTGAGGATTGAGGGTTGAGAATTGAGGATTGAGGATTGAGGATTGAGGATTGAGGATTGAGGATTGAGGATTGAGGGTTGAGGATTGAGGATTGAGGATTGTGGATTGAGGATTGATGACTGAGGATTAAGCATTTAGGATTGCGTGTTGAGGATTGAAGATTGAGGATTGAGAATTGATGATTGAGGATTGAGGATTGAGGATTGAGGATTTAGGGTTGATTATTGAGGGTTGAGGATTGAGGGTTGATGATTGAGGATTGAGGATTGAGGAATGAGCATTGAGGATTTAGTGTTGAGGATTGAAGATTGCGGATTGAGAACTGATGATTGAGGATTGAAGATTGAGGACTGTGAATTGAAAACTGAGAATTGAGGATATTCTATTGAGGATTGAAAATTGATGATTGTGGATTGCGTATTGAGGATTAAGGCTTGTGGATTGAAGGTTGTGGTTTGAGGATTGATGATTGAGGATCGAGGATGGGGGATTGAAGATTGAGGATTGATGGTTGAGGATTGTGTATTGACGATTGGGGATTGAGGATTGAGGATTGAGGATTGGGGATAGACGATTGAGGACTGAGGATTGAGGATTGAAGATTGAAGGTTGAGGATTGAGAATTGATGACTGAGGATTGAGGACTGTGCATTGAATATTGAGGATTGAGGTTTCAGGACGTAGGATTGAGGATTGAGGATTAAGGATTGAGGTCTGAGGATTGAGTATTGAGAATTGAGTGTTGAGTATTGAGGATTGAACATTGAGGATTGAGGGTTGAGGATTGAGTGGTGAGTATTGAGGATAGAGCATAGAGGATTGAGGGTTGAGAATTGAGGATTGAGGATAGAGGATTGAGGATTGAGGATTGACGATTGAGGATTGAGGGTTGAGGATTGAGGATTGAGGATTGAGGATTGAGGTTTGAGGATAGAGGAATGAGATGTGAGGATTGAGTATTGAGGATTGAGCATTGAGGGTTGAGGGTTGAGGATTGAGGATTGACGATTGAGGATTGAGTATTGAGTATTGAGGATTGAGGATTGGGGATAGAGGATTGAGTATTGAGGATTGAGCATTGAGGATTGAGGGTTGAGGATTGAGGATTGAGGATTGAGGATTGAGGATAGAGGATTGAGGATTGAGCATTGAGCATTGAGGATTGAGGATTGAGGGTTGATTACTGAGGGTTGAGGATTGAGGATTGAGGATTGAGGTTTGAGGATTGATGATTGATGATCGAAGATTGAGGATTGAGGATTGAGGATTGAGGATTGAGGATTGATGATTGAGGATTGACGATTGAGGGTTGAGGATTGGGGATTGAGGGTTGAGGATTGATGGTTGTGGATTGAGGACTGACGATTGAGGATTGAGGATTGAGGATTGAGGATGGAGGATAGTGGATTCAGGATTGAGGATTGAGCATTGAGGATTGAGTGTTGGGGATTGAGGATTGAGGATTGACAGCTGAGGATTGCGGATTGACAATTGAGGGTTGAGGATTGAGGATTGAGGATTGATGATTGAGGATTGAGGATTCAGGATTGTGGATTGAGGACTGCGGATTGATGATTTAGGTTTGAAGATTGAGGATTGAAGATTCATGACTGATTATTGAAAACTGAGCGTTGAGGATATTCTATTGGGTATTGAGATTTGAGAATTGACGATGGAAGATTGAGGATAGAGTATTGATGGCTGCAGATTGAGTATTGAAGATTGAGGGTTGAGGATTGAGGATTGAGGATTGAGGATTGAGGATTGAGGATTGAGGATTGAGGATTGATATCTGAGGTTTGAGAATTGAGGATTGAGGATTGTGGATTGAGGATTGATGATTGAGGATTGAGCATTTAGGATTGCGTGTTGAGGATTGAAGATTGAGGATTGAGAATTGATGATTGAAAACTGAGAATTGAGGATATTCTATTGAGGATTGAAAATTGAGGATTGAGGATTGAGGATTGAGGATCAAGGGTTGAGGACTGAAGGTTGAGGTTAGAGGATTGACGATTGAGGATTGAGGATTGGGTATTGAGGATTGAGGATTGATGGCTGAGGATTGAGGATTGACGGTTGAGGATTGAGGATTGAGGATTGAGGATTGAGGATTGAGGATAGAGGATTGAGGATTGAGCATTGAGCATTGAGGATTGAGGATTGAGGGTTCATTACTGAGGGTTGAGGATTGAGGATTGAGGATTGAGGATTGAGGATTGATGATTGATGATCGAAGATTGAGGATTGAGGATTGAGGATTGAGGATTGGGGATAGAGGATTGAGTATTGAGGATTGAGCATTGAGGATTGAGGGTTGAGGATTGAGGATTGAGGATTGAGGATTGAGGATTGAGGGTTGAGGATTGAGGATTGAGGATTGAGGATTGAAGATTGAGGATTGAGGATTGGCGGTCGATGATTTAAGATTGAAGATTGAGGATTGAGCATTGAGCATTGAATATTGATGAGTCTAGGTTGAGGTTCGAGTGTTGAGAATTGATGTTTGAGGTTTGAGATTTGAAGATTGAAGATTGTGGATTGAGTATTGAAAACTGAGAATTGAGGATATTATACTGAAGATTGTTGATTAAGAATTGAGGATTGAGGATTGATGGTAGAGACTGTGGGTTGAGGATTGAGCGTTGAGGATTGAGGATTGAAGGTTGAGCATTGAGGTGTGGTGTTGAAGAATGAGGTTTGAGAATTGATGATGGAGGATTGAGGATTGAGATTTGAGAATTGATGATTGACAATTGAATTTTCGGGATTGAGGAATGAGGATTGATGATTGAGGATTGAGGATTGAGGATTGAGTATTGAGGATTGAGGATTGAGCATTGAGGATTGCGTATTGAGGACTGAGTATTGTGGATTGAGGTTTGAGCATTGAGGATTGATGATTGAGGATTGGGAATTCAGGATTGTGGATTGAGGACTGCGGATTGATGATTTAGGTTAGAAGATTGAGGATTGAAGATTCATGACTGATTATTGAAAGCTGAGCGTTGAGGATATTCTATTGGGTATTGAGATTTGAGAATTGACGATGGAAGATTGAGGATAGAGTATTGATGGCTGCAGATTGAGTATTGAAGATTGAGGATTGAGGATTGAGGATTGAGGATTGAGGATTGAGGATTGAGGATTGAGGATTGAGGATTGATATTTGAGGTTTGAGAATTGAGGATTGAGGATTGTGGATTGAGGATTGATGATTGAGGATTGAGCATTTAGGATTGCGTGTTGAGGATTGAAGATTGAGGATTGAGAATTGATGATTGAGGATTGAGGATTGAGGATTGAGGATTTAGGGTTGATTATTGAGGGTTGAGGATTGAGGGTTGATGATTGAGTATTGAGGATTTAAGATTGAGGGTTGATGATTGATGATTGAA
This sequence comes from Calliopsis andreniformis, assembly GCF_051401765.1. Lineage (NCBI taxonomy): Eukaryota > Metazoa > Arthropoda > Insecta > Hymenoptera > Andrenidae > Calliopsis > Calliopsis andreniformis. The sequence continues at coordinate 115,119 of NW_027480611.1, read as the reverse complement.
GATTGAGGATTGAGTATTGAGGATATTCTATTGAGGATTGAAAATTGAGGATTGAGGATTGAGGATTGAGGATAGAGGATTGAGGTCTGAGGATTGAGGATTCAAGATTGAGGGTTGAGAATTGATGACTGAGGATTGAGGATTGAGGATTGTGCATTGAATATTGAGGATTGAGGTTTGATGACGGAGGATTGAGTATTGAGGATTGAGGATTGAGGTCTGAGGATTGAGGATTGAGAATTGATGGTTGAGTATTGAGGATTGAGCATTGAGTATTGAGTGTTGAGGATTGAAGATTGAGGATTGAGAATTGATGATTGAGGATTGAGGATTGAGGATTGAGGATTGAGCATTGAGTATTGAGGATTGAGGATTGAGGATTGAGGATTGATGGTTGAGGATTGAGGATTGACGATTCAGGATTGAGGATTGAACATTGAGTGTCGTTGACTGAGGATTGAGGGTTGAGGGTTGAAGATTGAGGATTGAGGACTGACGATTGAAGATTGAGGACTGAGTATTGAAAACTGAGAATGGAGGATATTCTATTGAGGATTGAAAATTGAGGATTGAGGATTGAGGATTAAGGGTTGAGGACTGAAGGTTGAGGTTAGAGGATTGACGATTGAGTACTGAGGATTGGGTATTTAGGATTGAGGATTGATGGCTGAGGATTGAGGATTGACGGTTGAGGATTGAGGATTGAGGATTGAGGATTGAGGATTGAGGATTGAGGATTTAGGGTTGATTATTGAGGGTTGAGGATTGAGGGTTGATGATTGAGGATTGAGGATTGAGGATTGAGCATTGAGGATTTAGTATTGAGGATTGAAGATTGCGGATTGAGAACTGATGATTGAGGATTGAAGATTGAGGACTGTGAATTGAAAACTGAGAATTGAGGATATTCTATTGAGGATTGAAAATTGATGATTGAGGATTGAGTATTGAGGATTAAGGCTTGTGGATTGAAGGTTGAGGTTTGAGGATTGATGATTGGGGATTGAGGATTGGGGATTGAGGATTGAGGATTGATGGTTGAGGATTGTGTATTGACGATTGAGGATTGAGGATTGAGGATTGAGGATTGAGGATAGACGATTGAGGACTGAGGATTTAGGATTGAAAATTGAAGATTGAGGATTGAGAATTGATGACTGAGGATTGAGGATTGAGGATTGTCCATTGAATATTGAAGATTGAGGTTTCAGGACGTAGGATTGAGGATTGAGGATTAAGGATTGAGGTCTGAGGATTGAGGATTGAGAATTGAGTGTTGAGTATTGAGGATTGAACATTGAGGATTGAGGGTTGAGGATTGAGTGGTGAGTATTGAGGATAGAGCATTGAGGATTGAGAGTTGAGAATTGAGGATTGAGGATTGAGGATTGAGGATTGAGGATTGAGGATTGAGGATTGAGGGTTGAGGATTGAGGATTGAATATTGAGGACTGAGTATTGAAAACTGAGAATTGAGGATATTCTATTGAGGGTTGAAGATTGAGGATTGAGCATTGAGGATTGAGGATTGAGGATTGAGGTTTGAGGATTGAGAATTGAGGATTGAGGATAGACGATTAAGGACTGAGGATTGAGGATTGAAGATTGAAGATTGAGGATTGAGAGTTGATGACTGAGGATTGAGGATTGAGGATTGTCCATTGAATATTGAAGATTGAGGTTTCAGGACGCAGGATTGAGGATTGAGGATTAAGGATTGAGGTCTGAGGATTGAGGATTGAGAATTGAGTGCTGAGTATTGAGGATTGAACATTGAGGATTGAGGGTTGAGGATTGAGTGGTGAGTATTCAGGATTGAGGATTGAGGATTGAGGGTTGAGAATTGAGGATTGAGGATTGAGGATTGAGGATTGAGGATTGAGGATTGAGGATTGAGGGTTGAGGATTGAGGATTGAGGATTGTGGATTGAGGATTGATGACTGAGGATTGAGCATTTAGGATTGCGTGTTGAGGATTGAAGATTGAGGATTGAGAATTGATGATTGAGGATTGAGGATTGAGGATTGAGGATTTAGGGTTGATTATTGAGGGTTGAGGATTGAGGGTTGATGATTGAGGATTGAGGATTGAGGAATGAGCATTGAGGATTTAGTGTTGAGGATTGAAGATTGCGGATTGAGAACTGATGATTGAGGATTGAAGATTGAGGACTGTGAATTGAAAACTGAGAATTGAGGATATTCTATTGAGGATTGAAAATTGATGATTGTGGATTGAGTATTGAGGATTAAGGCTTGTGGATTGAAGGTTGTGGTTTGAGGATTGATGATTGAGGATTGAGGATGGGGGATTGAAGATTGAGGATTGATGGTTGAGGATTGTGTATTGACGATTGGGGATTGAGGATTGAGGATTGAGGATTGGGGATAGACGATTGAGGACTGAGGATTGAGGATTGAAGATTGAAGGTTGAGGATTGAGAATTGATGACTGAGGATTGAGGACTGTGCATTGAATATTGAGGATTGAGGTTTCAGGACGTAGGATTGAGGATTGAGGATTAAGGATTGAGGTCTGAGGATTGAGTATTGAGAATTGAGTGTTGAGTATTGAGGATTGAACATTGAGGATTGAGGGTTGAGGATTGAGTGGTGAGTATTGAGGATAGAGCATAGAGGATTGAGGGTTGAGAATTGAGGATTGAGGATAGAGGATTGAGGATTGAGGATTGACGATTGAGGATTGAGGGTTGAGGATTGAGGATTGAGGATTGAGGATTGAGGTTTGAGGATAGAGGAATGAGATGTGAGGATTGAGTATTGAGGATTGAGCATTGAGGGTTGAGGGTTGAGGATTGACGATTGACGATTGAGGATTGAGTATTGAGTATTGAGGATTGAGGATTGGGGATAGAGGATTGAGTATTGAGGATTGAGCATTGAGGATTGAGGGTTGAGGATTGAGGATTGAGGATTGAGTATTGAGGATTGAGGATTGAGCATTGAGGATTGCGTATTGAGGACTGAGTATTGTGGATTGAGGTTTGAGCATTGAGGATTGATGATTGAGGATTGGGAATTCAGGATTGTGGATTGAGGACTGCGGATTGATGATTTAGGTTAGAAGATTGAGGATTGAAGATTCATGACTGATTATTGAAAACTGAGCGTTGAGGATATTCTATTGGGTATTGAGATTTGAGAATTGACGATGGAAGATTGAGGATAGAGTATTGATGGCTGCAGATTGAGTATTGAAGATTGAGGATTGAGGATTGAGGATTGAGGATTGGGGATTGAGGATTGAGGATTGAGTATTGATATTTGAGGTTTGAGAATTGAGGATTGAGGATTGTGGATTGAGGATTGATGATTGAGGATTGAGAATTGATGATTGAGGATTGAGGATTGAGGATTGAGTATTTAGGGTTGATTATTGAGGGTTGATGATTGATGATTGAAGATTGAGGATTGAGTATTGAGGATATTCTATTTAGGATTGAAAATTGAGGATTGAGGATTGAGGATTGAGGATAGAGGATTGAGGTCTGAGGATTGAGGGTTCAAGATTGAGGGTTGAGAATTGATGACTGAGGATTGAGGATTGAGGATTGTGCATTCAATATTGAGGATTGAGGTTTGATGACGGAGGATTGAGTATTGAGGATTGAGGATTGAGGTCTGAGGATTGAGGATTGAGAATTGATGGTTGAGTGTTGAGGATTGAGCATTGAGTATTGAGTGTTGAGGATTGAAGATTGAGGATTGAGAATTGATGATTGAGGATTGAGGATTGAGGATTGAGGATTGAGCATTGAGTATTGAGGATTGAGGATTGAGGATTGAGGATTGATGGTTGAGGATTGAGGATTGACGATTCAGGATTGAGGATTGGACATTGAGTGTCGTTGACTGAGGATTGAGGGTTGAGGGTTGAAGATTGAGGATTGAGGACTGACGATTGAAGATTGAGGACTGAGTATTGAAAACTGAGAATTGAGGATATTCTATTGAGGATTGAAAATTGAGGATTGAGGATTGGGGATTGAGGATTAAGGGTTGAGGACTGAAGGTTGAGGTTAGAGGATTGACGATTGAGTATTGAGGATTGGGTATTGAGGATTGAGGATTGATGGCTGAGGATTGAGGATTGACGGTTGAGGATTGAGGATTGAGGATTGAGGATTGAGGATTGAGGATAGAGGATTGAGGATTGAGCATTGAGCATTGAGGATTGAGGATTGAGGGTTGATTACTGAGGGTTGAGGATTGAGGATTGAGGATTGAGGATTGAGGATTGATGATTGATGATCGAAGATTGAGAATTGAGTGTTGAGTATTGAGGATTGAGCATTGAGGATTGAGGGTTGAGGGTTGAGGATATTCTATTGAGGATTGAAAATTGAGAATTGACGATTGAGGATTGAGGATTAAGCGTTGAGGACTAAAGGTTGAGGTTTGAGGGTTGACGATTGAGGATTGAGGATTGGGGGTTGGGGATTGTGGATTGATGGCTGAGGATTGCGGATTGACGATTAAGGATTGAGGGTTGAGGATAGGGGATTGAGGACTGAGGATTGAGGATTGAAGATTGAGGATTGAGAATTGATGGTTGAGGATTGAGGACTGAGGATTGAGGGTTGATTACTGAGGGTTGAGGATTGAGGGTTGAGGACTCAGTATTGAAGATTGAGGATTGATGATTGATGATCGAAGATTGAGGACTGAGAATTCAGGATTGAGGATTGAGGATTGAGGATTGAGGATTGACGTTAGAGGATTGAGGGTTGAACATTGAGGATTGAGGACTGACGATTGAAGATTGAGGTCTGAGTATTGGAAACTGAGAATTGAGAATATACTATTGAGGAATGAAAATTGAGGATTTAGGATTGAGGATTGAGGATTAAGGGTCGAGGATTGAAGGTTGAGGTTTGAGGATTGTCGATTGAGGATTGAGGATTGGGGATTGAGGATTGAGGATAGAGGATTGAGGATTGAGGATTGAGGATTGAGAATTGATGACTGAGGATTGAGGATTGAGAATTATGCATTGAATATTGAGGATTCAGGTCTGAGGACGCAGGCTTGAGGATTGAGGATTGAGGATTGAGGTTTGAGGATTGAGGATTGAGAATTGAGTGTTGAGTATTGAGGATTGAGCATTGAGGGTTGAGGGTTGAGGATTGAGGATTGAGGATTGGGGATTGAGGATTGAGGATTGAGGATTGAGGGTTGAGGGTTGAGGATTGAGGATTGAGGATTGAGCATTGAGGATTGAGGGTTGAGGATTGAGGATTGAGGATTGAGGATTGACAATTGAGGATTCAGGATTGAGGATTGAGGATTGATGATTGAGGATTGACGTTTGAGGATTGAGGATTGGGGATTGAGGGTTGAGGATTGATGGTTGTGGATTGAGGACTGACGATTGAGGATTGAGGATTGAGGATTGAGGATGGAGGATAGTGGATTGAGGATTGAGGATTGAGCATTGAGGATTGAGTGTTGGGGGTTGAAGGTTGAGGATTGAGAATTGATGGTTGAGGATTGAAGACTGAGGATTGGGGGTTGATTACTGAGGGTTGTGGATTGAGGGTTGAGGACTCAGTATTGAAGATTGAGGATTGATGATTGATGATCGAAGATTGAGGATTGAGGATTGAGGGTTGAGGATTAAGGATTGAGGATTGAGGATTGATGTTTGAGGATTGAGTGTTGAAGATTGAGGATTGAGGAATGACGATTGAAGATTGAGGACTGCGTATTGAAAACTGAGGATTGAGAATATACTACTGAGGACTGAGAATTGTGGATTTAGGATTGAGGATTGAGGATTAAGGGACGTGGATTGAAGGTTGAGGTTTGATGATTGAGGATTGACGATTGAGGATTGAGAATTGAGTGTTGAGTATTGAGGATTGAAGATTGAGGATTGAGAATTGATGACTGAGGACTGAGGAATGAGGATTGTGCATTGAATATTGAGGATTGAGGTATGAGGACGGAGGATTGATGATTGAGGATTGAGGATTGCGGTTTGAGGATAGAGGATTGAGAATTGAGGATTGAGTATTGAGGATTGAGCATTGAGTATTGAGGATTGAGGACTGAGGATTGAGGATTGATGGTTGAGGATTGAGGATTGAGGATTAAGGGTTGAGGACTGAAGGTTGAGGTTAGAGGATTGACGATTGAGGATTGAGGATTGGGTATTGAGGATTGAGGATTGATGTTTGAGGATTGAGGGTTGAAGATTGAGGATTGAGGACTGACGATTGAAGATTGAGGTCTGAGTACTGGAAACTGAGAATTGAGAATATACTATTGAGGAATGAAAATTGAGGATTTAGGATTGAGGATTGAGGATTAAGCGTCGAGGATTGAAGGTTCAGGTTTGAGGATTGTCGATTGAGGATTGAGGATTGGGGATTGAGGATTGGGTATTGAGGATTGAGGATTGAGGATTGAGGATTGAGAATTGATGACTGAGGATTGAGGATTGAGAATTGTGCATTGAATATTGAGGATTCAGGTCAGAGGACGCAGGCTTGAGGATTGAGGATTGAGGATTGAGAATTGAGGATTAAGGGTCGAGGATTGAAGGTTGAGGTTTGAGGATTGTCGATTGAGGATTGAGGATTGGGGATTGAGGATTGAGGACAGAGGATTGAGGATTGAGGATTGAGGATTGAGAATTGATGACTGAGGATTGAGCATTGAGAATTGTGCATTGAATATTGAGGATTGAGGTCTGAGGACGCAGGCTTGAGGATTGAGGATTGAGGATTGAGGTTTGAGGATTGAGGATTGAGAATTGAGTGTTGAGTATTGAGGATTGAGCATTGAGGATTGAGGGTTGAGGATTGAGGATTAAGGGTTGAGGATTGAGGATTCAGGATTGAGGATTGGGGGTTGAGGATTGAGGATTGAGGATTGAGGATTGAGCATTGAGGATTGAGGGTTGAGGATTGAGGATTGAGGATTGAGGATTGACAATTGAGGATTGAGGATTGAGGATTGAGGATTGATGATTGACGATTGAAGATTGAGGATAGGGGATTGAGGATTGATGATTGATGATCGAAGATTGAGGACTGAGAATTGAGGATTGAGGATTGAGGATTGAGGATTGAGGATTGATGTTTGAGGATTGAGGGTTGAAGATTGAGGATTGAGGACTGACGATTGAAGATTGAGGTCTGTGTATTGGAAACTGAGAATTGAGAATATACTATTGAGGACTGAAAATTGAGGATTTAGGATTGAGGATTGAGGATTAAGGGTCGAGGATTGAAGTTTGAGGTTTGAGGATTGTCGATTGAGGATTGAGGATTGAGGATCGAGGATTGAGGATTGAGGTATGAGTATTGAGGATTGAGAATTGAGGATTGATGGTTGAGGATTGACGATTGAGGATTGAGGATTGAGGATTGAAGATTGAGGATTGAGGATTGAGGATTGAGGACTGAGGATAGAGGATTGAGGACTGTGGATTGAGGGTTGAAGATTGAGCATTGAGGATTGAGTGTTGAGGATTGAGGATTGAGGATTGAGCATTGAATATTGAGGATTGAATATTGAGGACTGAGTATTGAAAACTGAGAATTGAGGATATTCTATTGAGGATTGAAAATTGAGGATTGAGGATTCAGGATTGGGGATTAAGGGTTGAGGATTGGTGGTTGAGGTTTGAGGATTGACGATTGGGGATTGTGCATTGGGGATTGAGGATTGATGATTGATGATTGAGGATTGATGGTTGAGTATTGAGGATTGACGATTCAGGATTGAGGATTGAAGATTGAGTGTCGTTGACTGAGAATTGAGGATTAAGTGTCGAGGATTGAAGGTTGAGGTTCGAGGATTGTCGATTGAGGATTGAGGATTGGGGATTGAGGATTGAGGATAGAGGATTGAGAATTGATGACTGAGGATTGAGGATTGAGGATTGTGCATTGAACATTGACGATTGTGGTTTGAGGACGGAGGATTGAGGATTGAGGATTGAGGGTTGAGGTTTGAGGAATGTGGATTGAGAATTGGGTGTTGAGTATTGAGGATTGAGCATTGAGGATTGAGGGTTGAGGATTGAGTGTCGTGGACTGAGGATTGAGAATTGAGGGTTGAAGATTGAGGATTGAGGACTGACGATTGAAGATTGAGGACTGAGTTTTGAAAACTGAGAATTGAGAATATTCTATTGAGGATTGAAAATTGAGGATTGAGGATTGATTTTTGAGGATTAAGGGTTGAGGACTGAAGGTTGAGGTTTGAGGATTGACGATTGAGGATTGAGGATTGGGTATTGAGGATTGAGGATTGATGGCTGAGGATTGAGGATTGACGATTGAGGATTGAGGATTGAGGATTGAGGATTGAGGTTTGAGGATAGAGGGTTGAGGATTGAGCATTGAGTATTGAGGATTGAGGATTGAGGGTTGATTACTGAGGGTTGAGGATTGAGGGTTGAGGATTGAGGATTGAGGATTGATGATTGAGGATTGATGAGTGATGATTGAGGATTGAGGATTGAGTATTGAGGCTTGAGTATTGAGGATTGAGGATTGATGGTTGAGGTTTGAGGATTGAAGATTGAGGATTGTGGATTGTGGATTGGGGATTGGGGATTGAGGATTGATGGTTGAGGATTGAGGATTGACGATTGATGATTGAGGATTGAGGATTGAGGATTGAGGATTAAGGCTTGTGGATTGAAGGTTGAGGTTTGAGGATTGATGATTGGGGATTGAGGATTGGGGATTGGGGATTGAGGATTGATGGTTGAGGATTGTGTATTGACGATTGAGGATTGAGGATTGAGGATTGAGGATTGAGGATAGACGATTGAGGACTGAGGATTGGGGATTGAAGATTGAAGATTGAGGATTGAGAATTGATGACTGAGGATTGAGGATTGAGGATTGTCCATTGAATATTGAAGATTGAGGTTTCAGGACGTAGGATTGAGGATTGAGGATTAAGGATTGAGGTCTGAGGATTGAGGATTGAGAATTGAGTGTTGAGTATTGAGGATTGAACATTGAGGATTGAGGGTTGAGGATTGAGTGGTGAGTATCGAGGATAGAGAATTGAGGATTGAGAGTTGAGAATTGAGGATCGAGGATTGAGGATTGAGGATTGAGGATTGAGGATTGAGGATTGAGGGTTGAGGATTGAGGATTGAATATTGAGGACTGAGTATTGAAAACTGAGAATTGAGGATATTCTATTGAGGGTTGAAGATTGAGGATTGAGCATTGAGGATTGAGGATTGAGGATTGAGGTTTGAGGATTGAGGATTGAGGATTGAGGATAGACGATTAAGGACTGAGGATTGAGGATTGAAGATTGAAGATTGAGGATTGAGAATTGATGACTGAGGATTGAGGATTGAGGATTGTCCATTGAATATTGAAGATTGAGGTTTCAGGACTTAGGATTGAGGATTGAGGATTAAGGATTGAGGTCTGAGGATTGAGGATTGAGAATTGAGTGCTGAGTATTGAGGATTGAACATTGAGGATTGAGGGTTGAGGATTGAGTGGTGAGTATTCAGGATTGAGGATTGAGGATTGAGGGTTGAGAATTGAGGATTGAGGATTGAGGATTGAGGATTGAGGATTGAGGATTGAGGATTGAGGGTTGAGGATTGAGGATTGAGGATTGTGGATTGAGGATTGATGATTGAGGATTGAGCATTTAGGATTGCGTGTTGAGGATTGAAGATTGAGGATTGAGAATTGATGATTGAGGATTGAGGATTGAGGATTGAGGATTTAGGGTTGATTATTGAGGGTTGAGGATTGAGGGTTGATGATTGAGGATTGAGGATTGAGGAATGAGCATTGAGGATTTAGTGTTGAGGATTGAAGATTGCGGATTGAGAACTGATGATTGAGGATTGAAGATTGAGGACTGTGAATTGAAAACTGAGAATTGAGGATATTCCATTGAGGATTGAAAATTGATGATTGAGGATTGAGTATTGAGGATTAAGGCTTGCGGATTGAAGGTTGTGGTTTGAGGATTGATGATTGAGGATTGAGGATGGGGGATTGAAGATTGAGGATTGATGGTTGAGGATTGTGTATTGACGATTGGGGATTGAGGATTGAGGATTGAAGATTGAGGATTGAGAATTGATGGTTGAGGATTGAGGACTGACGATTGATGGTTGATCACTGAGGGTTGAGGATTGAGTGTTGAGGACTCAGTATTGAAGATTGAGGATTGATGATTGATGATCGAAGATTGAGGACTGAGAATTGAGGATTGAGAATTGAAGATTGAGGATTGAGGATTGATGTTTGAGGATTGAGGGTTGAGAATTGAGGATTGAGGATTGAGGATTGAGGATTGAGGATTGACGATTGAGGATTGAGGGTTGAGGATTGAGGATTGAGGATTGAGGATTGAGGTTTGAGGATAGAGGAATGAGATGTGAGGATTGAGTATTGAGGATTGAGCATTGAGGGTTGAGGGTTGAGGATTGAGGATTGACGATTGAGGATTGAGTATTGAGTATTGAGGATTGAGGATTGGGGATAGAGGATTGAGTATTGAGGATTGAGCATTGAGGATTGAGGGTTGAGGATTGAGGATTGAGGATTGAGGTGTGGTGTTGAAGAATGAGGTTTGAGAATTGATGATGGAGGATTGAGGATTGAGATTTGAGAATTGAGGATTGACAATTGAATTTTCGGGATTGAGGATTGAGGATTGAGGATTGCGTATTGAGGATTGAGTATTGTGGATTGAGGTTTGAGCATTGAGGATTGATGATTGAGTATTGAGGATTCAGGATTGTGGATTGAGGACTGCGGATTGATGATTCAGTTTTGAAGATTGAGGATTGAAGATTCATGACTGATTATTGAAAACTGAGCGTTGAGGATATTCTATTGGGTATTGAGATTTGAGAATTGACGATGGAAGATTGAGGATAGAGTATTGATGGCTGCAGATTGAGTATTGAAGGTTGAGGATTGAGGATTGAGGATTGAGGATTGAGGATTGAGGATTGATATTTGAGGGTTGAGGGTTGAAGATTGAGGATTGAGGACTGACGATTGAAGATTGAGGACTGAGTATTGAAAACTGAGAATTGAGGATATTCTATTGAGGATTGAAAATTGAGGATTGAGGATTGAGGATTGAGGATTAAGGGTTGAGGACTGAAGGTTGAGGTTAGAGGATTGACGATTGAGGATTGAGGATTGGGTATTGAGGATTGAGGATCGATGGCTGAGGATTGAGGATTGACGGTTGAGGATTGAGGATTGAGGATTGAGGATTGAGGATTGAGGTTAGAGGATTGAGGATTGAGCATTGAGCATTGAGGACTGAGGATTGAGGGTTGATTACTGAGGGTTGAGGATTGAGGATTGAGGATTGAGGATTGAGGATTGATGATTGATGATTGAAGATTGAGGATTGAGGATTGAGGATTGAGGATTGAGGATTGATGATTGAGGATTGACGATTGAGGATTGAGGATTGGGGATTGAGGGTTGAGGATTGATGGTTGTGGATTGAGGACTGACGATTGAGGATTGAGGAGTGAGGATTGAGGATGGAGGATAGTGGGTTGAGGATTGAGGATTGAGGATTGATGTTTGAGGATTGAGGGTTGAAGATTGAGGATTGAGGACTGACGATTGAAGATTGAGGGCTGCGTATTGAAAACTGAGGATTGAGAATATACTACTGAGGACTGAGAATTGAGGATTTAGGATTGAGGATTGAGGATTAAGGGACGTGGATTGAAGGTTGAGGTTTGATGATTGAGGATTGACGATTGAGGATTGAGAATTGAGTGTTGAGTATTGAGGATTGAGCATTGAGGATTGAGGGTTGAGGGTTGAGGATATTCTATTGAGGATTGAAAATTGTGAATTGACGATTGAGGATTGAGGATTAAGCGTTGAGGACTAAAGGTTGAGGTTTGAGGGTTGACGATTGAGGATTGAGGATTGGGGATTGGGGATTGTGGATTGATGGCTGAGGATTGCGGATTGACGATTGAGGATTGAGGATTGAGGATTTAGGATTGAGGGTTGAGGATAGGGGATTGAGGACTGAGGATTGAGGATTGAAGATTGAGGATTGAGAATTGATGGTTGAGGATTGAGGACTGAGGATTGAGGGTTGATTACTGAGGGTTGAGGATTGAGGGTTGAGGACTCAGTATTGAAGATTGAGGATTGATGATTGATGATCGAAGATTGAGGACTGAGAATTGAGGATTGAGAATTGAGGATTGAGGATTGAGAATTGATGACTGAGGATTGAGGATTGAGAATTGTGCATTGAATATTGAGGATTGAGGTCTGAGGACGCTGGCTTGAGGATTGAGGATTGAGGATTGAGGTTTGAGGATTGAGGATTGAGAATTGAGTGTTGAGTATTGAGGATTGAGCATTGAGGATTGAGGGTTGAGGATTGAGGATTGAGGATAGACGATTGAGGACTGAGGATTGAGGATTGAAGATTGAATATTGAGGATTGAGAATTGATGACTGAGGATTGAGGATTGAGGATTGCCGATTGAATATTGAAGATTGTGGTTTCAGGACGTAGGATTGAGGATTGAGGATTAAGGATTAAGGTCTGAGGATTGAGGATTGAGAATTGAGTGTTGAGTATTGAGGATTGAACATTGAGGATTGAGGGTTGAGGATTGAGTGGTGAGTATTGAGGATAGAGCATTGAGGATTGAGAGTTGAGGATTGAGGATTGAGGATTGAGGATTGAGGATTGAGGATTGAGGATTGAGGATTGAGGGTTGAGGATTGAGGATTGAATATTGAGGACTGAGTATTGAAAACTGAGAATTGAGTATATTCTATTGAGGGTTGAAGATTGAGGATTGAGCATTGAGGATTGAGGATTGATGATTGAGGTTTGAGGATTGAGGATTGAGGATTGAGGATAGACGTTTAAGGACTGAGGATTGAGGATTGAAGATTGAATATTGAGGATTGAGAATTGATGACTGAGGATTGAGGATTGAGGATTGTCCATTGAATATTGAAGATTGAGGTTTCAGGACGCAGGATTGAGGATTGAGGATTAAGGATTGAGGTCTGAGGATTGAGGATTGAGAATTGAGTGCTGAGTAATGAGGATTGAACAATGAGGATTGAGGGTTGAGGATTGAGTGGTGAGTATTCAGGATTGAGCATTGAGGATTGAGGGTTGAGAATTGAGGATTGAGGGTTGAGGATTGAGGATTGAGGATTGAGGATTGAGGATTGAGTGTTGAGGATTGAGGATTGAGGATTGTGGATTGAGGATTGATGATTGAGGATTGAGCATTTAGGATTGCGTGTTGAGGATTGAAGATTGAGGATTGAGAATTGATGATTGAGGATTGAGGATTGAGGATTGAGGATTTAGGGTTGATTATTGAGGGTTGAGGATTGAGGTTTGATGATTGAGGGTTGAGGATTGAGCATTGAGGATTTAGTGTTGAGGGTTGAAGATTGCGGATTGAGAACTGATGATTGAGGATAGAAGATTGAGGACTGTGAATTGAAAACTGAGAATTGAGGATATTCTATTGAGGATTGAAAATTGATGATTGAGGATTGAGTATTGAGGATTAAGGCTTGTGGATTGAAGGTTGAGGTTTGAGGATTGATGATTGAGGATTGAGGATGGGGGATTGAAGATTGAGGATTGATGGTTGAGGATTGTGTATTGACGATTGAGGATTGAGGATTGAGGATTGAGGATTGAGGATAGACGATTGAGGACTGAGGATTGAGGATTGAAGATTGAAGATTGAGGATTGAGAATTGATGACTGAGGATTGAGGATTGTGCATTGAATATTGAGGATTGAGGTTTCAGGACGTAGGATTGAGGATTGAGGATTAAGGATTGAGGTCTGAGGATTGAGTATTGAGAATTGAGTGTTGAGTATTGAGGACTGAACATTGAGGATTGAGGGTTGAGGATTGAGTGGTGAGTATTGAGCATAGAGCATAGAGAATTGAGGGTTGAGAATTGAGGATTGAGGATTGAGGATTGAGGATTCAGGATTGACGATTGAGGATTGAGGATTGAGGATTGAGGATTGAGGATTGAGGATTGAGGTTTGAGGATAGAGGAATGAGATGTGAGGATTGAGTATTGAGGATTGAGCATTGAGGGTTGAGGGTTGAGGATTGAGGATTGACGATTGAGGATTGAGTATTGAGTATTGAGGATTGAGGATCGGGGATAGAGGATTGAGTATTGAGGATTGAGCATTGAGGATTGAGGGTTGAGGATTGAGGATTGAGGATTGAGGATTGAGGATTGAGGGTTCAGGATTGAGGATTGAGGATTGAGGATTGAAGATTGAGGATTGAGGATTGGCTGTCGATGATTTAAGATTGAAGATTGAGGATTGAGCATTGAGCATTGAATATTGATGACTCTAGGTTGAGGTTCGAGTGTTGAGAATTGATGTTTGAGGTTTGAGATTTGAAGATTGAAGATTGTGGATTGAGTATTGAAAACTGAGAATTGAGGATATTATACTGAAGATTGTTGATTAAGAATTGAGGATTGAGGATTGATGGTAGAGACTGTGGGTTGAGGATTGAGCGTTGAGGATTGAGGATTGAAGGTTCAGCATTGAGGTGTGGTGTTGAAGAATGAGGTTTGAGAATTGATGATGGAGGATTGAGGATTGAGATTTGAGAATTGAGGATTGACAATTGAATTTTCGGGATTGAGGAATGAGGATTGATGATTGAGGATTGAGGATTGAGGATTGAGTATTGAGGATTGAGGATTGAGGATTGAGAATTGCCTATTGAGGACTGAGTATTGTGGATTGAGGTTTGAGCATTGAGGATTGATGATTGAGGATTGGGGATTCAGGATTGTGGATTGAGGACTGCGGATTGATGATTTAGGTTTGAAGATTGAGGATTGAAGATTGAGGATTAAGGGTTGAGGATTGAAGATTGAGTGTCGTTGACTGAGGATTGAGGATTGAGGTATGAAGATTGCGGATTGAGGACTGACGATTGAAAATTGAGGATTGATGGTTGAGGATTGTGGATTGGGGATTGTGGATTGAGGATTGACAGCTGAGGATTGCGGATTCACAATTGAGGATTGAGGATTGAGGATTGAGGATTGATGATTGAGGATTGACGATTGAGGATTGAGGATAGAGGATTGAGGTCTGAGGATTGAGGTTTGAAGATTGAGGGTTGAGAATTGATGACTGAGGATTGAGGATTGAGGATTGTGCATTGAATATTGAGGACTGAGTTTTGATGACGGAGGATTGAGTATTGAGGATTGAGGATTGACGTCTGAGGATTGAGGATTGAGAATTGAGAGTTGAGTATTGAGGATTGAGCATTGAGTATTGAGTGTTGAGGATTGAAGATTGAGGATTGAGAATTGATGATTGAGGATTGAGGATTGAGGATTGAGGATTGAGCATTGAGTATTGAGGATTGAGGATTGAGGATTGAGGATTGATGGTTGAGGATTGAGTATTGAGGCTTGAGTATTGAGGATTGAGGATTGATGGCTGAGGATTGAGGATTGACGATTGAGGATTGAGGTTTGAGTATTGAGGATTGAGAATTGAGTGTCGAGTATTGAGGATTGAGCATTGAGGATTGAGGGTTGAGTATTGAGGATATTCTATTGAGGATTGAAAATGGAGGATTGAGGATTGAGGATTGAGGATTGAGAATTGATGACTGAGGATTGAGGATTTAGGATTGAGCATTGAATATTGAGGCTTGAGGTATGAGGACGGAGGATTGTGGATCGAGGATTGAGGATTGAGGTTTGAGTATTGAGGATTGAGAATTGAGTATTGATGGTTGAGGATTGACGATTGAGGATTGAGGATTGAGGATTGAAGATTGAGGATTGAGGATTGAGGATTGAGGACTGAGGATAGAGGATTGAGGACTGTGGATTGAGGATTGAAGATTGAGCATTGAGGATTGAGTGTTGAGGATTGAGGATTGAGGATTGAGCATTGAATATTGAGGATTGAATATTGAGGACTGAGTATTGAAAACTGAGAATTGAGGATATTCTATTGAGGATTGAAAATTGAGGATTGAGGATTCAGGATTGAGGATTAAGGGTTGAGGATTGATGGTTGAGGTTTGAGGATTGACGATTGGGGATTGTGCATTGGGGATTGAGTATTGATGATTGATGATTGATGATTGAGTACTGAGGATTGAGGATTGAGGATTGAGGATTGAGGATTGAGGATTGATGGTTGAGTGTTGAGGATTGACGATTCAGGATTGAGGATTGAAGATTGAGTGTCGTTGACTGAGGATTGAGGATTGAGTGTTGAAGATTGAGGATTGAGGACTGACGATTGACGATTGAGTATTGATGGTTGAGGATTGAGGATTGGGGATTGAGGGTTGACGATTGACAGCTGAGGATTGCGGATTGACAATTGAGGATTGACGATTCAGGATTGAGGATTGAAGATTGAGTGTCGTTGACTGAGAATTGAGGATTGAGTGTTGAAGATTGAGGATTGAGGACTGACGATTGAAGATTGAGGATTGATGGTTGAGGATTGAGGATTGGGGATTGAGGGTTGAGGATTGACAGCTGAGGATTGCGGATTGACAATTGAGGATTGAGGATTGAGGATTGAGTGGTGAGTATTGATGATAGAGCATAGAGGATTGAGGGTTGAGAATTGAGGATTGAGGATTGAGGATTGAGGATTGAGGATTGACGATTGAGGATTGAGGGTTGAGGATTGAGGATTGAGGATTGAGGATTGAGGTTTGAGGATAGAGGAATGAGATGTGAGGATTGAGTATTGAGGATTGAGCATTGAGGGTTGAGGGTTGAGGATTGAGGATTGACGATTGAGGATTGAGTATTGAGTATTGAGGATTGAGGATTGGGTATAGAGGATTGAGTATTGAGGATTGAGCATTGAGGATTGAGGGTTGAGGATTGAGGATTGAGGATTGAGGATTGAGGATTGAGGGTTGAGGACTGAGGATTGAGGGTTGAGGATTGAAGATTGAGGATTGAGGATTGGCGGTCGATGATTTAAGATTGAAGATTGAGGATTGAGCATTGAGCATTGAATATTGATGACTCTAGGTTGAGGTTCGAGTGTTGAGAATTGATGTTTGAGGTTTGAGATTTGAAGATTGAAGATTGTGGATTGAGTATTGAAAACTGAGAATTGAGGATATTATACTGAAGATTGTTGATTAAGGATTGAGGATTGAGGATTGATGGTAGAGACTGTGGGTTGAGGATTGAGCGTTGAGGATTGAGGATTGAAGGTTGAGCATTGAGGTGTGGTGTTGAAGAATGAGGTTTGCGAATTGATGATGGAGGATTGAGGATTGAGTATTGAGGATTGAGGATTGAGGATTGAGGATTGCGTATTGAGGACTGAGTATTGTGGATTGAGGTTTGAGCATTGAGGATTGATGATTGAGGATTGGGGATTCAGGATTTTGGATTGAGGACTGCGGATTGATGATTTAGGTTCGAAGATTGAGGATTGAAGATTCATGACTGATTATTGAAAACTGAGCGTTGAGGATATTCTATTGGGTATTGAGATTTGAGAATTGACGATGGAAGATTGAGGATAGAGTATTGATGGCTGCAGATTGAGTATTGAAGATTGAGGATTGAGGATTGAGGATTGAGGATTGAGGATTGAGGATTAAGGGTCGAGGATTGAAGGTTGAGGTTTGAGGATTGTCGATTGAGGATTGAGGATTGGGGATTGAGGATTGAGGATAGAGGATTGAGGATTGAGGATTGAGGATTGAGGATTGAGAATTGATGACTGAGGATTGAGCATTGAGAATTGTGCATTGAATATTGAGGATTGAGGTCTGAGGTCGCAGGCTTGAGGATTGAGTGTTGAGTATTGAGGATTGAGCATTGAGGATTGAGAATTGAGTGTTGAGTATTGAGGATTGAGCATTGAGGATTGAGGGTTGAGGATTGAGGATTAAGGATTGAGGATTGATGATTGAAGATCGAAGATTCAGGACTGAGAATTGAGGATTGAGGATTGAGGATTGAGGATTGAGGATTGATGTTTGAGGATTGAGGGTTGAAGATTGCGGATTGAGGACTGACGATTGAAGATTGAGGTCTGAGTATTGGAAACTGAGAATTGAGAATATACTATTGAGTACTGAAAATTGAGGATTTAGGATTGAGGATTGAGGATTAAGGGTCGAGGATTGAAGGTTGAGGTTTGAGGATTGTCGATTGAGGATTGAGGATTGAGGATCGAGGATTGAGGATTGAGGTATGAGTATTGAGGATTGAGAATTGAGGATTGATTGTTGAGGATTGACGATTGAGGATTGAGGATTGAGGATTGAAGATTGAGGATTGAGGATTGAGGATTGAGGACTGAGGATAGAGGATTGAGGACTGTGGATTGAGGATTGAAGATTGAGCATTGAGGATTGAGTGTTGAGGATTGAGGATTGAGGATTGAGCATTGAATACTGAGGATTGAATATTGAGGACTGAGTATTGAAAACTGAGAATTGAGGATATTCTATTGAGGATTGAAAATTGAGGATTGAGGATTCAGGATTGGGGATTAAGGGTTGAGGATTGATGGTTGAGGTTTGAGGATTGACGATTGGGGATTGTGCATTGGGGATTGAGGATTGATGATTGATGATTGATGATTGAGTACTGAGGATTGAGGTTTGAGGATTGAGGATTGAGGATTGAGGATTGATGGTTGAGTATTGAGGATTGGCGATTCAGGATTGAGGATTGAAGATTGAGTGTCGTTGACTGAGGATTGAGGATTGAGTGTTGAAGATTGAGGATTGAGGACTGACGATTGAAGATTGAGTATTGATGGTTGAGGATTGAGGATTGGGGATTGAGGTTTGAGCATTGACAGCTGAGGATTGCGGATTGACAATTGAGGATTGAGGATTGAGGATTGAGGATTGATGATTGAGGATTGAGGATTGAGTGTTGAGGATTGAGGATTGAGGATTGTGGATTGAGGATTGATGATTGAGGATTGAGCATTTAGGATTGCGTGTTGAGGATTGAAGATTGAGGATTGAGAATTGATGATTGAGGATTGAGGATTGAGGATTGAGGATTTAGGGTTGATTATTGAGGGTTGAGGATTGAGGTTTGATGATTGAGGGTTGAGGATTGAGCATTGAGGATTTAGTGTTGAGGGTTGAAGATTGCGGATTGAGAACTGATGATTGAGGATAGAAGATTGAGGACTGTGAATTGAAAACTGAGAATTGAGGATATTCTATTGAGGATTGAAAATTGATGATTGAGGATTGAGTATTGAGGATTAAGGCTTGTGGATTGAAGGTTGAGGTTTGAGGATTGATGATTGAGGATTGAGGATGGGGGATTGAAGATTGAGGATTGATGGTTGAGGATTGTGTATTGACGATTGAGGATTGAGGATTGAGGATTGAGGATTGAGGATAGACGATTGAGGACTGAGGATTGAGGATTGAAGATTGAAGATTGAGGATTGAGAATTGATGACTGAGGATTGAGGATTGTGCATTGAATATTGAGGATTGAGGTTTCAGGACGTAGGATTGAGGATTGAGGATTAAGGATTGAGGTCTGAGGATTGAGTATTGAGAATTGAGTGTTGAGTATTGAGGACTGAACATTGAGGATTGAGGGTTGAGGATTGAGTGGTGAGTATTGAGCATAGAGCATAGAGAATTGAGGGTTGAGAATTGAGGATTGAGGATTGAGGATTGAGGATTCAGGATTGACGATTGAGGATTGAGGATTGAGGATTGAGGATTGAGGATTGAGGATTGAGGTTTGAGGATAGAGGAATGAGATGTGAGGATTGAGTATTGAGGATTGAGCATTGAGGGTTGAGGGTTGAGGATTGAGGATTGACGATTGAGGATTGAGTATTGAGTATTGAGGATTGAGGATCGGGGATAGAGGATTGAGTATTGAGGATTGAGCATTGAGGATTGAGGGTTGAGGATTGAGGATTGAGGATTGAGGATTGAGGATTGAGGGTTCAGGATTGAGGATTGAGGATTGAGGATTGAAGATTGAGGATTGAGGATTGGCTGTCGATGATTTAAGATTGAAGATTGAGGATTGAGCATTGAGCATTGAATATTGATGACTCTAGGTTGAGGTTCGAGTGTTGAGAATTGATGTTTGAGGTTTGAGATTTGAAGATTGAAGATTGTGGATTGAGTATTGAAAACTGAGAATTGAGGATATTATACTGAAGATTGTTGATTAAGAATTGAGGATTGAGGATTGATGGTAGAGACTGTGGGTTGAGGATTGAGCGTTGAGGATTGAGGATTGAAGGTTCAGCATTGAGGTGTGGTGTTGAAGAATGAGGTTTGAGAATTGATGATGGAGGATTGAGGATTGAGATTTGAGAATTGAGGATTGACAATTGAATTTTCGGGATTGAGGAATGAGGATTGATGATTGAGGATTGAGGATTGAGGATTGAGTATTGAGGATTGAGGATTGAGGATTGAGAATTGCCTATTGAGGACTGAGTATTGTGGATTGAGGTTTGAGCATTGAGGATTGATGATTGAGGATTGGGGATTCAGGATTGTGGATTGAGGACTGCGGATTGATGATTTAGGTTTGAAGATTGAGGATTGAAGATTGAGGATTAAGGGTTGAGGATTGAAGATTGAGTGTCGTTGACTGAGGATTGAGGATTGAGGTATGAAGATTGCGGATTGAGGACTGACGATTGAAAATTGAGGATTGATGGTTGAGGATTGTGGATTGGGGATTGTGGATTGAGGATTGACAGCTGAGGATTGCGGATTCACAATTGAGGATTGAGGATTGAGGATTGAGGATTGATGATTGAGGATTGACGATTGAGGATTGAGGATAGAGGATTGAGGTCTGAGGATTGAGGTTTGAAGATTGAGGGTTGAGAATTGATGACTGAGGATTGAGGATTGAGGATTGTGCATTGAATATTGAGGACTGAGTTTTGATGACGGAGGATTGAGTATTGAGGATTGAGGATTGACGTCTGAGGATTGAGGATTGAGAATTGAGAGTTGAGTATTGAGGATTGAGCATTGAGTATTGAGTGTTGAGGATTGAAGATTGAGGATTGAGAATTGATGATTGAGGATTGAGGATTGAGGATTGAGGATTGAGCATTGAGTATTGAGGATTGAGGATTGAGGATTGAGGATTGATGGTTGAGGATTGAGTATTGAGGCTTGAGTATTGAGGATTGAGGATTGATGGCTGAGGATTGAGGATTGACGATTGAGGATTGAGGTTTGAGTATTGAGGATTGAGAATTGAGTGTCGAGTATTGAGGATTGAGCATTGAGGATTGAGGGTTGAGTATTGAGGATATTCTATTGAGGATTGAAAATGGAGGATTGAGGATTGAGGATTGAGGATTGAGAATTGATGACTGAGGATTGAGGATTTAGGATTGAGCATTGAATATTGAGGCTTGAGGTATGAGGACGGAGGATTGTGGATCGAGGATTGAGGATTGAGGTTTGAGTATTGAGGATTGAGAATTGAGTATTGATGGTTGAGGATTGACGATTGAGGATTGAGGATTGAGGATTGAAGATTGAGGATTGAGGATTGAGGATTGAGGACTGAGGATAGAGGATTGAGGACTGTGGATTGAGGATTGAAGATTGAGCATTGAGGATTGAGTGTTGAGGATTGAGGATTGAGGATTGAGCATTGAATATTGAGGATTGAATATTGAGGACTGAGTATTGAAAACTGAGAATTGAGGATATTCTATTGAGGATTGAAAATTGAGGATTGAGGATTCAGGATTGAGGATTAAGGGTTGAGGATTGATGGTTGAGGTTTGAGGATTGACGATTGGGGATTGTGCATTGGGGATTGAGTATTGATGATTGATGATTGATGATTGAGTACTGAGGATTGAGGATTGAGGATTGAGGATTGAGGATTGAGGATTGATGGTTGAGTGTTGAGGATTGACGATTCAGGATTGAGGATTGAAGATTGAGTGTCGTTGACTGAGGATTGAGGATTGAGTGTTGAAGATTGAGGATTGAGGACTGACGATTGACGATTGAGTATTGATGGTTGAGGATTGAGGATTGGGGATTGAGGGTTGAGGATTGACAGCTGAGGATTGCGGATTGACAATTGAGGATTGACGATTCAGGATTGAGGATTGAAGATTGAGTGTCGTTGACTGAGAATTGAGGATTGAGTGTTGAAGATTGAGGATTGAGGACTGACGATTGAAGATTGAGGATTGATGGTTGAGGATTGAGGATTGGGGATTGAGGGTTGAGGATTGACAGCTGAGGATTGCGGATTGACAATTGAGGATTGAGGATTGAGGATTGAGTGGTGAGTATTGATGATAGAGCATAGAGGATTGAGGGTTGAGAATTGAGGATTGAGGATTGAGGATTGAGGATTGAGGATTGACGATTGAGGATTGAGGGTTGAGGATTGAGGATTGAGGATTGAGGATTGAGGTTTGAGGATAGAGGAATGAGATGTGAGGATTGAGTATTGAGGATTGAGCATTGAGGGTTGAGGGTTGAGGATTGAGGATTGACGATTGAGGATTGAGTATTGAGTATTGAGGATTGAGGATTGGGTATAGAGGATTGAGTATTGAGGATTGAGCATTGAGGATTGAGGGTTGAGGATTGAGGATTGAGGATTGAGGATTGAGGATTGAGGGTTGAGGACTGAGGATTGAGGGTTGAGGATTGAAGATTGAGGATTGAGGATTGGCGGTCGATGATTTAAGATTGAAGATTGAGGATTGAGCATTGAGCATTGAATATTGATGACTCTAGGTTGAGGTTCGAGTGTTGAGAATTGATGTTTGAGGTTTGAGATTTGAAGATTGAAGATTGTGGATTGAGTATTGAAAACTGAGAATTGAGGATATTATACTGAAGATTGTTGATTAAGGATTGAGGATTGAGGATTGATGGTAGAGACTGTGGGTTGAGGATTGAGCGTTGAGGATTGAGGATTGAAGGTTGAGCATTGAGGTGTGGTGTTGAAGAATGAGGTTTGCGAATTGATGATGGAGGATTGAGGATTGAGTATTGAGGATTGAGGATTGAGGATTGAGGATTGCGTATTGAGGACTGAGTATTGTGGATTGAGGTTTGAGCATTGAGGATTGATGATTGAGGATTGGGGATTCAGGATTTTGGATTGAGGACTGCGGATTGATGATTTAGGTTCGAAGATTGAGGATTGAAGATTCATGACTGATTATTGAAAACTGAGCGTTGAGGATATTCTATTGGGTATTGAGATTTGAGAATTGACGATGGAAGATTGAGGATAGAGTATTGATGGCTGCAGATTGAGTATTGAAGATTGAGGATTGAGGATTGAGGATTGAGGATTGAGGATTGAGGATTAAGGGTCGAGGATTGAAGGTTGAGGTTTGAGGATTGTCGATTGAGGATTGAGGATTGGGGATTGAGGATTGAGGATAGAGGATTGAGGATTGAGGATTGAGGATTGAGGATTGAGAATTGATGACTGAGGATTGAGCATTGAGAATTGTGCATTGAATATTGAGGATTGAGGTCTGAGGTCGCAGGCTTGAGGATTGAGTGTTGAGTATTGAGGATTGAGCATTGAGGATTGAGAATTGAGTGTTGAGTATTGAGGATTGAGCATTGAGGATTGAGGGTTGAGGATTGAGGATTAAGGATTGAGGATTGATGATTGAAGATCGAAGATTCAGGACTGAGAATTGAGGATTGAGGATTGAGGATTGAGGATTGAGGATTGAGGTTTGAGGATAGAGGATTGAGAAATGAGGATTGAGTATTGAGGATTGAGCATTGAGTATTGAGGATTGAGGATTGAGGATTGAGAATTGATGGTTGAGTATTGAGGATTGACGATTCAGGATTGAGGAATGAACATTGAGTGTCGTTGACTGAGGATTGAGGGTTGAGGGTTGAAGATTGAGGATTGAGGACTGACGATTGAAGATTGAGGACTGAGTATTGAAAACTGAGAATTGAGGATATTCTATTGAGGATTGAAAATTGAGGATTGAGGATTGAGGATTGAGGATTAAGGGTTGAGGACTGAAGGTTGAGGTTTGAGGATTGACGATTGAGGATTGAGGATTGGGTAGTGAGGATTGAGGATTGATGGCTGAGGATTGAGTATTGATGGCTGAGGATTAAGGATTGACGATAGAGGATTGAGGATTGAGGATTGAGGATTGAGGATTGAGGATAGAGGATTGAGGATTGAGCATTGAGTATTGAGGATTGAGGATTGAGGGTTGATTACTGAGGGTTGAGGATTGAGGGTCGAGGATTGAGGATTGAGGAATGATGATTGAGGATTGATGAGTGATGATTGATGATTGAGGAATGAGGATTGAGTATTGAGGCTTGAGTATAGAGGATTCAGGATTGATGGTTGATGATTGAGGATTGACGATTGAGGATTGAGGTTTGAGTATTGAGGATTGAGAATTGAGTGTTGAGTATTGAGGATTGAGCATTGAGGATCGAGGGTTGAGGATTGAGGATATTCTATTGAGGATTGAGGATTGAGGATTGAGGATTGATGGTTGAGTATTGAGGATTGACGATTCAGGATTGAGGATTGAAGATTGAGTGTGGTTGACTGAGAATTGAGGATTGAGTGTTGAAGATTGAGGATTGAGGACTGATGATTGAAGATTGAGGTCTGAGTATTGGAAACTGAGAATTGAGAATATACTATTGAGGAATGAAAATTGAGGATTTAGGATTGAGGATTGAGGATTAAGGGTCGAGGATTGAAGGTTGAGGTTTGAGGATTGTCGATTGAGGATTGAGGATTGGGGATTGAGGATTGAGGATAGAGGATTGCGGATTGAGGATTGAGGATTGAGAATTGATGACTGAGGATTGAGGATTGAGAATTGTGCATTGAATATTGAGGATTGAGGTCTGAGGACGCAGGCTTGAGGATTGAGGATTGAGGATTGAGCATTGAGTATTGAGGATTGAGGATTGAGGATTGAGGATTGATGGTTGAGGATTGAGGATTGACGATTCAGGATTGAGGATTGAACATTGAGTGTCGTTGACTGAGGATTGAGGGTTGAGGGTTGAAGATTGAGGATTGAGGACTGACGATTGAAGATTGAGGACTGAGTATTGAAAACTGAGAATTGAGGATATTCTATTGAGGATTTAAAATTGAGGATTGAGGATTGAGGATTGAGGATTAAGGGTTGAGGACTGAAGGTTGAGGTTAGAGGATTGACGATTGAGGATTGAGTATTGGGTATTGAGGATTGAGGATTGATGGCTGAGGATTGAGGATTGACGATTGACGATTGAGGATTGAGGATTGAGGATTGAGGATTGAGGATAGAAGATTGAGGATTGAGCATTGAGTATTGAGGATTGAGGATTGAGGGTTGATTACTGAGGGTTGAGGATTGAGGATTGAGGATTGAGGATTGAGGATTGATGATTGAGGATTGATGAGTGATGATTGAAGATTGAGGATTGAGGATTGAGTATTGAGGCTTGAGTATTGAGGATTGAGGATTGATGGTTGATGATTGAGGATTGTCGATTGAGGATTGATGTTTGAGTATTGAGGATTGAGAATTGAGTGTCGAGTATTGAGGATTGAGCATTGAGGATTGAGGGTTGAGGATTGAGGATATTCTATTGAGGATTGAAAATGGAGGATTGAGGATTGAGGATTGAGGATTGAGGATAGAAGATTGAGGATTGAGCATTGAGTATTGAGGATTGAGGATTGAGGATTGATTACTGAGGGTTGAGGCTTGAGTATTGAGGATTGAGGATTGATGGTTGATGATTGAGGATTGTCGATTGAGGATTGATGTTTGAGTATTGAGGATTGAGAATTGAGTGTCGAGTATTGAGGATTGAGAATTGAGGATTGATGGTTGAGGATTGACGATTGAGGATTGAGGATTGAGGATTGAAGATTGAGGATTGAGGATTGAGGATTGAGGACTGAGGATAGAGGATTGAGGACTGTGGATTGAGGATTGAAGATTGAGCATTGAGGATTGAGTGTTGAGGAATGAGGATTGAGGATTGAGCATTGAATATTGAGGATTGAATATTGAGGACTGAGTATTGAAAACTGAGAATTGAGGATATTCTATTGAGGATTGAAAATTGAGGATTGAGGATTCAGGATTGAGGATTAAGGGTTGAGGATTGATGGTTGAGGTTTGAGGATTGACGATTGGGGATTGTGCATTGGGGATTGAGGATTGATGATTGATGATTGATGATTGAGTACTGAGGATCGAGGACTGAGGATTGAGGATTGAGGATTGAGGATTGATGGTTGAGTATTGAGGATTGACGATTCAGGATTGAGGATTGAAGATTGAGTGTCGTTGACTGAGGATTGAGGATTGAGTGTTGAAGATTGAGGATTGAGGACTGACGATTGACGATTGAGTATTGATGGTTGAGGATTGAGGATTGGGGATTGAGGGTTGAGGATTGACAGCTGAGGATTGCGGATTGACAATTGAGGATTGACGATTCAGGATTGAGGATTGAGTGGTGAGTATTGAGGATAGAGCATAGAGGATTGAGGGTTGAGGATTAAGGGTTGAGGATTGAAGGTTGAGGTTTGAGGATTGATGATTGAGGATTGAGGATTGGGGATTGAGGATTAATGATTGATGATTGATGATTGAGTACTGAGGATTGAGGATTGATGATTGAGGATTGAGGATTGAGGATTGAGGATTGATGGTTGAGTATTGAGGATTGACGATTCAGGATTGAGGATTGAAGATTGAGTGTCGTTGACTGAGGATAGAGGATTGAGGTATGAAGATTGCGGATTGAGGACTGACGATTGAAAATTGAGGATTGATGGTTGAGGATTGAGGATTGGGGATTGTGGATTGAGGATTGACAGCTGAGGATTGCGGATTGACAATTGAGGATTGAGGATTGAGGATTGAGGATTGACGATTGAGGATTGACGATTGAGGATTGAGGATAGAGGATTGAGGTCTGAGGATTGAGGATTGAAGATTGAGGATTGAGCATTGAGGATTGAGGGTTGAGGATTGAGGATTGAGGATTGAGGATTGAGGATTGAGTGTTGAGGATTGAGGATTGAGGATTGAGGATTGAAGATTGAGGATTGAGGATTGGCGGTCGATGATTTAAGATTGAAGATTGAGGATTGAGCATTGAGCATTGAATATTGATGACTCTAGGTTGAGGTTCGAGTGTTGAGAATTGATGTTTGAGGTTTGAGATTTGAAGATTGAAGATTGGGGATTGAGTATTGAAAACTGAGGAGTGAGGATATTCTATTGAGGATTTAAAATTGAGGATTGAGGATTGAGGATTGAGGATTAAGGGTTGAGGACTGAAGGTTGAGGTTAGAGGATTGACGATTGAGGATTGAGTATTGGGTATTGAGGATTGAGGATTGATGGCTGAGGATTGAGGATTGACGATTGACGATTGAGGATTGAGGATTGAGGATTGAGGATTGAGGATAGAGGATTGAGGATTGAGCATTGAGTATTGAGGATTGTGGATTGAGGGTTGATTACTGAGGGTTGAGGATTGAGGATTGAGGATTGAGGATTGAGGATTGATGATTGAGGATTGATGAGTGACGATTGAAGATTGAGGATTGAGGATTGAGTATTGAGGCTTGAGTATTGAGGATTGAGGATTGATGGTTGTTGATTGAGGATTGACGATTGAGGATTGATGTTTGAGTATTGA
Source organism: Calliopsis andreniformis (assembly GCF_051401765.1). NCBI lineage: Eukaryota > Metazoa > Arthropoda > Insecta > Hymenoptera > Andrenidae > Calliopsis > Calliopsis andreniformis. The sequence continues at coordinate 87,374 of NW_027480611.1, read as the reverse complement.
GGATTGAGAATTGAGTGTCGAGTATTGAGGATTGAGCATTGAGGATTGAGGGTTGAGGATTGAGGATATTCTATTGAGGATTGAAAATGGAGGATTGAGGATCTAGGATTGAGGATTGAGAATTGATGACTGAGGATTGAGGATTTAGGATTGAGCATTGAATATTGAGGATTGAGGTATGAGGACGGAGGATTGTGGATCGAGGATTGAGGATTGAGGTTTGAGTATTGAGGATTGAGAATTGAGGATTGATGGTTGAGGATTGACGATTGAGGATTGAGGATTGAGGATTGAAGATTGAGGATTGAGGATTGAGGATTGAGGACTGAGGATAGAGGATTGAGGACTGCGGATTGAGGATTGAAGATTGAGCATTGAGGATTGAGTGTTGAGGATTGAGGATTGAGGATTGAGCATTGAATATTGAGGATTGAATATTGAGGACTGAGTATTGAAAACTGAGAATTCAGGATATTATACTGAAGATTGTTGATTAAGAATTGAGGATTGAGGATTGATGGTAGGGACTGTGGGTTGAGGATTGAGCGTTGAGGATTGAGGATTGAAGGTTGAGCATTGAGGTGTGGTGTTGAAGAATGAGGTTTGCGAATTGATGATTGAGGATTGAGGATTGAGTATTGAGGATTGAGGATTGAGGATTGAGGATTGCGTATTGAGGACTGAGTATTGTGGATTGAGGTTTGAGCATTGAGGATTGATGATTGAGGATTGGGGATTCAGGATTGTGGATTGAGGACTGCGGATTGATGATTTAGGTTTGAAGATTGAGGATTGAAGATTCATGACTGATTATTGAAAACCGAGCGTTGAGGATATTCTATTGGGTATTGAGATTTGAGAATTGACGATGGAAGATTGAGGATAGAGTATTGATGGCTGCAGATTGAGTATTGAAGATTGAGGATTGAGGATTGAGGATTGAGGATTGAGGATTGAGGATTGAGGATTGAGGATTGATATTTGAGGTTTGAGAATTGAGGATTGAGGATTATGGATTGAGGATTGATGATTGAGGATTGAGCATTTAGGATTGCGTGTTGAGGATTGAAGATTGAGGATTGAGAATTGATGATTGAGGATTGAGGATTGAGGATTGAGGATTTAGGGTTGATTAGTGAGGGTTGAGGATTGAGGGTTGATGATTGAGTATTGAGGATTTAAGATTGAGGGTTGATGATTGATGATCGAAGATTGAGGATTGAGTATTGAGGATATTCTATTGAGGATTGAAAATTGAGGATTGAGGATTGAGGATTGAGGATTAAGGGTTGAGGATTGAAGGTGAGGTTTGAGGATTGATGATTGAGGATTGAGGATTGGGGATTGAGGATTGATGATTGATGATTGATGATTGAGTACTGAGGATTGAGGGTTGAGGATTGAGGATTGAGCATTGAGGATTGAGGATTGAGGATGAGGGTTGAGGATTGAGGATTGAGGATTGAGGATTGAGGATTGAGGATTGGGGATTGGGGATTGAGGATTGATGGTTGATGATTGAGGATTGAGGGTTGAGGATTGAGGATTGACGGTTGAGGATTGAGTATTGAGTATTGAGGATTGAGGATTGGGGATAGAGGATTGAGTATTGAGGATTGAGCATTGAGGATTGAGGGTTGAGGATTGAGGATTGAGGATATTCTATTGAGGATTGAAAATTGAGGATTGAGGATTGAGGATTGAGGATTAAGGGTTGAGGATTGAAGGTTGAGGTTTGAGGATTGATGATTGAGGATTGAGGATTGGGGATTGAGGATTAATGATTGATGATTGATGATTGAGTACTGAGGATTGAGGATTGAGGATTGAGGATTGAGGATTGAGGATTGAGGATTGATGGTTGAGTATTGAGGATTGACGATTCAGGATTGAGGATTGAAGATTGAGTGTCGTTGACTGAGTATTGAGGATTGAGGTATGAAGATTGCGGATTGAGGACTGACGATTGAAAATTGAGGATTGATTTTTGAGGATTGAGGATTGGGGATTGTGGATTGAGGATTGACAGCTGAGGATTGCGGATTGACAATTGAGGATTGAGGATTGAGGATTGAGGATTGATGATTGAGGATTGAGCATTGAGTATTGAGGATTGAGGATTGAGGATTGAGGATTGATGGTTGAGGATTGAGGATTGACGATTCAGGATTGAGGATAGAACATTGAGTGTCGTTGACTGAGGATTGAGGGTTGAGGGTTGAAGATTGAGGATTGAGGACTGACGATTGAAGATTGAGGACTGAGTATTGAAAACTGAGAATTGAGGATATTCTATTGAGGATTGAAAATTGAGGATTGAGGATTGAGGATTGAGGATTAAGGGTTGAGGACTGAAGGTTGAGGTTAGAGGATTGACGATTGAGTATTGAGAATTGGGTATTGAGGATTGAGGATTGATGGCTGAGGATTGAGGATTGACGGTTGAGGATTGAGGATTGAGGATTGAGGATTGAGGATTGAGGATAGAGGATTGAGGATTGAGCATTGAGCATTGAGGATTGAGGATTGAGTGTTGATTACTGAGGGTTGAGGATTGAGGATTGAGGATTGAGGATTGAGGATTGATGATTGATGATCGAAGATTGAGGATTGAGGATTGAGTATTGAGGATTGAGTATTGAGAATTGAGGATTGATGTTTGAGGATTGAGGGTTGAAGATTGAGGATTGAGGACTGACGATTGAAGATTGAGGACTGAGTATTGAAAACTGAGAATTGAGAATATACTACTGAGGTCTGAGAATTGAGGATTTAGGATTGAGGATTGAGGATTAAGGGACGTGGATTGAAGGTTGAGGTTTGATGATTGAGGGTTGACGATTGAGGATTGAGAATTGTGTGTTGAGTATTGAGGATTGAGCATTGAGGATTGAGGGTTGAGGGTTGAGGATATTCTATTGAGGATTGAAAATTGAGAATTGACGATTGAGGATTGAGGATTAAGCGTTGAGGACTAAAGGTTGAGGTTTGAGGGTTGACGATTGAGGATTGAGGATTGGGGATTGGGGATTGTGGATTGATGGCTGAGGATTGCGGATTGACGATTAAGGATTGAGGATTGAGGATTTAGGATTGAGGGTTGAGGATAGGGGATTGAGGACTGAGGATTGAGGATTGAAGATTGAGGATTGAGAATTGATGGTTGAGGATTGAGGACTGAGGATTGAGGGTTGATTACTGAGGGTTGAGGATTGAGGGTTGAGGACTCAGTATTGAAGATTGAGGATTGATGATTGATGATCGAAGATTGAGGACTGAGAATTCAGGATTGAGGATTGAGGATTGAGGATTGAGGATTGATGTTAGAGGATTGAGGGTTGAACATTGAGGATTGAGGACTGACGATTGAAGATTGACGTCTGAGTAGTGGAAACTGAGAATTGAGAATATACTATTGAGGAATGAAAATTGAGGATTTAGGATTGAGGATTGAGGATTAAGGGTCGAGGATTGAAGGTTGAGGTTTGAGGATTGTCGATTGAGGATTGAGGATTGGGGATTGAGGATTGAGGATAGAGGATTGAGGATTGAGGATTGAGGATTGAGAATTGATGACTGAGGATTGAGGATTGAGAATTGTGCATTGAATATTGAGGATTCAGGTCTGAGGACGCAGGCTTGAGGATTGAGGATTGAGGATTGAGGTTTGAGGATTGAGGATTGAGAATTGAGTGTTGAGTATTGAGGATTGAGCATTGAGGATTGAGGGTTGAGGATTGAGGATTGAGGATTGGGGATTGAGGATTGAGGATTGGGGATTGAGGGTTGAGGATTGAGGATTGAGGATTGAGGAATGAGCATTGAGGATTGATGGTTGAGGATTGAGGATTGAGGATTGAGGATTGACAATTGAGGATTCAGGATTGAGGATTGAGGATTGATGATTGAGGATTGACGTTTGTGGATTGAGGATTGGGGATTGAGGGTTGAGGATTGATGGTTGTGGATTGAGGACTGACGGTTGAGGATTGAGGATTGAGGATTGAGGATGGAGGATAGTGGATTGAGGATTGAGGATTGAGCATTGAGGATTGAGTGTTGGGGATTGAAGATTGAGGATTGAGAATTGATGGTTGAGGATTGAGGACTGAGGATTGAGGGTTGATTACTGAGGGTTGTGGATTGAGGGTTGAGGACTCAGTATTGAAGATTGAGGATTGAGGATTGAGGGTTGAGGATTAAGGATTGAGGATTGAGGATTGATGTTTGAGGATTGAGTGTTGAAGATTGAGGATTGAGGAATGACGATTGAAGATTGAGGACTGCGTATTGAAAACTGAGGATTCAGAATATACTACTGAGGACTGAGAATTGTGGATTTAGGATTGAGGATTGAGGATGAAGGGACGTGGATTGAAGGTTGAGGTTTGATGATTGAGGTTTGACGATTGAGGATTGAGAATTGAGTGTTGGGTATTGAGGATTGAAGATTGAGGATTGAGAATTGATGAATGAGGACTGAGGAATGAGGATTGTGCATTGAATATTGAGGATTGAGTTATGAGGACGGAGGATTGAGGATTGAAGATTGAGGATTGCGGTTTGAGGATAGAGGATTGAGAATTGAGGATTGAGTATTGAGGATTGAGCATTGAGTATTGAGGATTGAGGATTGAGGATTGAGTATTGATGGTTGAGGATTGAGGATTGACGATTCAGGATTGAGGATTGAACATTGAGTGTCGTTGACTGAGGATTGAGGGTTGAGGGTTGAAGATTGAGGATTGAGGACTGACGATTGAAGATTGAGGACTGAGTATTGAAAACTGAGAATTGAGGATATTCTATTGAGGATTGAAAATTGAGGATTGAGGATTGAGGATTAAGGGTTGAGGACTGAAGGTTGAGGTTAGAGGATTGACGATTGAGGATTGAGGATTGGGTATTGAGGATTGAGGATTGATGGTTGAGGATTGAGGACTGAGGTTTGAGGGTTGATTACTGAGGGTTGTGGATTGAGGGTTGAGGACTCAGTATTGAAGATTGAGGATTGATGATTGATGATCGAAGATTGAGGATTGAGGACTGAGGGTTGAGGATTAAGGATTGAGGATTGAGGTTTGATGTTTGAGGATTGAGTGTTGAAGATTGAGGATTGAGGAATGACGATTGAAGATTGAGGACTGCGTATTGAAAACTGAGGATTGAGAATATACTACTGAGGACTGAGGATTGTGGATTTAGGATTGAGGATTGAGGATTAAGGGACGTGGATTGAAGGTTGAGGTTTGATGATTGAGGATTGACGATTGAGGATTGAGAATTGAGTGTTGAGTATTGAGGATTGAAGATTGAGGATTGAGAATTCATGACTGAGGACTGAGGAATGAGGATTGTGCATTGAATATTGAGGATTGAGGTTTGAGGACGGAGGATTGAGGATTGAGGATGAAGGATTGCGGTTTGAGGATAGAGGATTGAGAATTGAGGATTGAGTACTGAGGATTGAGCATTGAGTATTGAGGATTGAGGATTTAGGATTGAGGATTGATGGTTGAGGATTGAGGATTGACGATTCAGGATTGAGGATTGAACATTGAGTGTCGTTGACTGAGGATTGAGGGTTGAGGGTTGAAGATTGAGGATTGAGGACTGACGATTGAAGATTGAGGACTGAGTATTGAAAACTGAGAATTGAGGATATACTATTGAGGATTGAAAATTGAGGATTGAGGATTGAGGATTGAGGATTAAGGGTTGAGGACTGAAGGTTGAGGTTAGAGGATTGACGATTGAGGATTGAGGATTGGGTATTGAGGATTGAGGATTGAGGATAGAGGATTGAGGATTGAGCATTGAGGATTGAGGGTTGAGGATTGAGGATTGAGGATTGGGGATTGAGGATTGAGGATTGAGGATTGAGGGTTGAGGATTGAGGATTAAGGATTGAGGATTGAGGATTGAGGATTGATGTTTGAGGATTGAGTGTTGAAGATTGAGGATTGAGGTATGGCGATTGAAGATTGAGGACTGCGTATTGAAAACTGAGGATTGAGAATATACTACTGAGGACTGAGAATTGTGGATTTAGGATTGAGGATTGAGGATTAAGGGACGTGGATTGAAGGTTGAGGTTTGATGATTGAGGATTGACGATTGAGGATTGAGAATTGGGTGTTGAGTATTGAGGATTGAAGATTGAGGATTGAGAATTGATGACTGAGGATTGAGGATTGAGGATTGTGAATTGAATATTGAGGATTGAGTATTGAGGATTGAGGTCTGAGGATTGAAGATTGAGAATTGAATATTGAGGATTGAGGTTTGAGGACGGAGGATTGAGGATTGAGGATTGAGGATTGAGGTTTGAGGATAGAGGATTGAGAAATGAGGATTGAGGATTGATGATTGATGATTGATGATTGAATACTGAGGATTGAGGATTGAGGATTGAGGATTGAGGATTGAGGATTGATGGTTGAGTATTGAGGATTGACGATTCAGGATTGAGGATTGAAGATTGAGTGTCGTTGACTGAGGATTGAGGATTGAGTGTTGAAGATTGAGGATTGAGGACTGACGATTGAAGATTGAGTATTGATGGTTGAGGATTGAGTGTTGAGGATTGAGGATTAAGGATTGAGGATTGATTATTGATGATCGAAGATTGAGGACTGAGAATTGAGGATTGAGGATTGAGGATTGAGGATTGAGGATTGATGTTTGAGGATTGAGGATTGAGGATTGAGGATTGATGGTTGAGGATTGAGGATTGACGATTCAGGATTGAGGATTGAACATTGAGTGCCGTTGACTGAGGATTGAGGGTTGAGGGTTGAAGATTGAGGATTGAGGACTGACGATTGAAGATTGAGGACTGAGTATTGAAAACTGAGAATTGAGGATATTCTATTGAGGATTTAAAATTGAGGATTGAGGATTGAGGATTGAGGATTAAGGGTTGAGGACTGAAGGTTGAGGTTAGAGGATTGACGATTGAGGATTGAGGATTGGGTATTGAGGATTGAGGATTGAGGATTGACGATTGAGGATTGAGGGTTGAGGATTGAGGATTGAGAATTGAGTGTCGAGTATTGAGGATTGAGCATTGAGGATTGAGGGTTGAGGATTGAGGATATTCTATTGAGGATTGAAAATGGAGGATTGAGGATTGAGGATTGAGGATTGAGAATTGATGACTGAGGATTGAGGATTTAGGATTGAGCATTGAATATTGAGGCTTGAGGTATGAGGACGGAGGATTGTGGATCGAGGATTGAGGATTGAGGTTTGAGTATTGAGGATTGAGAATTGAGGATTGATGGTAGAGGATTGACGATTGAGGATTGAGGATTGAGGATTGAAGATTGAGGATTGAGGATTGAGGATTGAGGACTGAGGATAGAGGATTGAGGACTGTGGATTGAGGATTGAAGATTGAGCATTGAGGATTGAGTGTTGAGGATTGAGGATTGAGGATTGAGCATTGAATATTGAGGATTGAATATTGAGGACTGAGTATTGAAAACTGAGAATTGAGGATATTCTATTGAGGATTGAAAATTGAGGATTGAGGATTCAGGATTGAGGATTAAGGGTTGAGGATTGATGGTTGAGGTTTGAGGATTGACGATTGGGGATTGTGCATTGGGGATTGAGGATTGATGATTGATGATTGATGATTGAGTACTGAGGATTGAGGATTAAGGATTGAGGATTGAGGATTGAGGATTGATGGTTGAGTATTGAGGATTGACGATTCAGGATTGAGGATTGAAGATTGAGTGTCGTTGACTGAGGATTGAGGATTGAGTGTTGAAGATTGAGGATTGAGGACTGACGATTGACGATTGAGTATTGATGGTTGAGGATTGAGGATTGAGGATTGAGGGTTGAGGATTGACAGCTGAGGATTGCGGATTGACAATTGAGGATTGACGATTCAGGATTGAGGATTGAAGATTGAGTGTCGTTGACTGAAAATTGAGGATTGAGTGTTGAAGATTGAGGATTGAGGACTGACGATTGAAGATTGAGGATTGATGGTTGAGGATTAAGGATTGGGGATTGAGGGTTGAGGATTCACAGCTGAGGATTGCGGATTGACAATTGAGGATTGAGGATTGAGGATTGAGTGGCGAGTATTGAGGATAGAGCATAGAGGATTGAGGGTTGAGAATTGAGGATTGAGGATTGAGGATTGAGGATTGAGGATTGACGATAGAGGATTGAGGGTTGAGGATTGAGTATTGAGGATTGAGGATTGAGGTTTGAGGATAGAGGAATGAGATGTGAGGATTGAGTATTGAGGATTGAGCATTGAGGGTTGAGGGTTGAGGATTGAGGATTGACGATTGAGGATTGAGTATTGAGTATTGAGGATTGAGGATTGGGGATAGAGGATTGAGTATTGAGGATTGAGCATTGAGGATTGAGGGTTGAGGATTGAGGATTGAGGATTGAGGATTGAGGATTGTGGGTTGAGGATTGAGGATTGAGGATTGAGGATTGAAGATTGAGGATTGAGGATTGGCGGTCGATGATTTAAGATTGAAGATTGAGGATTGAGCATTGAGCATTGAATATTGATGACTCTAGGTTGAGGTTCGAGTGTTGAGAATTGATGTTTGAGGTTTGAGATTTGAAGATTGAAGATTGTGGATTGAGTATTGAAAACTGAGAATTGAGGATATTATACTGAAGATTGTTGATTAAGAATTGAGGATTGAGGATTGATGGTAGAGACTGTGGGTTGAGGATTGAGCGTTGAGGATTGAGGATTGAAGGTTGAGCATTGAGGTGTGGTGTTGAAGAATGAGGTTTGCGAATTGATGATGGAGGATTGAGGATTGAGTATTGAGGATTGAGGATTGAGGATTGAGGATTGCGTATTGAGGACTGAGTATTGTGGATTGAGGTTTGAGCATTGAGGATTGATGATTGAGGATTGGGGATTCAGGATTGTGGATTGAGGACTGCGTATTGATTATTTAGGTTTGAAGATTGAGGATTGAATATTCATGACTGATTATTGAAAACTGAGCGTTGAGGATATTCTATTGGGTATTGAGATTTGAGAATTGACGATGGAAGATTGAGGATAGAGTATTGATGGCTGCAGATTGAGTATTGAAGATTGAGGATTGAGGATTGAGGATTGAGGATTGAGGATTGAGGATTGAGGATTGAGGATTGATATTTGAGGTTTGAGAATTGAGGATTGAGGATTGTGGATTGAGGATTGATGATTGAGGATTGAGGATTGAGGATTGAGGATTGATGTTTGAGGATTGAGGGTTGAAGATTGACGATTGAGGACTGACGATTGAAGATTGAGGTCTGAGTATTGGAAACTGAGAATTGAGAATATACTATTGAGGAGTGAAAATTGAGGATTTAGGATTGAGGATTGAGGATTAAGGGTCGAGGATTGAAGGTTGAGGTTTGAGGATTGTCGATTGAGGATTGAGGATTGGGGATTGAGGATTGAGGATAGAGGATTGAGGATTGAGGATTGAGGATTGAGAATTGATGACTGAGGATTGAGCATTGAGAATTGTGCATTGAATATTGAGGATTGATGTCTGAGGTCGCAGGCTTGAGGATTGAGGATTGAGGATTGAGGTTTGAGAATTGAGGATTGAGAATTGAGTGTTGAGTATTGAGGATTGAGCATTGAGGATTGAGGGTTGAGGATTGAGGATTAAGGATTGAGGATTGATGATTGAAGATCGAAGATTGAGGACTGAGAATTGAGGATTGAGGATTGAGTATTGAGGAATGAGGATTGAGGATTGATGTTTGAGGATTGAGGGTTGAAGATTGAGGATTGAGGACTGACGATTGAAGATTGAGGTCTGAGTATTGGAAACTGAGAATTGAGAATATACTATTGAGGACTGAAAATTGAGGATTTAGGATTGAGGATTGAGGATTAAGGGTCGAGGATTGAAGGTTGAGGTTTGAGGATTGTCGATTGAGGATTGAGGATTGAGGATCGAGGATTGAGGATTGAGGTATGAGTATTGAGGATTGAGAATTGAGGATTGATGGTTGAGGATTGACGATTGAGGATTGAGGATTGAGGATTGAAGATTGAGGATTGAGGATTGAGGATTGAGGACTGAGGATAGAGGATTGAGGAATGTGGATTGAGGATTGAAGATTGAGCATTGAGGATTGAGTGTTGAGGATTGAGGATTGAGGATTGAGCATTGAATACTGAGGATTGAATATTGAGGACTGAGTATTGAAAACTGAGAATTGAGGATATTCTATTGAGGATTGAAAATTGAGGATTGAGGATTCAGGATTGGGGATTAAGGGTTGAAGATTGATGGTTGAGGTTTGAGGATTGACGATTGGGGATTGTGCATTGGGGATTGAGGATTGATGATTGATGATTGATGATTGAGTACTGAGGATTGAGGATTGAGGATTGAGGATTGAGGATTGAGGATTGATGGTTGAGTATTGAGGATTGGCGATTCAGGATTGAGGATTGAAGATTGAGTGTCGTTGACTGAGGATTGAGGATTGTGTGTTGAAGATTGAGGATTGAGGACTGACGATTGAAGATTGAGTATTGATGGTTGAGGATTGAGGATTGGGGATTGAGGTTTGAGGATTGACAGCTGAGGATTGCGGATTGACAATTGAGGATTGAGGATTGAGGATTGAGGATGAGGGTTGAGGATTGAGGATTGAGGATTGAGGATTGAGGATTGAGGGTTGGGGATTGGGGATTGAGGATTGATGGTTGATGATTGAGGATTGAGGGTTGAGGATTGAGGATTGACGGTTGAGGATTGAGTATTGAGTATTGAGGATTGAGGATTGGGGATAGAGGATTGAGTATTGAGGATTGAGCATTGAGGATTGAGGGTTGAGGATTGAGGATTGAGGATATTCTATTGAGGATTGAAAATTGAGGATTGAGGATTGAGGATTGAGGATTAAGGGTTGAGGATTGAAGGTTGAGGTTTGAGGATTGATGATTGAGGATTGAGAATTGGGGATTGAGGATTAATGATTGAGGATTGATGATTGAGTACTGAGGATTGAGGATTGAGGATTGAGGATTGAGGATTGAGGATTGAGGATTGATGGTTGAGTATTGAGGATTGACGATTCAGGATTGAGGATTGAAGATTGAGTGTCGTTGACTGAGGATTGAGGATTGAGGTATGAAGACTGCGGATTGAGGACTGACGATTGAAAATTGAGGATTGATGGTTGAGGATTGAGGATTGGGGATTGTGGATTGAGGATTGACAGCTGAGGATTGCGGATTGACAATTGAGGATTGTGGATTGAGGATTGAGGATTGAGGATTGGGGATTGAGGATTGATGATTGATGATTGATGATTGAGTACTGAGGATTGAGGGTTGAGGATTGAGGATTGAGGACTGAGGATTGAGGATTGAGGATGAGGGTTGAGGATTGAGGATTGAGGATTGAGGATTGAGGATTGAGGATTGGGGATTGGGGATTGAGGATTGAGGATAGAGGATTGAGGATTGAGGATTGAGGATTGAGAATTGATGACTGAGGATTGAGGATTGAGAATTGTGCATTGAATATTGAGGATTCAGGTCTGAGGACGCAGGCTTGAGGATTGAGGATTGAGGATTGGGGATTGAGGATTGAGGATTGAGGATTGAGGGTTGAGGATTGAGGATTGAGGATTGAGGATTGAGCATTGAGGATTGAGGGTTGAGGATTGAGGATTGAGGATTGAGGATTGACAATTGAGGATTCAGGATTGAGGATTGAGGATTGATGATTGAGGATTGACGTTTGTGGATTGAGGATTGGGGATTGAGGGTTGAGGATTGATGGTTGTGGATTGAGGACTGACGATTGAGGATTGAGGATTGAGGATTGAGGATGGAGGATAGTGGATTGAGGATTGAGGATTGAGCATTGAGGATTGAGTGTTGGGGATTGAAGATTGAGGATTGAGAATTGATGGTTGAGGATTGAGGACTGAGGATTGAGGGTTGATTACTGAGGGTTGTGGATTGAGGGTTGAGGACTCAGTATTGAAGATTGAGGATTGAGGATTGAGGGTTGAGGATTAAGGATTGAGGATTGAGGATTGATGTTTGAGGATTGAGTGTTGAAGATTGAGGATTGAGGAATGACGATTAAAGATTGAGGACTGCGTATTGAAAACTGAGGATTGAGAATATACTACTGAGGACTGAGAATTGTGGATTTATGATTGAGGATTGAGGATGAAGGGACGTGGATTGAAGGTTGAGGTTTGATGATAGAGGATTGACGATTGAGGATTGAGAATTGAGTGTTGAGTATTGAGGATTGAAGATTGAGGATTGAGAATGGATGAATGAGGACTGAGGAATGAGGATTGTGCATTGAATATTGAGGATTGAGTTATGAGGACGGAGGATTGAGGATTGAAGATTGAGGATTGCGGTTTGAGGATAGAGGATTGAGAATTGAGGATTGAGTATTGAGGATTGAGCATTGAGTATTGAGGATTGAGGATTGAGGATTGAGTATTGATGGTTGAGGATTGAGGATTGACGATTCAGGATTGAGGATTGAACATTGAGTGTCGTTGACTGAGGATTGAGGGTTGAGGGTTGAAGATTGAGGATTGAGTACTGACGATTGAAGATTGAGGACTGAGTATTGAAAACTGAGAATTGAGGATATTCTATTGAGGCTTGAAAATTGAGGATTGAGGATTGAGGATTAAGGGTTGAGGACTGAAGGTTGAGGTTAGAGGATTGACGATTGAGGATTGAGGATTGGGTATTGAGGATTGAGGATTGATGGTTGAGGATTGAGGACTGAGGATTGAGGGTTGATTACTGAGCGTTGTGGATTGAGGGTTGAGGACTCAGTATTGAAGATTGAGGATTGATGATTGATGATCGAAGGTTGAGGATTGAGGATTGAGGGTTGAGGATTAAGGATTGAGGATTGAGGTTTGATGTTTGAGGATTGAGTGTTGAAGATTGAGGATTGAGGAATGACGATTGAAGATTGAGGACTGCGTATTGAAAACTGAGGATTGAGAATATACTACTGAGGACTGAGAATTGTGGATTTAGGATTGAGGATTGAGGATTAAGGGACGTGGATTGAAGGTTGAGGTTTGATGATTGAGGATTGACGATTGAGGATTGAGAATTGAGTGTTGAGTATTGAGGATTGAAGATTGAGGATTGAGAATTGATGACTGAGGACTGAGGAATGAGGATTGTGCATTGAATATTGAGGATTGAGGTTTGAGGACGGAGGATTGAGGATTGAGGATGAAGGATTGCGGTTTGAGGATAGAGGATTGAGAATTGAGGATTGAGTATTGAGGGTTGAGCATTGAGTATTGAGGATTGAGGATTTAGGATTGAGGATTGATGGTTGAGGATTGACGATTGAGGATTGAGGGTTGAGGATTGAGTATTGAGGATTGAGGATTGAGGTTTGAGGATAGAGGAATGAGATGTGAGGATTGAGTATTGAGGATTGAGCATTGAGGGTTGAGGGTTGAGAATTGAGGATTGACGATTGAGGATTGAGTATTGAGTATTGAGGATTGAGTATTGGGGATAGAGGATTGAGTATTGAGGATTGAGCATTGAGGATTGAGGGTTGAGGATTGAGGATTGAGGATTGAGGATTGAGGATTGTGGGTTGAGGATTGAGGATTGAGGATTGAGGATTGAATATTGAGGATTGAGGATTGGCGGTCGATGATTTAAGATTGAAGATTGAGGATTGAGCATTGAGCATTGAATATTGATGACTCTAGGTTGAGGTTCGAGTGTTGAGAATTGATGTTTGAGGTTTGAGATTTGAAGATTGAAGATTGTGGATTGAGTATTGAAAACTGAGAATTGAGGATATTATACTGAAGATTGTTGATTAAGAATTGAGGATTGAGGATTGATGGTAGAGACTGTGGGTTGAGGATTGAGCGTTGAGGAGTGAGGATTGAAGGTTGAGCATTGAGGTGTGGTGTTGAAGAATGAGGTTTGCGAATTGATGATGGAGGATTGAGGATTGAGTATTGAGGATTGAGGATTGAGGATTGAGGATTGCGTATTGAGGACTGAGTATTGTGGATTGAGGTTTGAGCATTGAGGATTGATGATTGAGGATTGGGGATTCAGGATTGTGGATTGAGGACTGCGTATTGATGATTTAGGTTTGAAGATTGAGGATTGAATATTCATGACTGATTATTGAAAACTGAGCGTTGAGGATATTCTATTGGGTATTGAGATTTGAGAATTGACGATGGAAGATTGAGGATAGAGTATTGATGGCTGCAGATTGAGTATTGAAGATTGAGGATTGAGGATTGAGGATTGAGGATTGAGGATTGAGGATTGAGGATTGAGGATTGATGGTTGAGTATTGAGGATTGACGATTCAGGATTGAGGATTGAAGATTGAGTGTCGTTGACTGAGGATTGAGGATTGAGGTATGAAGACTGCGGATTGAGGACTGACGATTGAAAATTGAGGATTGATGGTTGAGGATTGAGGATTGGGGATTGTGGATTGAGGATTGACAGCTGAGGATTGCGGATTGACAATTGAGGATTGAGGATTGAGGATTGAGGATTGAGGATTGGGGATTGAGGATTGATGATTGATGATTGATGATTGAGTACTGAGGATTGAGGGTTGAGGATTGAGGATTGAGGACTGAGGATTGAGGATTGAGGATGAGGGTTGAGGATTGAGGATTGAGGATTGAGGATTGAGGATTGAGGATTGGGGATTGGGGATTGAGGATTGATGGTTGATGATTGAGGATTGAGGGTTGAGGATTGAGGATTGACGATTGAGGATTGAGTATTGAGTATTGAGGATTGAGGATTGGGGATAGAGGATTGAGTATTGAGGATTGAGCATTGAGGATTGAGGGTTGAGGATTGAGGATTGAGGATATTCTATTGAGGATTGAAAATTGAGGATTGAGGATTGAGGATTGAGGATTAAGGGTTGAGGATTGAAGGTTGAGGTTTGAGGATTGATGATTGAGGATTGAGGATTGGGGATTGAGGATTGAGGATTAATGATTGATGATTGATGATTGAGTACTGAGGATTGAGGATTGAGGATTGAGGATTCAGGATTGAGGATTGAGGATTGATGGTTGAGTATTGAGGATTGACGATTCAGGATTGAGGATTGAAGATTGAGTGTCGTTGACTGAGTATTGAGGATTGAGGTATGAAGATTGCGGATTGAGGACTGACGATTGAAAATTGCGGATTGATTTTTGAGGATTGAGGATTGGGGATTGTGGATTGAGGATTGACAGCTGAGGATTGCGGATTGACAATTGAGGATTGAGGATTGAGGATTGAGGATTGATGATTGAGGATTGACGATTGAGGATTGAGGATACAGGATTGAGGTCTGAGGATTGAGGATTGAAGATTGAGGGTTGAGAATTGATGACTGAGGATTGAGGATTGAGGATTGTGCATTGAATATTGAGGATTGAGGTTTGATGACGGAGGATTGAGTATTGAGGATTGAGGATTGAGGTCTGAGGATTGAGGATTGAGAATTGAGAGTTGAGTATTGAGGATTGAGCATTGAGTATTGAGTGTTGAGGATTGAAGATTGAGGATTGAGAATTGATGATTGAGGATTGAGGATTGAGGATTGAGGATTGAGCATTGAGTATTGAGGATTGAGGATTGAGGATTGAGGATTGATGGTTGAGGATTGAGGATTGACGATTCAGGATTGAGGATAGAACATTGAGTGTCGTTGACTGAGGATTGAGGGTTGAGGGTTGAAGATTGAGGATTGAGGACTGACGATTGAAGATTGAGGACTGAGTATTGAAAACTGAGAATTGAGGATATTCTATTGAGGATTGAAAATTGAGGATTGAGGATTGAGGATCGAAGATTGAGGACTGAGAATTCAGGATTGAGGATTGAGGATTGAGGATTGAGGATTGATGTTAGAGGATTGAGGGTTGAACATTGAGGATTGAGGACTGACGATTGAAGATTGACGTCTGAGTAGTGGAAACTGAGAATTGAGAATATACTATTGAGGAATGAAAATTGAGGATTTAGGATTGAGGATTGAGGATTAAGGGTCGAGGATTGAAGGTTGAGGTTAGAGGATTGTCGATTGAGGATTGAGGATTGGGGATTGAGGATTGAGGATAGAGGATTGAGGATTGAGGATTGAGGATTGAGAATTGATGACTGAGGATTGAGGATTGAGAATTGTGCATTGAATATTGAGGATTCAGGTCTGAGGACGCAGGCTTGAGGATTGAGGATTGAGGATTGGGGATTGAGGATTGAGGATTGAGGATTGAGGGTTGAGGATTGAGGATTGAGGATTGAGGATTGAGCATTGAGGATTGAGGGTTGAGGATTGAGGATTGAGGATTGAGGATTGACAATTGAGGATTCAGGATTGAGGATTGAGGATTGATGATTGAGGATTGACGTTTGTGGATTGAGGATTGGGGATTGAGGGTTGAGGATTGATGGTTGTGGATTGAGGACTGACGATTGAGGATTGAGGATTGAGGATTGAGGATGGAGGATAGTGGATTGAGGATTGAGGATTGAGCATTGAGGATTGAGTGTTGGGGATTGAAGATTGAGGATTGAGAATTGATGGTTGAGGATTGAGGACTGAGGATTGAGGGTTGATTACTGAGGGTTGTGGATTGAGGGTTGAGGACTCAGTATTGAAGATTGAGGATTGAGGATTGAGGGTTGAGGATTAAGGATTGAGGATTGAGGATTGATGTTTGAGGATTGAGTGTTGAAGATTGAGGATTGAGGAATGACGATTAAAGATTGAGGACTGCGTATTGAAAACTGAGGATTGAGAATATACTACTGAGGACTGAGAATTGTGGATTTATGATTGAGGATTGAGGATGAAGGGACGTGGATTGAAGGTTGAGGTTTGATGATAGAGGATTGACGATTGAGGATTGAGAATTGAGTGTTGAGTATTGAGGATTGAAGATTGAGGATTGAGAATGGATGAATGAGGACTGAGGAATGAGGATTGTGCATTGAATATTGAGGATTGAGTTATGAGGACGGAGGATTGAGGATTGAAGATTGAGGATTGCGGTTTGAGGATAGAGGATTGAGAATTGAGGATTGAGTATTGAGGATTGAGCATTGAGTATTGAGGATTGAGGATTGAGGATTGAGTATTGATGGTTGAGGATTGAGGATTGACGATTCAGGATTGAGGATTGAACATTGAGTGTCGTTGACTGAGGATTGAGGGTTGAGGGTTGAAGATTGAGGATTGAGTACTGACGATTGAAGATTGAGGACTGAGTATTGAAAACTGAGAATTGAGGATATTCTATTGAGGCTTGAAAATTGAGGATTGAGGATTGAGGATTAAGGGTTGAGGACTGAAGGTTGAGGTTAGAGGATTGACGATTGAGGATTGAGGATTGGGTATTGAGGATTGAGGATTGATGGTTGAGGATTGAGGACTGAGGATTGAGGGTTGATTACTGAGGGTTGTGGATTGAGGGTTGAGGACTCAGTATTGAAGATTGAGGATTGATGATTGATGATCGAAGGTTGAGGATTGAGGATTGAGGGTTGAGGATTAAGGATTGAGGATTGAGGTTTGATGTTTGAGGATTGAGTGTTGAAGATTGAGGATTGAGGAATGACGATTGAAGATTGAGGACTGCGTATTGAAAACTGAGGATTGAGAATATACTACTGAGGACTGAGAATTGTGGATTTAGGATTGAGGATTGAGGATTAAGGGACGTGGATTGAAGGTTGAGGTTTGATGATTGAGGATTGACGATTGAGGATTGAGAATTGAGTGTTGAGTATTGAGGATTGAAGATTGAGGATTGAGAATTGATGACTGAGGACTGAGGAATGAGGATTGTGCATTGAATATTGAGGATTGAGGTTTGAGGACGGAGGATTGAGGATTGAGGATGAAGGATTGCGGTTTGAGGATAGAGGATTGAGAATTGAGGATTGAGTATTGAGGGTTGAGCATTGAGTATTGAGGATTGAGGATTTAGGATTGAGGATTGATGGTTGAGGATTGACGATTGAGGATTGAGGGTTGAGGATTGAGTATTGAGGATTGAGGATTGAGGTTTGAGGATAGAGGAATGAGATGTGAGGATTGAGTATTGAGGATTGAGCATTGAGGGTTGAGGGTTGAGAATTGAGGATTGACGATTGAGGATTGAGTATTGAGTATTGAGGATTGAGTATTGGGGATAGAGGATTGAGTATTGAGGATTGAGCATTGAGGATTGAGGGTTGAGGATTGAGGATTGAGGATTGAGGATTGAGGATTGTGGGTTGAGGATTGAGGATTGAGGATTGAGGATTGAATATTGAGGATTGAGGATTGGCGGTCGATGATTTAAGATTGAAGATTGAGGATTGAGCATTGAGCATTGAATATTGATGACTCTAGGTTGAGGTTCGAGTGTTGAGAATTGATGTTTGAGGTTTGAGATTTGAAGATTGAAGATTGTGGATTGAGTATTGAAAACTGAGAATTGAGGATATTATACTGAAGATTGTTGATTAAGAATTGAGGATTGAGGATTGATGGTAGAGTCTGTGGGTTGAGGATTGAGCGTTGAGGAGTGAGGATTGAAGGTTGAGCATTGAGGTGTGGTGTTGAAGAATGAGGTTTGCGAATTGATGATGGAGGATTGAGGATTGAGTATTGAGGATTGAGGATTGAGGATTGAGGATTGCGTATTGAGGACTGAGTATTGTGGATTGAGGTTTGAGCATTGAGGATTGATGATTGAGGATTGGGGATTCAGGATTGTGGATTGAGGACTGCGTATTGATGATTTAGGTTTGAAGATTGAGGATTGAATATTCATGACTGATTATTGAAAACTGAGCGTTGAGGATATTCTATTGGGTATTGAGATTTGAGAATTGACGATGGAAGATTGAGGATAGAGTATTGATGGCTGCAGATTGAGTATTGAAGATTGAGGATTGAGGATTGAGGATTGAGGATTGAGGATTGAGGATTGAGGATTGAGGATTGATATTTGAGGTTTGAGAATTGAGGATTGAGGATTGTGGATTGAGGATTGATGATTGAGGATTGAGGATTGAGGATTGAGGATTGATGTTTGAGGATTGAGGGTTGAAGATTGAGGATTGAGGACTGACGATTGAAGATTGAGGTCTGAGTATTGGAAACTGAGAATTGAGAATATACTATTGAGGAGTGAAAATTGAGGATTTAGGATTGAGGATTGAGGATTAAGGGTCGAGGATTGAAGGTTGAGGATTGAGGATTGTCGATTGAGGATTGAGGATTGGGGATTGAGGATTGAGGATAGAGGATTGAGGATTGAGGATTGAGGATTGAGAATTGATGACTGAGGATTGAGCATTGAGAATTGTGCATTGAATATTGAGGATTGATGTCTGAGGTCGCAGGCTTGAGGATTGAGGATCGAGGATTGAGGTTTGAGAATTGAGGATTGAGAATTGAGTGTTGAGTATTGAGGATTGAGCATTGAGGATCAACCCTTAATCCTCAATCCTCAATCCTCAATCCTCAATTTTCAATCCTCAATAGAATATCCTCAATACTCAATCCTCAATCTTCAAACATCAATCATCAACCCTCAATATTAAATCCTCAATCCTCAATCATCAACCCTCAATCCTCAACCCTCAATAGTCAACCCTAAATCCTCAATCCTCAATCCTCAATCCTCAATCATCAATTCTCAATCCTCAATCTTCAATCCTCAACAGGCAATCCTAAATGCTCAATCCTCAATCATCAATCCTCAATCCACAATCCTCAATCCTCAATTCTCAAACCTCAAATATCAATCCTCAATCCTCAATCCTCAATCCTCAATCCTCAATCCTCAATCCTCAATCCTCAATCCTCAATCTTCAATACTCAATCTGCAGCCATCAATACTCTATCCTCAATCTTCCATCGTCAATTCTCAAATCTCAATACCCAATAGAATATCCTCAACGCTCAGTTTTCAATAATCAGTCATGAATCTTCAATCCTCAATCTTCAAACCTAAATCATCAATCCGCAGTACTCAATCCACAATCCTGAATCCTCAATCCTCAATCATCAATCCTCAATGCTCAAACCTCAATCCACAATACTCAATCCTCAATACGCAATCCTCAATCCTCAATCCTCAATCCTCAATACTCAATCCTCAATCCTCAATCCTCAATCCTCAATCCTCATTCCTCAATCCCGTAAATTCAATTGTCAATCCTCAATTCTCAAATCTCAATCCTCAATCCTCAATCCTCAATCCTCAACCCTCAATCCTCAATCCTCAATCCTCAATCCTCAGTACTCAATCATCAATCATCAATCATCAATCCTCAATCCCCAATACTCAATCCTCAATCATCAATCCTCAAACCTCAACCTTCAATCCTCAACCCTTAATCCTCAATCCTCAATCCTCAATCCTCAATTTTCAATCCTCAATAGAATATCCTCAATACTCAATCCTCAATCTTCAATCATCAATCATCAACCCTCAATCTTAAATCCTCAATCCTCAATCATCAACCCTCAATCCTCAACCCTCAATAATCAACCCTAAATCCTCAATCCTCAATCCTCAATACTCAATCATCAATTCTCAATCCTCAATCTTCAATCCTCAACACGCAATCCTAAATGCTCAATCTTCAATCATCAATCCTCAATCCACAATCCTCAATCCTCAATTCTCAAACCCCAAATATCAATCCTCAATCCTCAATCCTAAATCCTCAATCCTCAATCCTCAATCCTCAATCCTCAATCTTCAATACTCAATCTGCAGCCATCAATACTCTATCCTCAATCTTCCATCGTCAATTCTCAAATCTCAATACCCAATAGAATATCCTCAACGCTCAGTTTTCAATAATCAGTCATGAATCTTCAATCCTCAATCTTCAAACCTAAATCATCAATCCGCAGTCCACAATCCACAATCCTAAATCCTCAATCCTCAATCATCAATCCTCAATCCTCAACCAACAATCCTCAACCTTCAATCATCAGTCCTCATTCCTCAATCTTCATACCTCAATCCTCAATCCTCAGTCAACGACACTCAATCTTCAATCCTCAATCCTGAATCGTCAATCCTCAATACTCAACCATCAATCCTCAATCCTCAATCCTCAATCCTCAATGCTCAATCCTCAATACTCAACACTCAATCCTCAACCCTCAATCCTCAATGTTCAATCCTCAATACTCAACACTCAACTCTCAATCCTCAATCCTCAGACCTCAATCCTCAATTCTCAATCTTCAACCCTCCATAGAATATCCTCAATTCTCAGTTTTCAATACTCAGTCCTCAATATTCAATCCTCAATCCTCAACCCTCAATCCTCAATCCTCAATCCTCAACCCTCAATCCTCAATCCTCAATCCTCAATTCTCAACCCTCAATCCTCAATGCTCAATCCTCAATACTCACCACTCAATCCTCAACCCTCAATCCTCAATGTTCAATCCTCAATACTCAACACTCAATTCTCTATCCTCAATCCTCAGACCACAATCCTTAATCCTCAATCCTCAATCCTACGTCCTGAAACCTCAATCTTCAATATTCAATGGACAATCCTCAATCCTCAATACTCAGTCATCAATTCTCAATCCTCAATCTTCAATTTTCAATCCTCTATCCTCAGTCCTCAATCGTCTATCCTCAATCCTCAATCCTCAATCCTCAATCCTCAATCGTCAATACACAGTCCTCAACCATCAATCCTCAATCCTCAATCCCCAATCCGCAATCCTCAATCATCAATCCTCAAACCTCAACCTTCAATCCTCAAGCCTTAATCCTCGATACTCAATCCTCAATCATCAATTTTCAATCCTCAATAGAATATCCTCAATTCTCAGTTTTCAATTCACAGTCCTCAATCTTCAATCCTCAATCATCAGTTCTCAATCCGCAATCTTCTATCCTCAACACTAAATCCTCAATGCTCAATCCTCAATCCTCAATCCGCAATCCTCAATCCTCCGTCCTCAAACCTCAATCCTCAATATTCAATGCTCAATCCTCAATACTCAATCCTCAGTCATCAATTCTCAATCCTCAATATTCAATCCTCAATCCACAGTCCTCAATTCTCTATCCTCAATCCTCAGTCCTCAATCCTCAATCCTCAATCGTCAATCTTCAATCTTCAGCCATCAATCCTCAATCCTCAATACCCAATCGTCAACCCTCAATCGTCAATCCTCAAACTTCAACCATCAATCTTCAAGCCCTAATACTCAATCCTCAACCATCAATCCTCAACCCTCAATCCACAATCCTCAATCCTCAATCATCAATCCTCAAACCTCAACATTCAATCCCCAACCCTTAATCCTCAATCCTCAATTTTCAATCCTCAATAGAATATACTCAATACTCAATACTCAATCTTCAATCATCAATCATCAACCCTCAATCTTAAATCCTCAATACTCAACCATCAACCCTCAATCCTCAACCCTCAGTAACCAACCCTCAATCCTCAATCCTCAATACTCAATCATCAATTCTCAATCCTCAATCTTCAATCCTCAACACTCAATACTCAATGCTGAATCCTCAATCCTCTATCCTCAACCCTCAATCCTCAATCCTCAATCCTCAATCCTCAATCGTCAATCCTTAATCCTCAATCCTCAACCATCAATCCTCAATCCCCAATCCCCAGTCCACAATCCTCAATCTTCAATCCTCAAACCTCAACCTTCAATCCTCAACCCTCAATCCTCAATCCTCAATCCTCAATCCTCAATTTTCAATCCTCAATAGAATATCCTCAATTCTCAGTTTTCAATACTCAGTCCTCAATCTTCAATCCTCAATCATCAATTCTCAATCCGCAATCTTCAATCCTGAACACGCAATCCTAAATGCTCAATCCTCAATCATCAATCCTCAATCCTCAATCCTCAATCCTAAGTCAACGACACTCAATCTTCAATCCTCAATCCTGAATCGTCAATCCTCAATTCTCAACCATCAATCCTCAATCCCCAATCCTCCTTCCTCTATCCTCAATCCTCAATCCTCAGTACTCAATCCTCAATCCTCAGTACTCAATCATCAATCATCAATCATCAATCCTCAATCCCCAATCCTCAATCCTCAATCATCAATCCTCAAACCTCAACCTTCAATCCTCAACCCTTAATCCTCAATCCTCAATCCTCAATCCTCAATTTTCAATCCTCAATAGAATATCCTCAATACTCAATCCTCAATCTTCAATCATCAATCATCAACCCTCAATCTTAAATCCTCAATCCTCAATCATCAACCCTCAATCCTCAACCCTCAATGATCAACCCTAAATCCTCAATCCTCAATCCTCAATACTCAATCATCAATTCTCAATCCTCAATCTTCAATCCTCAACACGCAATCCTAAATGCTCAATCCTCAATCATCAATCCTCAATCCACAATCCTCAATCCTCAATTCTCAAACCCCAAATATCAATCCTCAATCCTCAATCCTCAATCCTCAATCCTCAATCCTCAATCCTCAATCCTCAATCTTCAATACCCAATCTGCAGCCATCAATACTCTATCCTCAATCTTCCATCGTCAATTCTCAAATCTCAATACCCAATAGAATATCCTCAACGCTCAGTTTTCAATAATCAGTCATGAATCTTCAATCCTCAATCTTCAAACCTAAATCATCAATCCGCAGTCCTCAATCCACAATCCTGAATCCTCAATCCTCAATCATCAATCCTCAATCCTCAATCATCAATGCTCAATCCTCAATCCTCAATCCTCAATTGTCAATCCGCAATCCTCAGCTGTCAATCCTCAATCCTCAATCCCCAATCCTCAATCCTCAACCAACAATCCTCAACCTTCAATCATCAGTCCTCATTCCTCAATCTTCATACCTCAATCCTCAATCCTCAGTCAACGACACTCAATCTTCAATCCTCAATCCTGAATCGTCAATCCTCAATCCTCAATCCTCAATCCTCAATCGTCAATACACAATCCTCAACCATCAATCCTCAATCCTCAATCCCCAATCCTCAATCCTCAATCATCAATCCTCAAACCTCAACCTTCAATCCACAAGCCTTAATCCTCAATACTCAATCCTCAATCATCAATTTTCAATCCTCAATAGAATATCCTCAATTCTCAGTTTTCAATTCACAGTCCTCAATCTTCAATCCTCAATCATCAATTCTCAATCCGCAATCTTCAATCCTCAACACTAAATCCTCAATGCTCAATCCTCAATCCTCAATCCGCAATCCTCAACCCTCCGTCCTCAAACCTCAAACCTCAATATTCAATGCTCAATCCTCAATGCTCAATCCTCAGTCATCAATTCTCAATCCTCAATATTCAATCCCCAATCCACAGTCCTCAATTCCCTATCCTCAATCCTCAATCCTCAATCCTCAATCCTCAATCGTCAATCTTCAATCTTCAGCCATCAATTCTCAATCCTCAATACCCAATCCTCAACCCTCAATCGTCAATCCTCAAACCTCAACCATCAACCCTCAACCCTTAATACTCAATCCTCAACCATCAATCCTCAATCCTCAATCCTCAATCCCCAATCCTCAATCCTCAATCATCAATCCTCAAACCTCAACCTTCAATCCCCAACCCTTAATCCTCAATCCTCAATTTTCAATCCTCAACAGAATATCCTCAATACTCAATACACAATCTTCAATCATCAACCATCAACCCTCAGTCTTAAATACTCAATCCTCAATCATCAACCCTCAATCCTCAACCCTCAGTAACCAACCCTCAATCCTCAATCCTCAATCCTCAATCATCAATCCTCAATCCCCAATCCTCAACCCTCAATCCTCAATCGTCAATCCTCAATCATTAATCCTCAAACTTCAACCCGCGGTCATCAATCTTGAAACCGCAATCTTCTATCCTCAATCCTCAATTTTCAATCCTCAATAGAATATCCTCAATTCTTAGTCTTCAATAGTCAGTCCTCAATCTTCAATCCTCAATCATCAAAATATCAATCCGCAATCTTCAGTCCTCAACACTCAATCCTCAATGCTCAATCCTCAATCCTCAATCCTCAGTCCTCAATCCTCAGTACTCAATCATCAATCATCAATCATCAATTCTCAATACCCAATCCACAATCCCCAATCGTCAATCCTCAAAGCTCAAGCTTCAATCCTCAACCCTTAATTCTCAATCCTCAATCCTCAATCCTCAATTTTCAATCCTCAATAGAGTATCCTCAATTCTCAGTTTTCAATACTCAGTCCTCAATATTCAATCCTCAATCCTCAACCCTCAATCCTCAATCCTCAATCCTCAATCCTCAATCCTCAATCCTCAATCCTCAATCCCCAACCCTTAATCTTCAATGCTCAATTTTCAATCCTCAATAGAATATCCTCAGTACTCAATACTCAATCTTCAATCATCAATCATCAACCTTCAATATTAAATCCTCAATCCTCAATCATCAACCCTCAATCCTCAACCCTCAGTAACCAACCCTCAATCCTCAATCCTCAATCCTCAATCCTCAATCATCAATTCTCAATCCTCAATCTTCAATCCTCAACACTCAATACTCAATGCTCAATCCTCAATCCCCTGTCCTCAACCCTCAATCCTCAATCCTCAATCCTCAATCCTCAATCCTCAATCGTCAATCCTCAATCCTCAACCATAAATCCTCGATCCCCAATCCCCAATCCACAATCCTCAATCTTCAATCCTCAAACCTCAACCATCAATCCTCAATCCTCAATACTCAAGCCTCAATACTCAATCCTCAATCCTCAATCATCACTCATCAATCCTCAATCATCAATACTCAATCCTCAATCCTCAACCCTCAATCCTCAACCCTCAGTTATCAACCCTCAATCCTCAATCCTCAATACTCAATGCTCAATCCTCAACCCTCTATCCTCAAACCTCAATCCTCAATCCTCAATCCTCAATCCTCAATCGTCAATCCTCAATCCTCAGCCATCAATCCTCAATCCTCAATACCCAATCCTCAATCCACAATCGTCAATCCTCAAACCTCAACCTTCAGTCCTCAACCCTTAATCCTCAACAATCAATCCTCAATCCTCAATTTTCAATCCTGAATAGAATATCCTCAATTCTCAATTTTCAAAACTCAGTCCTCAATCTTCAATCGTCAGTCCTCAATCCTCAATCTTCAACCCTCAATTCTCAATCCTCAGTCCACGACACTCAATCCTCAACCCTCAATCCTCAATGCTCAATCCTCAATACTCAACACTCAATTCTCAATCCACATTCCCCAAACCTCAACTCTCAATCCTCAATCCTCAATCCTCCGTCCTCAAACCACAATCGTCAATGTTCAATGCACAATCCTCAATCCTCAATCCTCAGTCATCAATTCTCAATCCTCTATCCTCAATCCTCAATCCCCAATCCTCAATCCTCAATCGACAATCCTCGAACCTCAACCTTCAATCCTCGACACTTAATCCTCAATCCTCAATCCTAAATCCTCAATTTTCAATCCTCAATAGTGTATTCTCAATTCTCAGTTTTCAATACTCAGTCCTCAATCTTCAATCGTCAGTAATCAACCCTCAATCCTCAGTCCTCAATCCTCAACCATCAATTCTCAATCCTCAATCTTCAACACTCAACACTCATACCTCAATGCTCAATACTCAATCCTCAATCCTCTATCCTCCATCCTCAATCCTCAATCCTCAATCCTCAATCGTCAATCCTCAATCCACAACCATCAATCCTCAACCCTCAATCCCCAATCCTTCAATCCTCAATCGTCAATCCTCAAACCTCAATCTTCAATCCACTCTCCTCAATCCTCAATCCTCAATCCTCAATCCT
The DNA here is from genome assembly GCF_051401765.1 of Calliopsis andreniformis. Lineage (NCBI taxonomy): Eukaryota > Metazoa > Arthropoda > Insecta > Hymenoptera > Andrenidae > Calliopsis > Calliopsis andreniformis. The sequence goes on along the minus strand of NW_027480611.1, from coordinate 60,494 downwards.
CAACCCTCAATCCTCAATGCTCAATCCTCAATACTCAACACTCAATCCTCAACCCTCAATCCTCAATGTTCAATCCTCAATACTCAACACTCAACTCTCAATCCTCAATCCTCAGACCTCAATCCTCAATTCTCAATCTTCAACTCTCAATAGAATATCCTCAATTCTCAGTTTTCAATACTCAGTCCTCAATATTCAATCCTCAATCCTCAACCCTCAATCCTCAATCCTCAATGCTCAACCCTCAATCCTCAATCCTCAATCCTCAATTCTCAACCCTCAATCCTCAATGCTCAATCCTCAATACTCACCACTCAATCCTCAACCCTCAATCCTCAATACTCAACACTCAATTCTCAATCCTCAATCCTCAGACCACAATCCTTAACCTTCAATCCTCAATCCTACGTCCTGAAACCTCAGTCTTCAATATTCAATGGACAATCCTCAATCCTCAATCCTCAGTCATCAATTCTCAATCCTCAATCTTCAATCTTCAATCCTCAATCCTCAGTCCTCAATCGTCTATCCTCAATCCTCAATCCTCAATCCTCAATCCTCAATCGTCAATACACAATCCTCAACCATCAATCCTCAATCCTCAATCCCCAATCCACAATCCTCAATCATCAATCCTCAAACCTCAACCTTCAATCCACAAGCCTTAATCCTCATTACTCAATCCTCAATCATCAATTTTCAATCCTCAATAGAATATCCTCAATTCTCAGTTTTCAATTCACAGTCCTCAATCTTCAATCCTCAATCATCAGTTCTCAATCCGCAATCTTCAATCCTCAACACTAAATCCTCAATGCTGAATCCTCAATCCTCTATCCTCAACCCTCAATCCTCAATCCTCAATCCTCAATCCTCAATCGTCAATCCTCAATCCTCAATCCTCAACCATCAATCCTCAATCCCCAATCCCCAGTCCACAATCCTCAATCTTCAATCCTCAAACCTCAACCTTCAATCCTCAACCCTCAATCCTCAATCCTCAATCCTCAATCCTCAATTTTCAATCCTCAATAGAATATCCTCAATTCTCAGTTTTCAATACTCAGTCCTCAATCTTCAATCCCCAATCATCAATTCTCAATCCGCAATCTTCAATCCTCAACACGCAATCCTAAATGCTCAATCCTCAATCATCAATCCTCAATCCTCAATCCTCAATCCTAAGTCAACGACACTCAATCTTCAATCCTCAATCCTGAATCGTCAATCCTCAATTCTCAACCATCAATCCTCAATCCCCAATCCTCCTTCCTCAATCCTCAATCCTCAATCCTCAGTACTCAATCATCAATCATCAATCATCAATCCTCAATCCCCAATCCTCAATCCTCAATCATCAATCCTCAAACCTCAACCTTCAATCCTCAACCCTTAATCCTCAATCCTCAATCCTCAATCCTCAATTTTCAATCCTCAATAGAATATCCTCAATACTCAATCCTCAATCTTCAATCATCAATCATCAACCCTCAATCTTAAATCCTCAATCCTCAATCATCAACCCTCAATCCTGAACCCCCACTAATCAACCCTAAATCCTCAATCCTCAATCCTCAATACTCAATCATCAATTCTCAATCCTCAATCTTTAATCCTCAACACGCAATCCTCAATCCTCAATCCTCAATCCTCAATCTTCAATACTCAATCTGCAGCCATCAATACTCTATCCTCAATCTTCCATCGTCAATTCTCAAATCTCAATACCCAATAGAATATCCTCAACGCTCAGTTTTCAATAATCAGTCATGAATCTTCAATCCTCAATCTTCAAACCTAAACCAACAATCCGCAGTCCTCAATCCACAATCCTGAATCCTCAATCCTCAATCATCAATCCTCAATGCTCAAACCTCAATCCAGAATACTCAATCCTCAATACGCAATCCTCAATCCTCAATCCTCAATCCTCAATGCTCAATCCTCAATCCTCAATCCTCAATCATCAATCCTCATTCCTCAATCCAGTAAATTCAATTGTCAATCCTCAATTCTCAAACCTCAATCCTCAACCCTCAATCCTCAATCCTCAGCCCTCAATCCTCAATCCTCAATCCTCAATCCTCAGTACTCAATCATCAATCACCAATCATCAATGCTCAATCCCCAATCCTCAATCCTCAATCATCAATCCTCAAACATCAACCTTCAATCCTCAACCCTTAATCCTCAATCCTCAATCCTCAATCCTCAATTTTCAATCCTCAATAGAATATCCTGAATACTCAATCCTCAATCTTCAATCATCAATCATCAACCCTCAATCCTCAATCCTCAATCCTCAATCCTCAATCTTCAATACTCAATCTGCAGCCATCAATACTCTATCCTCAATCTTCCATCGTCAATTCTCAAATCTCAATACCCAATAGAATATCCTCAACGCTCACTTTTCAATAATCGGTCATGAATCTTCAATCCTGAATCTTCAAACCTAAATCATCAATCCGCAGTCCACAATCCACAATCCTGAATCCTCAATCCTCAATCATCAATCCTCAATCCTCAATCATCAATCATCAATCCTCAATCATCAATCCTCAATCCTCAATCCTCAATCCTCAATTGTCAATCCGCAATCCTCAGCTGTCAATCCTCAATCCTCAATCCCCAATCCTCAATCCTCAACCAACAATCCTCAACCTTCAATCATCAGTCCTCATTCCTCAATCTTCATACCTCAATCCTCAATCCTCAGTCAACGACACTCAATCTTCAATCCTCAATCCTGAATCGTCAATCCTCAATACTCAACCATCAATCCTCAATCCTCAATCCTCCTTCCTCAATCCTCAATACTCAATCCTCAGTACTCAATCATCAATCATCAATCATCAATCCTCAATCCCCAATCCTCAATCCTCAATCATCAATCCTCAAACCTCAGCCTTCAATCCTCAACCCTTAATCCTCAATCCTCAATCCTCAATCCTCAATTTTCAATCCTCAATAGAATATCCTCAATACTCAATCCTCAATCTTCAATCATCAATCATCAACCCTCAATATTAAATCCTCAATCCTCAATCATCAACCCTCAATCCTCAACCCTCAATAATCAACCCTAAATCCTCAATCCTCAATCCTCAATCCTCAATCATCAATTCTCAATCCTCAATCTTCAATCCTCAACACGCAATCCTAAATGCTCAATCCTCAATCATCAATCCTCAATCCACAATCCTCAATCCTCAATTCTCAAACCTCAAATATCAATCCTCAATCCTCAATCCTCAATCCTCAATCCTCAATCCTCAATCCTCAATCCTCAATACTCAATCTTCAATACTCAATCTGCAGCCATCAATACTCTATCCTCAATCTTCCATCGTCAATTCTCAAATCTCAATACCCAATAGAATATCCTCAACGCTCAGTTTTCAATAATCAGTCATGAATCTTCAATCCTCAATCTTCAAACCTAAATCATCAATCCGGAGTCCTCAATCCACAATCCTGAATCCCCAATCGTCAATCCTCAATCCTCAATCCTCAACCCTCAATCCTCAATCCTCAATCCTCAATCCTCAATACTCAATCGTCAATCCTCAATCCTCAATCCTCAATCCTCATTCCTCAATCCCGAAAATTCAATTGTCAATCCTCAATTCTCAAATCTCAATCCTCAATCCTCCATCATCAATCCTCAATCCTCAACGCTCAATCCTCAACCCACAGTCTCTACCATCAATCCTCAATCCTCATTGCTTAATCAACAATCTTCAGTATAATATCCTCAATTTTCAGTTTTCAATACTCAATCCACAATCTTCAATCTTCAAATTTCAAACCTCAAGCATCAATTCTCAACACTCGAACCTCAACCTACAGTCATCAATATTCAATGCTCAATGCTCAATCCTCAATCTTCAATCTTAAATCATCGACCGCCAATCCTCAATCCTCAATCCTCAATCCTCAATCCGCAATCCTCAATCCTCAACCCTCAATCCTCAATCCTCAATCCTCAATCCTCAATCCTCAACCCACAATCCTCAATGCTCAATCCTCAATACTCAATCCTCTATCCCCAATCCTCAATCCTCAATACTCAATAGTCAATCCTCAATCGTCAATCCTCAATCCTCAATCGTCAATCCTCAATCCTCAATCCTCAATCGTCAATCCTCAATGCTCAGCCATCAATCCTCAATCCTCAATACCCAATCCTCAATCCTCAGTCGTCAATCCTCAAACCTCAACCTTCAGTCCTCAACCCTTAATCCTCAACAATCAATCCTCAATCCTCAATTTTCAATCCTCAATAGAATACCCTCAATTCTCAGTTTTCAAAACTCAGTCCTCAATCTTCAATCGTCAGTCCTCAATCCTCAATCTTCATCCCTCAATTCTCAATCCTCAGTCCACGACACTCAATCCTCAACCCTCAATCCTCAATGCTCAAACCTCAATACTCAACACTCAATTCTCAATCCACATTCCTCAAACCTCAACCCTCAATCCTCAATCCTCAATCCTCCGTCCTCAAGCCACAATCGTCAATGTTCAATGCACAATCCTCAATCCTCAATCCTCAGTCATCAATTCTCAATCCTCTATCCTCAATCCTCAATCCCCAATCCTCAATCCTCAATCGACAATCCTCGAACCTCAACCTTCAATCCTCGACACTTAATCCTCAATCCTCAATCCTAAATACTCAATTTTCAATCCTCAATAGTGTATTCTCAATTCTCAGTTTTCAATACTCAGTCCTCAATCTTCAATCGTCAGTAATCAACCCTCAATCCTCAGTCCTCAATCCTCAACCATCAATTCTCAATCCTCAATCTTCAACACTCAACACTCATACCTCAATGCTCAATCCTCAATCCTCAATCCTCTATCCTCCATCCTCAATCCTCAATCCTCAATCCTCAATCGTCAATCCTCAATCCACAACCATCAATCCTCAACCCTCAATCCCCAATCCTTCAATCCTCAATCGTCAATCCTCAAACCTCAATCTTCAATCCACTATCCTCAATCCTCAATCCTCAATCCTCAATCATCAATTCTCAATCCTCAATCTTCAATCCTCAACACTCAATACTCAATGCTGAATCCTCAATAATCTATCCTCAACCCTCAATCCTCAATCCTCAATCCTCAATCCTCAATCGTCAATCCTCAATCCTCAATCCTCAACCATCAATCCTCAATCCCCAATCCCCAGTCCACAATCCTCAATCTTCAATCCTCAAACCTCAACCTTCAATCCTCAACCCTCAATTCTCAATCCTCAATCCTCGATCCTCAATTTTCAATCCTCAATAGAATATCCTCAATTCTCAGTTTTCAATACTCAGTCCTCAATAATCAATCCTCAATCATCAATTCTCAATCCGCAATCTTCAATCCTCAACACGCAATCCTAAATGCTCAATCCTCAATCATCAATCCTCAATCCTCAATCCTCAATCCTAAGTCAACGACTCTCAATCTTCAATCCTCAATCCTGAGTCGTCAATCCTCAATTCTCAACCATCAATCCTCAATCCCCAATCCTCCTTCCTCAATCCCTAATCCTCAATCCTCAGTACTCAATCATCAATCATCAATCATCAATCCTCAATCCCCAATCCTCAATCCTCAATCATCAATCCTCAAACCTCAACCTTCAATCCTCAACCCTTAATCCTCAATCCTCAATCCTCAATCCTCAATTTTCAATCCTCAATAGAATATCCTCAATACTCAATCCTCAATCTTCAATCATCAATCATCAACCCTCAATCTTAAATCCTCAATCCTCAATCATCAACCCTCAACCCTCAACCCTCAATAATCAACCCTAAATCCTCAATCCTCAATCCTCAATACTCAATCATCAATTCTCAATCCTCAATCTTCAATCCTCAACACGCAATCCTAACTGCTCAATCCTCAATCATCAATCCTCAATCCACAATCCTCAATCCTCAATTTTCAAACCCCAAATATCAATCCTCAATCCTCAATCCTCAATCCTCAATCCTCTATCCTCAATCCTCAATCCTCAATCTTCAATACTCAATCTGCAGCCATCAATACTCTATCCTCAATCTTCCATCGTCAATTCTCAAATCTCAATACCCAATAGAATATCCTCAACGCTCAGTTTTCAATAATCAGTCATGAATCTTCAATCCTCAATCTTCAAACCTAAATCATCAATCCGCAGTCCTCAATCCACAATCCTGAATCCTCAATCCTCAATCATCAATCCTCAATCCTTAATCATCAATCCTCAATCCTCAATCCTCAATCCTCAATTGTCAATCCGCAATCCTCAGCTGTCAATCCTCAATCCTCAATCCCCAATCCTCAATCCTCAACCAACAATCCTCAACCTTCAATCATCAGTCCTCATTCCTCAATCTTCATACCTCAATCCTCAATCCTCAGTCAACGACACTCAATCTTCAATCCTCAATCCTGATTCGTCAATCCTCAATAATCAACCATCAATCCTCAATCCTCAATCCTCCTTCCTCAATCCTCAATACTCAATCCTCAGTACTCAATCATCAATCATCAATCATCAATCCTCAATCCCCAATCCTCAATCCTCAATCATCAATCCTCAAACCTCAACCTTCAATCCTCAACCCTTAATCCTCAATCCTCAATCCTCAATCCTCAATTTTCAATCCTCAATAGAATATCCTCAATACTCAATCCTCAATCTTCAATCATCAATCATCAACCCTCAATATTAAATCCTCAATCCTCAATCATCAACCCTCAATCCTCAACCCGCAATAATCAACCCTAAATCCTCAATCCTCAATCCTCAATCCTCAATCATCAATTCTCAATCCTCAATCTTCAATCCTCAACACGCAATCCTAAATGCTCAATTCTCAATCATCAATCCTCAATCCACAATCCTCAATCCTCAATTCTCAAGCCTCAAATATCAATCCTCAATCCTCAATCCTCAATCCTCAATCCTCAATCCTCAATCCTCAATCCTCAATCCTCAATCTTCAATACTCAATCTGCAGCCATCAATACTCTATCCTCAATCTTCCATCGTCAATTCTCAAATCTCAATACCCAATAGAATATCCTCAACGCTCAGTTTTCAATAATCAGTCATGAATCTTCAATCCTCAATCTTCAAACCTAAATCATCAATCCGCAGTCCTCAATCCACAATCCTGAATCCTCAATCCCCAATCATCAATCCTCAATGCTCAAACCTCAATCCACAATACTCAATCCTCAATACGCAATCCTCAATCCTCAATCCGCAATCCTCAATACTCAATCCTCAATCCTCAATCCTCAATCCTCAATCCTCATTCCTCAATCCCGAAAATTCAATTGTCAATCCTCAATTCTCAAATCTCAATCCTCAATCCTCCATCATCAATTCTCAAACCTCAATCCTCAACCCTCAATCCTCAATGCTCAATCCTCAATACTCAATCCTCTATCCCCAATCCTCAATCCTCAATACTCAATACTCAATCCTCAATCGTCAATACTCAATCCTCAACCCTCAATCCTCAATGCTCAATCCTCAATCCTCAATCCTCACATCTCATTCCTCTATCCTCAAACCTCAATCCTCAATCCTCAATCCTCAACCCTCAATCGTCAATCCTCAAACCTCAACCATCAATCCTCAACCCTTAATACTCTTTCCTCAATCATCAATCCTCAATCCTCAATCCCCAATCCTCAATCCTCAATCCTCAATCCTCAACCCTCAATCCTCAATCCTCAATCCTCAATCCTCAATCCACAATACTCAATCCTCAATACGCAATCCTCAATCCTCAATCCTCAATCCTCAATACTCAATCCTCAATCCTCAATCCTCAATCCTCAATCCTCATTCCTCTATCCCGAAAATTCAATTGTCAATCCTCAATTCTCAAATCTCAATCCTCAATCCTCCATCATCAATCCTCAATCCTCAACGCTCAATCCTCAACCCACAGTCTCTACCATCAATCCTCAATCCTCATTGCTTAATCAACAATCTTCAGTATAATATCCTCAATTTTCAGTTTTCAATACTCAATCCACAATCTTCAATCTTCAAATCTCAAACCTCAAGCATCAATTCTCAACACTCGAAACTCAACCTAGAGTCATCAATATTCAATGATCAATGCTCAATCCTCAATCTTCAATCTTAAATCATCGACCGCCAATCCTCAATCCTCAATCCTCAATCCTCAATCCTCAATCCTCAATCCTCAACCCTCAATCCTCAATCCTCAATCCTCAATCCTCAACCCTCAATCCTCAATGCTCAATGCTCAATCCTCAATCCTCTATCCCCAATCCTCAATCCTCAATACTCAATACTCAATCCTCAATCGTCAATCCTCAATCCTCAATCGTCAATCCTCAATCCTCAATCCTCAATCGTCAATACTCAATGCTCAGCCATCAATCCTCAATCCTCAATACCCAATCCTCAATCCTCAATCGTCAATCCTCAAACCTCAACCTTCAGTCCTCAACCCTTAATCCTCAACAATCTATCCTCAATCCTCAATTTTCAATCCTCAATAGAATATCCTCAATTCTCAGTTTTCAAAACTCAGTCCTCAATCTTCAATCGTCAGTCCTCAATCCTCAATCTTCATCCCTCAATTCTCAATCCTCAGTCCACGACACTCAATCCTCAACCCTCAATCCTCAATGCTCAAACCTCAATACTCAACGCTCAATTCTCAATCCACATTCCTCAAACCTCAACCCTCAACCCTCAATCCTCAATCCTCCGTCCTCAAACCACAATCGTCAATGTTCAATGCACAATCCTCAATCCTCAATCCTCAGTCATCAATTCTCAATCCTCTATCCTCAATCCTCAATCCCCAATCCTCAATCCTCAATCGACAATCCTCGAACCTCAACCTTCAATCCTCGACACTTAATCCTCAATCCTCAATCCTAAATCCTCAATTTTCAATCCTCAATAGTGTATTCTCAATTCTCAGTTTTCAATACTCAGTCCTCAATCTTCAATCGTCAGTAATCTACCCTCAATCCTCAACCATCAATTCTCAATCCTCAATCTTCAACACTCAACACTCATACCTCAATGCTCAATCCTCAATCCTCAATCCTCTATCCTCAATCCTCAATCCTCAATCCTCAATCCTCAATCCACAATACTCAATCCTCAATACGCAATCCTCAATCCTCAATCCTCAATCCTCAATACTCAATCCTCAATCCTCAATCCTCAATCCTCAATCCTCATTCCTCAATCCCGAAAATTCAATTGTCAATCCTCAATTCTCAAATCTCAATCCTTAATCCTCCATCATCAATCCTCAATCCTCAACGCTCAATCCTCAACCCACAGTCTCTACCATCAATCCTCAATCCTCATTGCTTAATCAACAATCTTCAGTATAATATCCTCAATTTTCAGTTTTCAATACTCAATCCACAATCTTCAATCTTCAAATCTCAAACCTCAAGCATCAATTCTCAACACTCGAACCTCAACCTAGAGTCATCAATATTCAATGATCAATGCTCAATCCTCAATCTTCAATCTTAAATCATCGACCGCCAATCCTCAATCCTCAATCCTCAATCCTCAATCCTCAATCCTCAATCCTCAACCCTCAATCCTCAATCCTCAATCCTCAATCCTCAATCCTCAACCCTCAATCCTCAATGCTCAATCCTCAATACTCAATCCTCTATCCCCAATCCTCAATCCTCAATACTCAATACTCAATCCTCAATCGTCAATCCTCAATCCTCAACCCTCAATCCTCAATGCTCAATCCTCAATCCTCAATCCTCACATCTCATTCCTCTATCCTCAAACCTCAATCCTCAATCCTCAATCCTCAATTCTCAACCCTCAATCCTCTATGCTCAATCCTCAATACTCACCACTCTATCCTCAACCCTCAATCCTCAATGTTCAATCCTCAATACTCAACACTCAATTCTCAATCCTCAATCCTCAGACCTCAATCCTTAATCCTCAATCCTCAATCCTACGTCCTGATACCTCAATCCTCAATATTCAATGCAGAATCCTCAATCCTCAGTCATCAATTCTCAATCCTCAATCCTCAATCGTCAATCCTCAATCCTCAATCCTCAATCCTCAATCCTCAATTCTCAACCCTCAATCCTCTATGCTCAATCCTCAATACTCACCACTCTATCCTCAACCCTCAATCCTCAATGTTCAATCCTCAATACTCAACACTCAATTCTCAATCCTCAATCCTCAGACCTCAATCCTTAATCCTCAATCCTCAATCCTACGTCCTGATACCTCAAAACTCAATATTCAATGCACAATCCTCAATCCTCAGTCATCAATTCTCAATCCTCAACCTTCAATCTTCAATCCTCAATCCTCAGTCCTCAATCGTCTATCCTCAATCCCCAATCCTCAATCCTCAATCCTCAATCGTCAATACACAATCCTCAACCATCAATCCTCAATCCTCAATCCCCCATCCTCAATCCTCAATCATCAATCCTCAAACCTCAACCTTCAATCCACAAGCCATAATCCTCAATACTCAATCCTCAATCATCAATTTTCAATCCTCAATAGAATATCCTCAATTCTCAGTTTTCAATTCACAGTCCTCAATCTTCAATCCTCAATCATCAGTTCTCAATCCGCAATCTTCAATCCTCAACACTAAATCCTCAATGCTCAATCCTCAGTCCTCAATCCGCAATCCTCAATCCTTCGTCCTCAAACCTCAATCCTCAATATTCAATGCTCAATCCTCAATGCTCAATCCTCAGTCATCAATTCTCAATCGTCAATATTCAACCCTCAATCCACAGTCCTCAATTCTCTATCCTCAATCCTCAATCCTCAATCCTCAATCCTCAATCGTCAATCTTCAATCTTCAACCATCAATCCTCAATCCTCAATACCCAATCCTCAACCCTCAATCGTCAATCCTCAAACCTCAACCATCAATCCTCAACCCTTAATACTCAATCCTCAATCATCAATCCTCAATCCTCAATCCCCAATCCTCAATCCTAATCATCAATCCTCAAACCTCAACCTTCAATCCCCAACACTTAATCCTCAATCCTCAATTTTCAATCCTTAATAGAATATCCTCAATACTCAATACTCAATCTTCAATCATCAATCGTCAACCCTCAATCTTAAATCCTCAATCCTCAATCATCAACCCTCAATCCTCAACACTCAGTAACCAACCCTCAATCCTCAATCCTCAATCCTCAATCCTCAATCATCAATTCTCAATCCTCAATCTTCAATCCTCAACACTCAATACTCAATGCTCAATCCTCAATCCTCTATCCTCAACCCTCAATCCTCAATCCTCAATCCTCAATCCTCAATCGTCAATCCTCAATCCTCAACCATCAATCCTCAATCCCCAATCCCCAATCCACAATCCTCAATCTTCAATCCTCAAACCTCGACCTTCAATCCTCAATCCTCAATCCCCAATCCTCAATCCTCAATCATCAATCCTCAAACCTCAAGCTTCAATCCTCAAGCCTTAATCCTCAATACTCAATCCTCAATCCTCAATTTTCAATCCTCAATAGAATATCCTCAATTCTCAGTTTTCAATTCTCAGTCCTCAATTTTCAATCCTCAATCATCAGTTCTCAATCCGCAATCTTCAATCCACAACACTAAATCCTCAATACTCAATCCTCAATCGTCAATCCGCAATCCGCAATCCTCTGTCCTCAAACCTCAATCCTCAATATTCAATGCTCAATCCTCAATCCTCAATCCCCAGACATCAATTCTCAATCCTCAATCTTCAATCCTCAATTTTCAATCCTCAATAGAATATCCTCAATTCTCAGTTTTCAATACTCAGTCCTCAATCTTCAATCGTCAGTCCTCAATCCTCAATCTTCAACCCTCAATTCTCAATCCTCAGTCCACGACACTCAATCCCTCAACCCTTAATACTCAATCCTCAATCATCAATCCTCAATCCTCAATCCCCAATCCTCAATCCTAGTCATCAATCCTCAAACCTCAACCTTCAATCCCCAACACTTAATCCTCAATACTCAATTTTCAATCCTTAATAGAATATCCTCAATACTCAATACTCAATCTTCAATCATCAATCGTCAACCCTCAATCTTAAATCCTCAATCCTCAATCATCAACCCTCAATCCTCAACACTCAGTAACCAACCCTCAATCCTCAATCCTCAATCCTCAATCCTCAATTGTCAATCCTCAATCCTCAATCCTCAATCCTCAATCCTCAAACCTCAATCCTCAATCCTCAATCCTCAAGCCTGCGTCCTCAAACCTCAATCCTCAATATTCAATGCACAATTCTCAATCCTCGATCCTCAGTCATCAATTCTCAATCCTCAATCCTCAATCCTCAATCCTCAATCCTCAATCCTCAATCCTCAATCGTCAACCCACAAACCTCAACCTTTAGTCCTCAACGCTTAATCCTCAACCCTCAATCCTCAATTCTCAATTTTCAATCCTCAATAGAATATCCTCAATCCTCAACCCTCAATCCTCAATGATCAATCCTCAATACTCAACACTCAATTCTCAACCCTCAATCGTCAATCCTCAATCATCAAACCTCAACCTTCAATCCACGACCCTTAATCCTCAATCCTCAATCCTAAATCCTCAATTCTCAGTCCTCAGTAGTATATTCTCAATTCTCAGTTTTCAATACTCAGTCCTCAATCTTCAATCGTCAGTCCTCAATCCTCAATCTTCAACCCTCAATCCTCAAACATCAATCCTCAATCCTCAATCCTCAATCCTCAATCGTCAATCCTCAATCATCAACCATCAATCCTCAATCCTCAATACTCAAGCCTCAATACTCAATCCTCAGTAATCAACCGTCAATCCTCAATCCTCAATACTCAATGCTCAATCCTCAACCCTCTATCCTCAATCCTCAATACTCAATCCTCAATCCTCAATCCTCAATCGTCAATCCTCAATCCTCAGCCATTAATCCTCAATCCTCAATACCCAATCCTCAATCCTCAATCGCCAATCCTCAAACCTGAACCTTCAGTCCTCAACCCTTAATCCTCAACAATCAATCCTCAATCCTCAATTTTCAATCCTCAATAGAATATCCTCAATTCTCAGTTTTCAAAACTCAGTCCTCAATCTTCAATCGTCAGTCCTCAATCCTCAATCTTCAACCCTAAATTCTCAATCCTCAGTCCACGACACTCAATCCTCAACCCTCAATCCTCAATGCTCAATACTCAATACTCAACACTCAATTCTAAATCCACATTCCTCAATCCTCAACCCTCAATCCTCAATCCTCAATCCTCCGTCCTCAAACCACAATCGTCAATGTTCAATGCACAATCCTCAATCCTCAATCCTCAGTCATCAATTCTCAATCCTCTACCCTCAATCCTCAATCCCCAATCCTCAATCCTCAATCGACACTCCTCGCACCTCAACCTTCAATCCTCGACACTTAATCCTCAATCCTCAACTCCCAACCCTCAATGCTCAATCCTCAATACTCAATCCTCACGTCTCATTCCTCTATCCTCAAACGTCAATCCTCAGTCCTCAATCCTCAATCCTCAACCCTCAATCCTCAATCGTCAATCCTCAATCCTCAATCCTCAATCCTCAATCCTCAATTCTCAACCCTCAATCCTCTATGCTCAATCCTCAATACTCACCACTCAATCCTCAACCCGCAATCCTCAATGTTCAATCCTCAATACTCAACACTCAATTCCCAATCCTCAATCCTCAGACCTCAATCCTTAATCCTCAATCCTCAATCCTACGTCCTGAAACCTCAATCCTCAATATTCAATGCACAATCCTCAATCCTCAGTCATCAATTCTCAATCCTCAATCCTCAATCCTCAGTCCTCAATCCTCAATCGTCAATCTTCAATCTTCAGCCATCAATCCTCAATCCTCAATACCCAATCCTCAACCCTCAATCGTCAATCCTCAAACCTCAACCATCAATCCTCAACCCTTAATACTCAATCCTCAACCATCAATCCTCAATCCTCAATCCCCAATCCTCAATCCTCAATCATCAATCCTCAATCCTCAATCATCAATCCTCAAACCTCAACCTTCAATCCCCAACCCTTAATCCTCAATCCTCAATTTTGAATCCTCAATAGAATATCCTCAATACTCAATACTCAATCTTCAATCATCAATCATCAACCCTCAATCTTAAATCCTCAATCCTCAATCATCAACCCTCAATCCTCAACCCTCAGTAACCAACCCTCAATCTTCAATCCTCAATGCTCAATCCTCAATCATCAATCCTCAATCCTCAATCTTCAATCCTCAACACTCAATACTCAATGCTCAATCCTCAATCCTCTATCCTCAACCCTCAATCCTCAATCCTCAGTCCTCAATCCTCAATCGTCAATCCTCAATCCTCGACCATCAATCCTCAATCCCCAATCCCCAATCCACAATCCTCAATCTTCAATCCTCAAACCTCAACCTTCAATCCTCAACCCTCAATCATCAACACTCAATCCTCAACCCTCAGTAACCAACCCTCAATCTTCAATCCTCAATGCTCAATCCTCAATCATCAATCCTCAATCCGCAATCTTCAATCCTCAACACGCAATCCTAAATGCTCAATCCTCAATCATCAATCCTCAATCCTCAATCCTCAATCCTCAATCCTCAAACCTGAACCGTCAATCCTCAAACGTTAATCCTCAATCCTCAATCCTCAATCCTCAATCCTCAATCCTCAACCCACAATACTCAATCCTCAAACCTCAATCCTCAATCCTCAACCCTCAATCCTCAATGCTCAATCCTCAATACTCAACTCTCAATTCTCAATCCTCAATCCTCAGACCTCAATCCTCAATCTTCAATCCTCAATCCTCCGTCATCAAACCTCAATCCTCAATATTCAATGCACAATCCTCAACCCTCAATCCTCAGTCATCAATTCTCAACCCTCAATCTTCAATCCTCAATCCTCAGACCTCAATCCTCTATCCTCAATCCTCAATCCTCAATCATCAATCCTCAATCCTCAATCCTCAATCCTCAATTGTCAATCCGCAATCCTCAATCATCAATCCTCAAACCTCAATCCCCAATCCTCAATCCTCAACCATCAATCCTCAACCTTCAATCATCAGTCCTCAATCCTCAATCTTCATACCTCAATCCTCAATCCTCAGTCAACGACACTCAATCTTCAATCCTCAATCCTGAATCGTCAATCCTCAATGCTCAACCATCAATCCTCAATCCTCAATCCTCTTTCGTCAATCCTCAATCCTCAATCCTCAGTACTCAATCATCAATCATCAATCATCAATCATCAATCCTCAATCCCCAATCCTCAATCCTCAATCATCAATCCTCAAACCTCAACCTTCAATCCTCAACCCTTAATCCTCAATCCTCAATCCTCAATCCTCAATTTTCAATCCTCAATAGAATATCCTCATTACTCAATCCTCAATCTTCAATCATCAATCATCAACACTCAATCTTAAATCCTCAATCCTCAATCATCAACCCTCAATCCTCAACCCTCAATAATCAACCCTAAACCCTCAATCCTCAATACTCAATCCTCAATCATCAATTCTCAATCCTCAATCTTCAATCCTCAACACGCAATCCTAAATGCTCAATCCTCAATCATCAATCCTCAATCCACAATCCTCAATCCTCAATTCTCAAACCTCAAATATCAATCCTCAATCCTCAATCCTCAATCCTCAATCCTCAATCCTCAATCTTCAATACTCAATCTGCAGCCATCAATACTCTATCCTCAATCTTCCATCGTCAATTCTCAAATCTCAATACCCAATAGAATATCCTCAACGCTCAGTTTTCAATAATCAGTCATGAATCTTCAATCCTCAATCTTCAAATCTAAATCATCAATCCGCAGTCCTCAATCCACAATCCTGAATCCTCAATCCTCAATCATCAATCCTCAATGCTCAAACCTCAATCCACAATACTCAATCCTCAATACGCAATCCTCAATCCTCAATCCTCAATCCTCAATACTCAATCCTCAATCCTCAATCCTCAATCCTCAATCCTCATTCCTCAATCCCGAAAATTCAATTGTCAATCCTCAATTCTCAAATCTCAATCCTCAATCCTCCATCATCAATTCTCAAACCTCATTCTTCAACATCACTCCTCAATGCTCAACCTTCAGTCCTCAATCCGCAACGCTCAATCCTCAACCCACAGACTCTACCATCAATCCTCAATCCTCAATACTTAATCAACAATCTTCAGTATAATATCCTCAATTCTCAGTTTTCAATACTCAATCCACAATCTTCAATCTTCAAATCTCAAACCTCAAACATCAATTCTCAACACTCGAACCTCAACCTAGAGTCATCAATATTCAATGCTCAATGCTCAATCCTCAATCTTCAATCTTAAATCATCGACCGCCAATCCTCAATCTTCAATCCTCAATCCTCAATCCTCAATCTTCAATCCTCAATCCTCAATCGTCAATTCTCAATCCACAACCATCAATCCTCAACCCTCAATCCCCAATCCTCAATCCTCAATCGTCAATCCTCAATCCTCAATGCTCAATCCTCAATCCTCAATCCTCAATCCCCAATCCTCAATTCTCAATCCTCAATACTCGAACCTCAATCATCAATCCTCGATCCTCAATCCTCCGTCCTCAAACCTCAATCCTCAATATTCAATGCTCAATCCTAAATCCTCAATCCTCAGACATCAATTCTCAATCCTCAATCCTCAATCCTCAATCCTAAATTTTCAATCCTCAATAGAATAACCTCAATACTCAACCCTCAATCCTCAATGCTCAATCCTCAATACTCAACACTCAATTCTCAGTCCTCAATCCTCAAACCTCAATCCTCAATCCTCGATCCTCAATCCTCCGTCCTCAAACTTCAATCCTCAATATTCAATGCTCAATCCTAAATCCTCAATCCTCAGTCATCAATTCTCAATCCTCAATCCTCAATCCTCGATCCTCAATTTTCAATCCTCAATAGAATATCCTCAATTCTCAGTTTTCAATACTCAGTCCTCAATCTTTAATCGTCAGTCCTCAATCCTCAATCTTCAATACTCAACACTCATTCCTCAATGCTCAATCCTCAGTCCTCAATCCTCCAGCCTCCATCCTCAATCCTCAATCCTCAATCCTCAATCGTCAATCGTCAATCCTCAATCCACAAACATCAATCCTCAAACCTCTGTCCCCAATCCTCAATCCTCAATCGTCAATCCTCAAACCTCAACCTTCAGCCCACTATCCTCAATCCTCAATCCTTAATCCTCAATCCTCAATCCACAATCCTCAATCCTCAACCCTCAATCCTCAATCCTCAATCCTCAATCCTCAATCCTCAACCCTCAATCCTCAATCCTCAATCCTCACTCCTCAATCCTCAACCCTCAATCCTCAATGCTCAATACTCAATACTCAATCCTCTATCCCCAATGCTCAATCCTCAATGCTCAATACTCAATCCTCAATCGTCAATCCTCAATCCTCAACCCTCAATGCTCAATCCTCAATACTCAATCCTCACATCTCATTCCTCTATCCTCAAACCTCAATCCTCAATCCTCAATCCTCAATCCTCAACCCTCAATCCTCAATCGTCAATCCTCAATCCTCAATCCTCAATCCTCAATTCTCAACCCTCAATCCTCTATGCTCAATCCTCAATACTCACCACTCAATCCTCAACCCTCAATCCTCAATGTTCAATCCTCAATACTCAACACTCAATTCTCAACCCTCAATCCTCAGACCTCAATCCTTAATCCTCAATCCTCAACCCTACGTCCTGAAACCTCAATTCTCAATATTCAATGCACAATCCTCAATCCTCAGTCATCAATTCTCAATCCTCAATCTTCAATCTTCAATCCTCAATCCTCAGTCCTCAATCGTCTATCCTCAATCCTCAATCCTCAATCCTCAATCCTCAATCGTCAACACACAATCCTCAACCATCAATCCTCAATCCTCAATCCCCCATCCTCAATCCTCAATCATCAATCCTCAAACCTCAACCTTCAATCCACAAGCCTTAATCCTCAATACTCAATCCTCAATCATCAATTTTCAATCCTCAATAGAATATCCTCAATTCTCAGTTTTCAATTCGCAGTCCTCAATCTTCAATCCTCAATCATCAGTTCTCAATCCGCAATCTTCAATCCTCAACACTAAATCCTCAATGCTCAATCCTCAATCCTCAATCCGCAATCCTCAATCCTTGGTCCTCAAACCTCAATCCTCAATATTCAATGCTCAATCCTCAATGCTCAATCCTCAGTCATCAATTCTCAATCCTCAATATTCAATCCTCAATCCACAGTCCTCAATTCTCTATCCTCAATCCTCAATCCTCAATCCTCAATCCTCAATCGTCAATCTTCAATCTTCAGTCATCAATCCTCAATCCTCAATACCCAATCCTCAACCCTCAATCGTCAATCCTCAAACCTCAACCATCTATCCTCAACCCTTAATACTCAATCCTCAACCATCAATCCTCAATCCTCAATCCCCAATCCTCAATCCTCAATCATCAATCCTCAAACCTCAACGTTCAATCCCCAACCCTTAATCCTCAATCCTCAATTTTCAATCCTCAATAGAATATCCTCAATACTCAATGCTCAATCTTCAATCATCAATCATCAACCCTCAATCTTAAATCCTCAATCCTCAATCATCAACCCTCAATCCTCAATCCTCAATCGTCAATCCTCAAACCTCAACCTTCAATCCACTATCCTCAATCCTCAATCCTCAATCCTCAATCCACAGTCCTAAGTCCTCAAGCCTCAAACCTCAATATTCGACTGTCAATCCTCAAATCTCAAACCTAAATCCTCAACCCTCAGTCCTCAACCCTCAATCCTCAATCGTCAATCCTCAATCGTCAATCCCCAAACTTCAACCCGCGGTCATCAATCTTGAAACCGCAATCTTCTATCCTCAATCCTCAATTTCCAATCCTCAATAGAATATCCTCAATTCTTAGTCTTCAATAGTCAGTCCTCAATCTTCAATCCTCAATCATCAATTCTCAATCCGCAATCTTCAGTCCTCAACACTCAATCCTCAATGCTCAATCCTCAATCCTCAATCCTCAATCCTCAATCCTCAGTACTCAATCATCAATCATCAATCACCAATTCTCAATACCCAATCCACAATCCCCAATCGTCAATCCTCAAAGCTCAAGCTTCAATCCTCAACCCTTAATCCTCAATCCTCAATCCTCAATCCTCAATTTTCAATCCTCAATAGAATATCCTCAATTCTCAGTTTTCAATACTCAGTCCTCAATATTCAATCCTCAATCCTCAACCCTCAATCATCAATCCTCAATCCTCAATCCTCAATCCTCAATCCTCAATCCTCAATCCTCAATTCTCAACCCTCAAACCTCAATGCACAATCCTCAATCCTCAGTCCTCAGTCATCAATTCTCAATCCTCAATCTTCAATCCTCAATCCTCAATCCTTTAGTCCTCAATCGTCTATCCTCAATCCTCAATCCTCAATCCTCAATCCTCAATCGTCAATACTCAATCCTCAACCATCAATCCTCAATCCTCAATCCCCAATCCTCAATCCTCAATCATCAATCCTCAAACCTCAAGCTTCAATCCTCAAGACTTAATCCTCAATACTCAATCCTCAACTCTCAATCCTCAATGCTCAATACTCAATACCCAATCCTCTATCCCCAATGCTCAATCCTCAATACTCAATACTCAATCCTCAATCGTCAACCCTCAATCCTCAACCCTCAATCCTCAATGCTCAATCCTCAATACTCAATCCTCACATCTCATTCCTCTATCCTCAAGCCTCAATCCTCAATCCTCAATCCTCAACCTCAACCCTCAATCCTCAATCGTCAATCCTCAATCCTGAATCCTCAATCCTCAATTCTCAACCCCCGATCCTCTATGCTCAATCCTCAATACTCACCACTCAATCCTCAACCCTCAATCCTCAATGTTCAATCCTCAATACTCAACACTCAATTCTCAATCCTCAATCCGCAGTCCTCAATACTTAATCCTCAATCCTCAATCCTACGTCCTGAAACCTCAATCCTCAATATTCAATGCACAATCCTCAATCCTCAGTCATCAATTCTCAATCCTCAATCTTCAATCTTTAATCCTCAATCCTCAGTCCTCAATCGTCTATCCTCAATCCTCAATCCTCAATCCTCAATCGTCAATACACAATCCTCAACCATCAATCCTCAATCCTCAATCCCCCATTCTCAATCCTCAATCATCAATCCTCAAACCTCAACCTTCAATCCACAAGCCTTAATCCTCAATACTCAATCCTCAATCCTCAATTTTCAATCCTCAATAGAATACCCTCAATTCTCAGTTTTCAATTCTCAGTCCTCAATTTTCAATCCTCAATCATCAGTTCTCAATCCGCAATCTTCAATCCACAACACTAAATCCTCAATGCTCAATCCTCAATCCTCAATCCGCAATCCGCAATCCTCCGTCCTCAAACCTCAATCCTCAATATTCAATGCTCAATCCTCAATCCTCAATCCTCAGACATCAATTCTCAATCCTCAATCTTCAATCCTCAATCCTCAGTCCTCAATCCTCTATCCTCAATCTTCAATCCTCAATCCTCAATTCTCAAACCTCAATCCTCAATCCTCAATCCTCAAGCCTGCGTCCTCAAACCTCAATCCTCAATATCCAATGCACAATTCTCAATCCTCAATCCTCAGTCATCAATTCTCAATCCTCAATCCTCAATCCTCAATCCTCAATCCTCAATCCTCAATCCTCAATCCTCAATCCTCAATCGTCAACCCACAAACCTCAACCTTTAGTCCTCAACGCTTAATCCTCAACCCTCAATCCTCAATTCTCAATTTTCAATCCTCAATAGAATATCCTCAATCCTCAACCCTCAATCCTCAATGCTCAATCCTCAATACTCAACACTCAATTCTCAACCCTCAATCGTCAATCCTCAATCATCAAACCTCAACCTTCAATCCACGACCCTTAATCCTCAATCCTCAATCCTAAATCCTCAATTCTCTGTCCTCAGTAGTATATTCTCAATTCTCAGTTTTCAATACTCAGTCCTCAATCTTCAATCGTCAGTCCTCAATCCTCAGTCTTCAACCCTCAATCCTCAAACATCAATCCTCAATCCTCAATCCTCAATCCTCAATCGTCAATCCTCAATCATCAACCATCAATCCTCAATCCTCAATACTCAAGCCTCAATACTCAATCCTCAATACTCAATCTTCAATCATCACTCATCAATCCTCAATCATCAATCCTCAATCCTCAATCCTCAACCCTCAATCCTCAACCCTCAGTAATCAACCCTCAATCCTCAATCCTCAATACTCAATGCTCAATCCTCAACCCTCTATCCTCAATCCTCAATACTCAATCCTCAATCCTCAATCGTCAATCCTCAATCCTCAGCCATCAATCCTCAATCCTCAATACCCAATCCTCAATCCTCAATCGTCAATCCTCAAACCTGAACCTTCAGTCCTCAACCCTTAATCCTCAACAATCAATCCTCAATCCTCAATTCTCAATCCTCAATAGAATATCCTCAATTCTCAGTTTTCAAAACTCAGTCCTCAATCTTCAATCGTCAGTCCTCAATCCTCAATCTTCAACCCTCAATTCTCAATCCTCAGTCCACGACACTCAATCCTCAACCCTCAATCCTCAATGCTCAATACTCAATACTCAACACTCAATTCTCAATCCACATTCCTCAAACCTCAACCCTCAATCCTCAAACCTCAAGCTTCAATCCTCAAGCCTTAATCCTCAATACTCAATCCTCAATCCTCAATTTTCAATCCTCAATAGAATATCCTCAATTCTCAGTTTTCAATTCTCAGTCCTCAATTTTCAATCCTCAATCATCAGTTCTCAATCCGCAATCTTCAATCCACAACACTAAATCCTCAATGCTCAATCCTCAATCCTCAATCCGCAATCCGCAATCCTCCATCCTCAAACCTCAATCCTCAATATTCAATGCTCAATCCTCAATACTCAATCCTCAGACATCAATTCTCAATCCTCAATCTTCAATCCTCAATCCTCAGTCCTCAATCCTCTATCCTCAATCTTCAATCCTCAATCCTCAATTCTCAAACCTCAATCCTCAATCCTCAATCCTCAAGCCTGCGTCCTCAAACCTCAATCCTCAATATTCAATGCACAATTCTCAATCCTCAATCCTCAGTCATCAATTCTCAATCCTCAATCATCAATCCTCAATCCTCAATCCTCAATCCTCAATCCTCAATCCTCAATCGTCAACCCACAAACCTCAACCTTTAGTCCTCAACGCTTAATCCTCAGCCCTCAATCCTCAATTCTCAATTTTCAATCCTCAATAGAATATCCTCAATCCTCAACCCTCAATCCTCAATGCTCAATCCTCAATACTCAACACTCAGTTCTCAACCCTCAATCGTCAATACTCAATCATCAAACCTCATCCTTCAATCCACGACCCTTAATCCTCAATCCTCAATCCTAAATCCTCAATTCTCAGTCCTCAGTAGTATATTCTCAATTCTCAGTTTTCAATACTCAGTCCTCAATCTTCAATCGTCAGTCCTCAATCCTCAATCTTCAACCCTCAATCCTCAAACATCAATCCTCAATCCTCAATCCTCAATCCTCAATAATCACCCTCAAACCTCAACCTTCAATCCTCAACCCTTAATCCTCAATCCTCAATCCTCAATCCTCAATTTTCAATCCTCAATAGAATATCCTCAATACTCAATCCTCAATCTTCAATCATCAATCATCAACCCTCAATCTTAAATCCTCAAACCTCAATCATCAACCCTCAATCCTCAACCCTCAATAATCAACCCTAAATCCTCAATCCTCAATCCTCAATACTCAATCATCAATTCTCAATCCTCAATCTTCAATCCTCAACACGCAATCCTAAATGCTCAATCCTTAATCATCAATCCTCAGACATCAATTCTCAATCCTCAATCCTCAATCCTCAATCCTAAATTTTCAATCCTCAATAGAATAACCTCAATACTCAACCCTCAATCCTCAATGCTCAATCCTCAATACTCAACACTCAATTCTCAATCCTCAATCCTCAAACCTCAATCCTCATTCCTCGATCCTCAATCCTCCGTCCTCAAACCTCAATCCTCAATATTCAATGCTCAATCCTAAATCCTCAATCCTCAGTCATCAATTCTCAATCCTCAATCCTCAATCCTCAATCCTCAATTTTCAACCCTCAATTCTCAATCCTCAGTCCACGACACTCAATCCTCAACCCTCAATCCTCAATGCTCAATCCTCAATACTCAACACTCAATTCTCAATCCTCAATCCTCAATGTTCAATCCTCGATACTCAGCACTCAACTCTCAATCCTCAATCCTCAGACCTCAATCCTCAATCCTCAATCTTAAGTCATCGACCGCCAATCCTCAATCCTCAATCTTCAATACTCAACACTCATTCCTCAATGCTCAATCCTCAATCCTCAATCCTCTATCCTCCATCCTCAATCCTCAATCCTCAATCCTCAATCGTCAATCGTCAATCCTCAATCCACAAACATCAATCCTCAAACCTCTGTCCCCAATCCTCAATCCTCAATCGTCAATCCTCAAACCTCAACCTTCAGCCCACTATCCTCAATCCTCAATCCTCAATCCTCAATCCTCAATCCACAATCCTCAATCCTCAACCCTCAATCCTCAATCCTCAATCCTCAATCCTCAATACTCAATACTCAATCCTCAATCGTCAATCCTCAATCCTCAACCATCAATCCTCAATCCCCAATCCCCAATCCTCAATCCTCAATCCTCAATCCTCAATCCTCAATCCTCAACCCTCAATCCTCGATCCTCAACCCTCAATCCTCAATCCTCAATCCTCAATCGTCAATCCTCAATCATCAACCATCAATCCTCAATCCTCAATACTCAAGCCTCAATACTCAATCCTCAATCCTCAATCTTCAATCATCACTCATCAATCCTCAATCATCAATCCTCAATCCTCAATCCTCAACCCTCAATACTCAACCCTCAGTAATCAACCCTCAATCCTCAATCCTCAATGCTCAATGCTCAATCCTCAACCCTCTATCCTCAATCCTCAATCCTCAATCCTCAATCCTCAATCCTGAATCGTCAATCCTCAATCCTCAGCCATCAATCCTCAATCCTCAATACCCAATCCTCAATCCTCTATCGTCAATCCTCAAACCTGAACCTTCAGTCCTCAACCCTTAATCCTCAACAATCAACCCTCAATCCTCAATTTTCAATCCTCAATAGGATATCCTCAATTCTCAGTTTTCAATACTCAGTCCTCAATCTTCAATCCTCAATCATCAATTCTCAATCCGCAATCTTCAATCCTCAACACGCAATCCTAAATGCTCAATCCTCAATCATCAATCCTCAATCCTCAATCCTCAATCCTAAGTCAACGACACTCAATCTTCAATCCTCAATCCTGAATCGTCAATCCTCAATTCTCAACCATCAATCCTCGATCCTCAATCCTCCTTCCTCAATCCTCAATCCTCAATCCTCAGTACTCAATCATCAATCATCAATCATCAATCCTCAATCCCCAATCCTCAATCCTCAATAATCAATCCTCAAACCTCAACCTTCAATCCTCAACCCTTAATCCTCAATCCTCAATCCTCAATCCTCAATTTTCAATCCTCAATAGAATATCCTCAATACTCAATCCTCAATCTTCAATCATCAATCATCAACCCTCAATCTTAAATCCTCAATCCTCAATCATCAACCCTCAATCCTCAACCCTCAATAATCAGCCCTAAATCCTCAATCCTCAATCCTCAATACTCAATCATCAATTCTCAATCCTCAATCTTCAATCCTCAACACGCAATCCTAAATGCTCAATCCTTAATCATCAATCCTCAGACATCAATTCTCAATCCTCAATCCTCAATCCTCAATCCTAAATTTTCAATCCTCAATAGAATAACCTCAATACTCAACCCTCAATCCTCAATGCTCAATCCTCAATACTCAACACTCAATTCTCAATCCTCAATCCTCAAACCTCAATCCTCATTCCTCGATCCTCAATCCTCCGTCCTCAAACCTCAATCCTCAATATTCAATGCTCAATCCTAAATCCTCAATCCTCAGTCATCAATTCTCAATCCTCAATCCTCAATCCTCAATCCTCAATTTTCAACCCTCAATTCTCAATCCTCAGTCCACGACACTCAATCCTCAACCCTCAATCCTCAATGCTCAATCCTCAATACTCAACACTCAATTCTCAATCCTCAATCCTCAATGTTCAATCCTCAATACTCAACACTCAACTCTCAATCCTCAATCCTCAGACCTCAATCCTCAATCCTCAATCTTAAGTCATCGACCGCCAATCCTCAATCCTCAATCTTCAATACTCAACACTCATTCCTCAATGCTCAATCCTCAATCCTCAATCCTCTATCCTCCATCCTCAATCCTCAATCCTCAATCCTCAATCGTCAATCGTCAATCCTCAATCCACAAACATCAATCCTCAAACCTCTGTCCCCAATCCTCAATCCTCAATCGTCAATCCTCAAACCTCAACCTTCAGCCCACTATCCTCAATCCTCAATCCTCAATCCTCAATCCTCAATCCACAATCCTCAATCCTCAACCCTCAATCCTCAATCCTCAATCCTCAATCCTCAATACTCAATACTCAATCCTCAATCGTCAATCCTCAATCCTCAACCATCAATCCTCAATCCCCAATCCCCAATCCTCAATCCTCAATACTCAATCCTCAATCCTCAATCCTCAACCCTCAATCCTCGATCCTCAACCCTCAATCCTCAATTCTCAACCCTCAATCCTCAATGCTCAATCCTGAATACTCACCACTCAATACTCAACCCTCAATCCTCAATGTTCAATCCTCAATACTCAGCACTCAATTCTCAATCCTCAATCCTCAGACCTCAATCCTTAATCCTCAATCCTCAATCCTGCGTCCTGAAACCTCAATCTTCAGTATTCAATGGACAATCCTCAATCCTCAATCCTCAGTCATCAATTCTCGTTCCTCAATCTTCAATCTTCAATCCTCAATCCTCAGTCCTCAATCGTCTATCCTCAATCCTCAATCCTCAATCCTGAATCCACAATCGTCAATACACAATCCTCAACCATCAATCCTCAATCCTCAATCCCCAATCCTCAATCCTCAATCATCAATCCTCAAACCTCAACCTTCAATCAACAAGCCTTAATCCTCAATACTCAATCCTCAAGCATCAATTTTCAATCCTCAATAGAATATCCTCTATTCTCAGTTTTCAATTCACAGTCCTCAATCTTCAATCCTCAATCATCAGTTCTCAATCCGCAATCTTCAATCCTCAACACTAAATTCTCAGTGCTCAATCCTCAATCTTCAATCCGCAATCCTCAATCCTCCGTCCTCAAACCTCAATCCTCAACATTCAATGCTCAATCCTCAATGCTCAATCCTCAGTCATCAATTCTCAATCCTCAATATTCTATCCTCAATCCACAGTCCTCAATTCTCTATCCTCAATCCTCAATCCTCAATCCTCAATCCTGAATCGTCAATCTTCAATCTTCAGCCATCAATCCTCAATCCTCAATACCCAATCCTCAACCCTCAATCGTCAATCCTCAAACCTCAACCATCAATCCTCAACCCTTAATACTCAATCCTCAACCATCAATCCTCAATCCTCAAACCCCAATCCTCAATCCTCAATCATCAATCCTCAATCCTCAATCATCAGTCCTCAAACCTCAACCTTCAATCCCCAACCCTTAATCCTCAATCCTCAATTTTGAATCCTCAATAGAATATCCTCAATACTCAATACTCAATCTTCAATCATCAATCATCAACCCTCAATCTTAAATCCTCAATCCTCAATCATCAACCCTCAATCCTCAACCCTCAGTAACCAACCCTCAATCTTCAATCCTCAATGCTCAATCCTCAATCATCAATTCTCAATCCTCAACCTTCAATCCTCAACACTCAATACTCAATGCTCAATCCTCAATCCTCTATCCTCAACCCTCAATCCTCAATCCTCAATCCTCAATCCTCAATCGTCAATCCTCAATCCTCAACCATCAATCCTCAATCCCCAATACCCAATCCACAATCCTCAATCTTCAATCCTCAAACCTCAACCTTCAATCCTCAACCCTCAATCCTCAATCCTCAATCCTCAATCCTCAATTTTCAATCCTCAATAGAATATCCTCAATTCTCAGTTTTCAATACTCAGTCCTCAATCTTCAATCCTCAATCATCAATTCTCAATCCGCAATCTTCAATCCTCAACACGCAATCCTAAATGCTCAATCCTCGATCATCAATCCTCAATCCTCAAACCTGAACCATCAATCCTCAAACGTTAATCCTCAATCCTCAATCCTCAATCCTCAATCCTCAATCCTCAACCCACAATCCTCAATCCTCAAACCTCAATCCTCAATCCTCAACCCTCAATCCTCAATGCTCAATCCTCAATACTCAACTCTCAATTCTCAATCCTCAATCCTCAGACCTCAATCCTCAATCTTCAATCCTCAATCCTCCGTCATCAAACCTCAATCCTCAATATTCAATGCACAATCCTCAACCCTCAATCCTCAGTCATCAATTCTCAACCCCCAATCTTCAATCCTCAATCCTCAGACCTCAATGCTTTATCCTCAATCCTCAATCCTCAATCATCAATCCTCAATCCTCAATCCTCAATCCTCAATTGTCAATCCGCAATCCTCAATCATCAATCCTCAAACCTCAATCCCAAATCCTCAATCCTCAACCATCAATCCTCAACCTTCAATCATCAGTCCTCAATCCTCAATCTTCATACCTCAATTCTCAATCCTCAGTCAACGACACTCAATCTTCAATCCTCAATCCTGAATCGTCAATCCTCAATGCTCAACCATCAATCCTCAATCCTCAATCCTCCTTCCTCAATCCTCAATCCTCAATCCTCAGTACTCAATCATCAATCATCAATCATCAATCCTCAATCCCCAATCCTCAATCCTCAATCATCAATCCTCAAACCTCAACCTTCAATCCTCAACCCTTAATCCTCAATCCTCAATCCTCAATCCTCAATTTTCAATCCTCAATAGAATATCCTCAATACTCAATCCTCAATCTTCAATCATCAATCATCAACCCTCAATCTTAAATCCTCAATCCTCAATCATCAACCCTCAATCCTCAACCCTCAATAATCAACCCTAAACCCTCAATCCTCAATCCTCAATCCTCAATCATCAATTCTCAATCCTCAATCTTCAATCCTCAACACTCAATCCTAAATGCTCAATCCTCAATCATCAATCCTCAATCCACAATCCTCAATCCTCAATTCTCAAACCTCAAATATCAATCCTCAATCCTCAATCCTCAATCCTCAATCCTCAATTTTCAATCCTCAATAGAATATCCTCAATTCTCAGTTTTCAATACTCAGTCCTCAATCTTCAATCCTCAATCATCAATTCTCAATCCGCAACCTTCAATCCTCAACACGCAATCCTAAATGCTCAATCCTCAATCATCAATCCTCAATCCTCAATCCTCAATCCTCAATCCTCAAACCTGAACCATCAATCCTCAAACGTTAATCCTCAATACTCAACCCTCAATCCTCAATCCTCAAACCTCAATCCTCAATCCTCAACCCTCAATCCTCAATGCTCAATCCTCAATACTCAACTCTCAATTCTCAATCCTCAATCCTCAGACCTCAATCCTCAATCTTCAATCCTCAATCCTCCGTCATCAAACCTCAATCCTCAATATTCAATGCACAATCCTCAACCCTCAATCCTCAGTCATCAATTCTCAACCCCCAATCTTCAATCCTCAATCCTCAGACCTCAATCCTTTATCCTCAATCCTCAATCCTCAATCATCAATCCTCAATCCTCAATCCTCAATCCTCAATTGTCAATCCGCAATCCTCAATCATCAATCCTCAAACCTCAATCCCCAATCCTCAATCCTCAACCATCAATCCTCAACCTTCAATCATCAGTCCTCAATCCTCAATCTTCATACCTCAATCCTCAATCCTCAGTCAACGACACTCAATCTTCAATCCTCAATCCTGAATCGTCAATCCTCAATGCTCAACCATCAATCCTCAATCCTCAATCCTCCTTCCTCAATCCTCAATCCTCAATCCTCAGTACTCAATCATCAATCATCAATCATCAATCCTCAATCCCCAATCCTCAATCCTCAATCATCAATCCTCAAACCTCAACCTTCAATCCTCAACCCTTAATCCTCAATCCTCAATCCTCAATCCTCAATTTTCAATCCTCAATAGAATATCCTCAATACTCAATCCTCAATCTTCAATCATCAATCATCAACCCTCAATCTTAAATCCTCAATCCTCAATCATCAACCCTCAATGCTCAACCCTCAATAATCAACCCTAAACCCTCAATCCTCAATCCTCAATCCTCAATCATCAATTCTCAGTCCTCAATCTTCAATCCTCAACACGCAATCCTAAATGCTCAATCCTCAATCATCAATCCTCAATCCACAATCCTCAATCCTCAATTCTCAAACCTCAAATATCAATCCTCAATCCTCAATCCTCAATCCTCAATCCTCAATCCTCAATCCTCAATCCTCAATCCTCAATCTTCAATACTCAATCTGCAGCCATCAATACTCTATCCTCAATCTTCCATCGTCAATTCTCAAATCTCAATACCCAATAGAATATCCTCAACGCTCAGTTTTCAATAATCAGTCATGGATCTTCAATCCTCAATCTTCAAACCTAAATCATCAATCCGCAGTCCTCAATCCACAATCCTGAATCCTCAATCCTCAATCATCAATCCTCAATGCTCAAACCTCAATCCACAATACTCAATCCTCAATACGCAATCCTCAATCCTCAATCCTCAATCCTCAATACTCAATCCTCAATCCTCAATCCTCAATCCTCAATCCTCATTCCTCAATCCCGAAAATTCAATTGTCAATCCTCAATTCTCAAATCTCAATCCTCAATCCTCCATCATCAATTCTCAAACCTCATTCTTCAACATCACTCCTCAATGCTCAACCTTCAATCCTCAATCCGCAACGCTCAATCCTCAACCCACAGTCTCTACCATCAATCCTCAATCCTCAATACTTAATCAACAATCTTCAGTATAATATCCTCAATTCTCAGTTTTCAATACTCAATCCACAATCTTCAATCTTCAAATCTCAAACCTCAAACATCAATTCTCAACACTCGAACCTCAACCTAGAGTCATCAATATTCAATGCTCAATGCTCAATCCTCAATCTTCAATCTTAAATCATCGACCGCCAATCCTCAATCTTCAATCCTCAATCCTCAATCCTCAACCTTCAATCCTCAATCCTCAATCGTCAATTCTCAATCCACAACCATCAATCCTCAACCCTCAATCCCCAATCCTCAATCCTCAATCGTCAATCCTCAAACCTCAATATTCAATCCACTACCCTCAATCCTCAATCCTCAATCCTCAATCCTCAACCCTCAATCCTCAATGCTCAATCCTCAATACTCAACACTCAATCCTCAACCCTCAATCCTCAATGTTCAATCCTCAATACTCAACACTCAACTCTCAATCCTCAATACTCAGACCTCAATCCTCAATCCTCAATCTTAAGTCATCGACCGCCAATCCTCAATCCTGAATCCTCAATCCTCAATTCTCAATCCTCAATACTCGAACCTCAATCATCAATCCTCGATCCTCAATCCTCCGTCCTCAAACCTCAATCCTCAATATTCAATGCTCAATCCTAAATCCTCAATCCTCAGACATCAATTCTCAATCCTCAATCCTCAATCCTTAATCCTAAATTTTCAATCCTCAATAGAATAACCTCAATACTCAACCCTCAATCCTCAATGCTCAATCCTCAATACTCAACACTCAATTCTCAATCCTCAATCCTCAAACCTCAATCCTCAATCCTCGATCCTCAATCCTCCGTCCTCAAACCTCAATCCTCAATATTCAATGCTCAATCCTAAATCCTCAATCCTCAGTCATCAATTCTCAATCCTCAATCCTCAATCCTCAATCCTCAGTTTTCAATCCTCAATAGAATATCCTCAATTCTCGGTTTTCAATACTCAGTCCTCAATCTTCAATCGTCAGTCCTCAATACTCAATATTCAACCCTCAATTCTCAATCCTCAGTCCACGACACTCAATCCTCAACCCTCAATCCTCAATGCTCAACCCTCAATACTCAACACTCAATTCTCAATCCTCAATCCTCAATGTTCAATCCTCAATACTCAACACTCAACTCTCAATCCTCAATCCTCAGACCTCAACCCTCAATCCTCAATCTTAAGTCATCGACCGCCAATCCCCAATCCTCAATCCTCAATCCTCAATTCTCAATCCTCAATCCTCAATCCTCAATCCTCAAATCTCAATCCTCAATACTCGAACCTCAATCATCAATCCGCGATCCTCAATCCTCCGTCCTCAAACCTCAATCCTCAATATTCAATGCTCAATCCTAAATCCTCAATCCTCAGACATCAATTCTCAATCCTCAATCCTCAATCCTCAATCCTAAATTTTCAATCCTCAATAGAATAATCTCAATACTCAACCCTCAATCCTCAATGCTCAATCCTCAATACTCAACACTCAATTCTCAATCCTCAATCCTCAAACCTCAATCCTCAATCCTCGATCCTCAATCCTCCGTCCTCAAACTTCAATCCTCAATATTCAATGCTCAATCCTAAATCCTCAATCCTCAGTCATCAATTCTCAATCCTCAATCCTCAATCCTCGATCCTCAATTTTCAATCCTCAATAGAATATCCTCAGTTCTCAGTTTTCAATACTCAGTCCTCAATCTTTAATCGTCAGTCCTCAATCCTCAATCTTCAATACTCAACACTCATTCCTCAATGCTCAATCCTCAGTCCTCAATCCTCCAGCCACCATCCTCAATCCTCAATCCTCAACCCTCAATCCTCAATGCACAATCCTCAATCCTCAGTCCTCAGTCATCAATTCTCAATCCTCAATCTTCAATCCTCAATCCTCAATCCTTTAGTCCTCAATCGTCTATCCTCAATCTTCAATCCTCAATCCTCAATCCTCAATCGTCAATACTCAATCCTCAACCATCAATCCTCAATCCTCAATCACCAATCCTCAATCCTCAATCATCAATCCTCAATCCTCAAGCTTCAATCCTCAAGCCTTAATCCTCAATACTCAATCCTCAATCCTCAATTTTCAATCCTCAATAGAATATCCTCAATTCTCAGTTTTCAATTCTCAGTCCTCAATTTTCAATCCTCAACCATCAGTTCTCAATCCGCAATCTTCAATCCACAACACTAAATCCTCAATGCTCAATCCTCAATCCTCAATCCGCAATCCGCAATCCTCCATCCTCAAACCTCAATCCTCAATATTCAATGCTCAATCCTCAATACTCAATCCTCAGACATCAATTCTCAATCCTCAATCTTCAATCCTCAATCCTCAGTCCTCAATCCTCTATCCTCAATCTTCAATCCTCAATCCTCAATTCTCAAACCTCAATCCTCAATCCTCAATCCTCAAGCCTGCGTCCTCAAACCTCAATCCTCAATATTCAATGCACAATTCTCAATCCTCAATCCTCAGTCATCAATTCTCAATCCTCAATCCTCAATCCTCAATCCTCAATCCTCAATCCTCAATCCTCAATCCTCAATCGTCAACCCACAAACCTCAACCTTTAGTCCTCAACGCTTAATCCTCAGCCCTCAATCCTCAATTCTCAATTTTCAATCCTCAATAGAATATCCTCAATCCTCAACCCTCAATCCTCAATGCTCAATCCTCAATACTCAACACTCAGTTCTCAACCCTCAATTGTCAATACTCAATCATCAAACCTCATCCTTCAATCCACGACCCTTAATCCTCAATCCTCAATCCTAAATCCTCAATTCTCAGTCCTCAGTAGTATATTCTCAATTCTCAGTTTTCAATACTCAGTCCTCAATCTTCAATCGTCAGTCCTCAATCCTCAATCTTCAACCCTCAATCCTCAAACATCAATCCTCAATCCTCAATCCTCAATCCTCAATAATCACCCTCAAACCTCAACCTTCAATCCTCAACCCTTAATCCTCATTCCTCAATCCTCAATCCTCAATTTTCAATCCTCAATAGAATATCCTCAATACTCAATCCTCAATCTTCAATCATCAATCATCAACCCTCAATCTTAAATCCTCAATCCTCAATCATCAACCCTCAATCCTCAACCCTCAATAATCAACCCTAAATCCTCAATCCTCAATCCTCAATACTCAATCATCAATTCTCAATCCTCAATCTTCAATCCTCAACACGCAATCCTAAATGCTCAATCCTTAATCATCAATCCTCAGACATCAATTCTCAATCCTCAATCCTCAATCCTCAATCCTAAATTTTCAATCCTCAATAGAATAACCTCAATACTCAACCCTCAATCCTCAATGCTCGATCCTCAACACTCAACACTCAATTCTCAATCCTCAATCCTCAAACCTCAATCCTCATTCCTCGATCCTCAATCCTCCGTCCTCAAACCTCAATCCTCAATATTCAATGCTCAATCCTAAATTCTCAATCCTCAGTCATCAATTCTCAATCCTCAATCCTCAATCCTCAATCCTCAATTTTCAACCCTCAATTCTCAATCCTCAGTCCACGACACTCAATCCTCAACCCTCAATCCTCAATGCTCAATCCTCAATACTCAACACTCAATTCTCAATCCTCAATCCTCAATGTTCAATCCTCGATACTCAGCACTCAACTCTCAATCCTCAATCCTCAGACCTCAATCCTCAATCCTCAATCTTAAGTCATCGACCGCCAATCCTCAATCCTCAATCTTCAATACTCAACACTCATTCCTCAATGCTCAATCCTCAATCCTCAATCCTCTATCCTCCATCCTCAATCCTCAATCCTCAATCCTCAATCGTCAATCGTCAATCCTCAATCCACAAACATCAATCCTCAAACCTGTGTCCCCAATCCTCAATCCTCAATCGTCAATCCTCAAACCTCAACCTTCAGCCCACTATCCTCAATCCTCAATCCTCAATCCTCAATCCTCAATCCACAATCCTCAATCCTCAACCCTCAATCCTCAATCCTCAATCCTCAATCCTCAATACTCAATACTCAATCCTCAATCGTCAATCCTCAATCCTCAACCATCAATCCTCAATCCCCAATCCCCAATCCTCAATCCTCAATCCTCAATCCTCAATCCTCAATCCTCAACCCTCAATCCTCGATCCTCAACCCTCAATCCTCAATCCTCAATCCTCAATCGTCAATCCTCAATCATCAACCATCAATCCTCAATCCTCAATACTCAAGCCTCAATACTCAATCCTCAATCCTCAATCTTCAATCATCACTCATCAATCCTCAATCATCAATCCTCAATCCTCAATCCTCAACCCTCAATACTCAACCCTCAGTAATCAACCCTCAATCCTCAATCCTCAATACTCAATGCTCAATCCTCAACCCTCTATCCTCAATCCTCAATCCTCAATCCTCAATCCTCAATCCTGAATCGTCAATCATCAATCCTCAGCCATCAATCCTCAATCCTCAATACCCAATCCTCAATCCTCAATCGTCAATCCTCAAACCTGAACCTTCAGTCCTCAACCCTTAATCCTCAACAATCAACCCTCAATCCTCAATTTTCAATCCTCAATAGGATATCCTCAATTCTCAGTTTTCAATACTCAGTCCTCAATCTTCAATCCTCAATCATCAATTCTCAATCCGCAATCTTCAATCCTCAACACGCAATCCTAAATGCTCAATCCTCAATCATCAATCCTCAATCCTCAATCCTCAATCCTAAGTCAACGACACTCAATCTTCAATCCTCAATCCTGAATCGTCAATCCTCAATTCTCAACCATCAATCCTCGATCCTCAATCCTCCTTCCTCAATCCTCAATCCTCAATCCTCAGTACTCAATCATCAATCATCAATCATCAATCCTCAATCCCCAATCCTCAATCCTCAATAATCAATCCTCAAACCTCAACCTTCAATCCTCAACCCTTAATCCTCAATCCTCAATCCTCAATCCTCAATTTTCAATCCTCAATAGAATATCCTCAATACTCAATCCTCAATCTTCAATCATCAATCATCAACCCTCAATCTTAAATCCTCAATACTCAATCATCAACCCTCAATCCTCAACCCTCAATAATCAACCCTAAATCCTCAATCCTCAATCCTCAATACTCAATCATCAATTCTCAATCCTCAATCTTCAATCCTCAACACGCAATCCTAAATGCTCAATCCTTAATCATCAATCCTCAGACATCAATTCTCAATCCTCAATCCTCAATCCTCAATCCTAAATTTTCAATCCTCAATAGAATAACCTCAATACTCAACCCTCAATCCTCAATGCTCAATCCTCAATACTCAACACTCAATTCTCAATCCTCAATCCTCAAACCTGAATCCTCATTCCTCGATCCTCAATCCTCCGTCCACAAACCTCAATCCTTAATATTCAATGCTCAATCCTAAATCCTCAATCCTCAGTCATCAATTCTCAATCCTCAATCCTCAATCCTCAATCCTCAATTTTCAACCCTCAATTCTCAATCCTCAGTCCACGACACTCAATCCTCAACCCTCAATCCTCAATGCTCAATCCTCAATACTCAACACTCAATTCTCAATCCTCAATCCTCAATGTTCAATCCTCAATACTCAACACTCAACTCTCAATCCTCAATCCTCAGACCTCAATCCTCAATCCTCAATCTTAAGTCATCGACCGCCAATCCTCAATCCTCAATCTTCAATACTCAACACTCATTCCTCAATGCTCAATCCTCAATCCTCAATCCTCTATCCTCCATCCTCAATCCTCAATCCTCAATCCTCAATCGTCAATCGTCAATCCTCAATCCACAAACATCAATCCTCAAACCTCTGTCCCCAATCCTCAATCCTCAATCGTCAATCCTCAAACCTCAACCTTCAGCCCACTATCCTCAATCCTCAATCCTCAATCCTCAATCCTCAATCCACAATCCTCAATCCTCAACCCTCAATCCTCAATCCTCAATCCTCAATCCTCAATACTCAATACTCAATCCTCAATCGTCAATCCTCAATCCTCAACCATCAATCCTCAATCCCCAATCCCCAATCCTCAATCCTCAATCCTCAATCCTCAATCCTCAATCCTCAATCCTCAACCCTCAATCCTCGATCCTCAACCCTCAATCCTCAATCCTCAACCCTCAATCCTCAATGCTCAATCCTCAATACTCAATCCTCTATCCCCAATGCTCAATCCTCAATACTCAATACTCAATCCTCAATCGTCAATCCTCAATCCTCAACCCTCAATCCTCAATGCTCAATGCTCAATACTCAATCCTCACATCTCACTCCTCTATCCTCAAACCTCAATCCTCAATCCTCAATCCTCAATCCTCAACCCTCAATCCTCAATCGTCAATCCTCAATCCTCAATCCTCAATCCTCAATTCTCAACCCTCAATCCTCTATGCTCAATCCTCAATACTCACCACTCAAACCTCAACCCTCAATCCTCAATGTTCAATCCTCAATACTCAACACTCAATTCTCAATCCTCAATCCTCAGACCTCAATCCTTAATCCTCAATCCTCAATCCTACGTCCTGATACCTCAATCCTCAATATTCAATGCACAATCCTCAATCCTCAGTCATCAATTCTCAATCCTCAATCTTCAATCTTCAATCCTCAATCCTCAGTCCTCAATCGTCTATCCTCAATCCTCAATCCTCAATCCTCAATCCTCAATCGTCAATACACAATCCTCAACGATCAATCCTCAATCCTCAATCCCCCATCCTCAATCCTCAATCATCAATCCTCAAACCTCAACCTTCAATCCACAAGCCTTAATCCTCAATCCTCAATCCTCAATCGTCAATCCTCAATCCTCAGCCATCAATCCTCAATCCTAAATACCCAATCCTCAATCCTCAATCGTCAATCCTCAAACCTGAACCTTCAGTCCTCAACCCTTAATCCTCAACAATCAATCCCCAATCCTCAATTCTCAATCCTCAATAGAATATCCTCAATTCTCAGTTTTCAAAACTCAGTCCTCAATCTTCAATCGTCAGTCCTCAATCCTCAATCTTCAACCCTCAATTCTCAATCCTCAGTCCACGACACTCAATCCTCAACCCTCAATCCTCAATGCTCAATACTCAATACTCAACACTCAATTCTCAATCCACATTCCTCAAACCTCAACCCTCAATCCTCAATCCTCAATCCTCCGTCCTCAAACCACAATCGTCAATGTTCAATGCACAATCCTCAATCCTCTATCCTCAGTCATCAATTCTCAATCCTCTATCCTCAATCCTCAATCCCCAAACCTCAATCCTCAATCGACACTCCTCGCACCTCAACCTTCAATCCTCGACACTTAATCCTCAATCCTCAACCCCCAACCCTCAATGCTCAATCCTCAATACTCAATCCTCACGTCTCATTCCTCTATCCTCAAACGTCAATCCTCAATCCTCAATCCTCAATACTCAAGCCTCAATACTCAATCCTCAATCCTCAATCTTCAATCATCACTCATCAATCCTCAATCATCAATCCTCAATCCTCAATCCTCAACCCTCAATACTCAACCCTCAGTAATCAACCCTCAATCCTCAATCCTCAATACTCAATGCTCAATCCTCAACCCTCTATCCTCAATCCTCAATCCTCAATCCTCAATCCTCAATCCTGAATCGTCAATCATCAATCCTCAGCCATCAATCCTCAATCCTCAATACCCAATCCTCAATCCTCAATCGTCAATCCTCAAACCTGAACCTTCAGTCCTCAACCCTTACTCCTCAACAATCAACCCTCAATCCTCAATTTTCAATCCTCAATAGGATATCCTCAATTCTCAGTTTTCAATACTCAGTCCTCAATCTTCAATCCTCAATCATCAATTCTCAATCCGCAATCTTCAATCCTCAACACGCAATCCTAAATGCTCAATCCTCAATCATCAATCCTCAATCCTCAATCCTCAATCCTAAGTCAACGACACTCAATCTTCAATCCTCAATCCTGAATCGTCAATCCTCAATTCTCAACCATCAATCCTCGATCCTCAATCCTCCTTCCTCAATCCTCAATCCTCAATCCTCAGTACTCAATCATCAATCATCAATCATCAATCCTCAATCCCCAATCCTCAATCCTCAATAATCAATCCTCAAACCTCAACCTTCAATCCTCAACCCTTAATCCTCAATCCTCAATCCTCAATCCTCAATTTTCAATCCTCAATAGAATATCCTCAATACTCAATCCTCAATCTTCAATCATCAATCATCAACCCTCAATCTTAAATCCTCAATACTCAATCATCAACCCTCAATCCTCAACCCTCAATAATCAACCCTAAATCCTCAATCCTCAATCCTCAATACTCAATCATCAATTCTCAATCCTCAATCTTCAATCCTCAACACGCAATCCTAAATGCTCAATCCTTAATCATCAATCCTCAGACATCAATTCTCAATCCTCAATCCTCAATCCTCAATCCTAAATTTTCAATCCTCAATAGAATAACCTCAATACTCAACCCTCAATCCTCAATGCTCAATCCTCAATACTCAACACTCAATTCTCAATCCTCAATCCTCAAACCTGAATCCTCATTCCTCGATCCTCAATCCTCCGTCCTCAAACCTCAATCCTTAATATTCAATGCTCAATCCTAAATCCTCAATCCTCAGTCATCAATTCTCAATCCTCAATCCTCAATCCTCAATCCTCAATTTTCAACCCTCAATTCTCAATCCTCAGTCCACGACACTCAATCCTCAACCCTCAATCCTCAATGCTCAATCCCCAATACTCAACACTCAATTCTCAATCCTCAATACTCAACACTCAACTCTCAATCCTCAATCCTCAGACCTCAATCCTCAATCCTCAATCTTAAGTCATCGACCGCCAATCCTCAATCCTCAATCTTCAATACTCAACACTCATTCCTCAATGCTCAATCCTCAATCCTCAATCCTCAATCCTCTATCCTCCATCCTCAATCCTCAATCCTCAATCCTCAATCGTCAATCGTCAATCCTCAATCCACAAACATCAATCCTCAAACCTCTGTCCCCAATCCTCAATCCTCAATCGTCAATCCTCAAACCTCAACCTTCAGCCCACTATCCTCAATCCTCAATCCTCAATCCTCAATCCTCAATCCACAATCCTCAATCCTCAACCCTCAATCCTCAATCCTCAATCCTCAATCCTCAATACTCAATACTCAATCCTCAATCGTCAATCCTCAATCCTCAACCATCAATCCTCAATCCCCAATCCCCAATCCTCAATCCTCAATCCTCAATCCTCAATCCTCAATCCTCAACCCTCAATCCTCGATCCTCAACCCTCAATCCTCAATCCTCAACCCTCAATCCTCAATGCTCAATCCTCAATACTCAATCCTCTATCCCCAATGCTCAATCCTCAATACTCAATACTCAATCCTCAATCGTCAATCCTCAATCCTC
The DNA here is from genome assembly GCF_051401765.1 of Calliopsis andreniformis. Classification (NCBI taxonomy): domain Eukaryota; kingdom Metazoa; phylum Arthropoda; class Insecta; order Hymenoptera; family Andrenidae; genus Calliopsis; species Calliopsis andreniformis. Next base: position 20,713 of record NW_027480611.1, on the reverse strand, counting down.
AACCCTCAATCCTCAATGCTCAATGCTCAATACTCAATCCTCACATCTCACTCCTCTATCCTCAAACCTCAATCCTCAATCCTCAATCCTCAATCCTCAACCCTCAATCCTCAATCGTCAATCCTCAATCCTCAATCCTCAATCCTCAATTCTCAACCCTCAATCCTCTATGCTCAATCCTCAATACTCACCACTCAAACCTCAGCCCTCAATCCTCAATGTTCAATCCTCAATACTCAACACTCAATTCTCAATCCTCAATCCTCAGACCTCAATCCTTAATCCTCAATCCTCAATCCTACGTCCTGAAACATCAATCCTCAATATTCAATGCACAATCCTCAATCCTCAGTCATCAATTCTCAATCCTCAATCTTCAATCTTCAATCCTCAATCCTCAGTCCTCAATCGTCTATCCTCAATCCTCAATCCTCAATCCTCAATCCTCAATCGTCAATACACAATCCTCAACCATCAATCCTCAATCCTCAATCCCCCATCCTCAATCCTCAATCATCAATCCTCAAACCTCAACCTTCAATCCACAAGCCTTAATCCTCAATCCTCAATCCTCAATCGTCAATCCTCAATCCTCAGCCATCAATCCTCAATCCTAAATACCCAATCCTCAATCCTCAATCGTCAATCCTCAAACCTGAACCTTCAGTCCTCAACCCTTAATCCTCAACAATCAATCCCCAATCCTCAATTCTCAATCCTCAATAGAATATCCTCAATTCTCAGTTTTCAAAACTCAGTCCTCAATCTTCAATCGTCAGTCCTCAATCCTCAATCTTCAACCCTCAATTCTCAATCCTCAGTCCACGACACTCAATCCTCAACCCTCAATCCTCAATGCTCAATACTCAATACTCAACACTCAATTCTCAATCCACATTCCTCAAACCTCAACCCTCAATCCTCAATCCTCAATCCTCCGTCCTCAAACCACAATCGTCAATGTTCAATGCACAATCCTCAATCCTCTATCCTCAGTCATCAATTCTCAATCCTCTATCCTCAATCCTCAATCCCCAAACCTCAATCCTCAATCGACACTCCTCGCACCTCAACCTTCAATCCTCGACACTTAATCCTCAATCCTCAACCCCCAACCCTCAATGCTCAATCCTCAATACTCAATCCTCACGTCTCATTCCTCTATCCTCAAACGTCAATCCTCAGTCCTCAATCCTCAATCCTCAACCCTCAATCCTCAATCGTCAATCCTCAATCCTCAATCCTCAATCCTCAATCCTCAATTCTCAACCCTCAATCCTCTATGCTCAATCCTCAATACTCACCACTCAATCCTCAACCCTCAATCCTCAATGTTCAATCCTCAATACTCAACACTCAATTCTCAATCCTCAATCCTCAGACCTCAATCCTTAATCCTCAATCCTCAATCCTACGTCCTGAAACCTCAATCCTCAATATTCAATGCACAATCCTCAATCCTCAGTCATCAATTCTCAATCCTCAATCTTCAATCTTCAATCCCCAATCCTCAGGCCTCAATCGTCTATCCTCAATCATCAATTCTCAATCCTCAATCCTGAATCCTCAACACGCAATCCTAAATGCTCAATCCTCAATCATCAATCCTCAATCCACACTCCTCAATCCTCAATCCTCAACCCTCAATCCTCAATCCTCAATCCTCAGTCGTCAATCCTCAATCCTCAATCCTCAACCCTCAATCCTCAATCCTCAATCCTCAGTCCTCAATCCTCAATCCTCAATCCTCAATTCTCAACCCTCAATCCTCAATGCTCAATCCTGAATACTCACCACTCAATCCTCAACCCTCAATCCTCAATGTTCAATCCTCAATACTCAGCACTCAATTCTCAATCCTCAATCCTCAGACCTCAATCGTTAATCCTGAATCCTCAATCCTGCGTCCTGAAACCTCAATCTTCAGTATTCAATGGACAATCCTCAATCCTCAATCCTCAGTCATCAATTCTCGTTCCTCAATCTTCAATCTTCAATCCTCAATCCTCAGTCCTCAATCGTCTATCCTCAATCCTCAATCCTCAATCCTGAATCCACAATCGTCAATACACAATCCTCAACCATCAATCCTCAATCCTCAATCCCCAATCCTCAATCCTCAATCATCACTCCTCAAACCTCAACCTTCAATCAACAAGCCTTAATCCTCAATACTCAATCCTCAAGCATCAATTTTCAATCCTCAATAGAATATCCTCTATTCTCAGTTTTCAATTCACAGTCCTCAACCTTCAATCCTCAATCATCAGTTCTCAATCCGCAATCTTCAATCCTCAACACTAAATTCTCAGTGCTCAATCCTCAATCTTCAATCCGCAATCCTCAATCCTCCGTCCTCAAACCTCAATCCTCAACATTCAATGCTCAATCCTCAATGCTCAATCCTCAGTCATCAATTCTCAATCCTCAATATTCTATCCTCAATCCACAGTCCTCAATTCTCTATCCTCAATCCTCAATCCTCAATCCTCAATCCTCAATCGTCAATCTTCAATCTTCAGCCATCAATCCTCAATCCTCAATACCCAATCCTCAACCCTCAATCGTCAATCCTCAAACCTCAACCATCAATCCTCAACCCTTAATACTCAATCCTCAACCATCAATCCTCAATCCTCAATCCCCAATCCTCAATCCTCAATCATCAATCCTCAATCCTCAATCATCAATCCTCAAACCTCAACCTTCAATCCCCAACCCTTAATCCTCAATCCTCAATTTTGAATCCTCAATAGAATATCCTCAATACTCAATACTCAATCTTCAATCATCAATCATCAACCCTCAATCTTAAATCCTCAATCCTCAATCATCAACCCTCAATCCTCAACCCTCAGTAACCAACCCTCAATCTTCAATCCTCAATGCTCAATCCTCAATCATCAATTCTCAATCCTCAATCTTCAATCCTCAACACTCAATACTCAATGCTCAATCCTCAATCCTCTATCCTCAACCCTCAATCCTCAATCCTCAATCCTCAATCCTCAATCGTCAATCCTCAATCCTCAACCATCAATCCTCAATCCCCAATACCCAATCCACAATCCTCAATCTTCAATCCTCAAACCTCAACCTTCAATCCTCAACCCTCAATCCTCAATCCTCAATCCTCAATCCTCAATTTTCAATCCTCAATAGAATATCCTCAATTCTCAGTTTTCAATACTCAGTCCTCAATCTTCAATCCTCAATCATCAATTCTCAATCCGCAATCTTCAATCCTAAACACGCAATCCTAAATGCTCAATCCTCAATCATCAATCCTCAATCCTCAATCCTGAATCCTCAATCCTCAAACCTGAACCATCAATCCTCAAACGTTAATCCTCAATCCTCAATCCTCAATCCTCAATCCTCAATCCTCAACCCACAATCCTCAATCCTCAAACCTCAATCCTCAATCCTCAACCCTCAATCCTCAATGCTTAATCCTCAATACTCAACTCTCAATTCTCAATCCTCAATCCTCAGACCTCAATCCTCAATCTTCAATCCTCAATCCTCCGTCATCAAACCTCAATCCTCAATATTCAATGCACAATCCTCAACCCTCAATCCTCAGTCATCAATTCTCAACCCCCAATCTTCAATCCTCAATCCTCAGACCTCAATCCTTTATCCTCAATCCTCAATCCTCAATCATCAATCCTCAATCCTCAATCCTCAATCCTCAATTGTCAATCCGCAATCCTCAATCATCAATCCTCAAACCTCAATCCCCAATCCTCAATCCTCAACCATCAATCCTCAACCTTCAATCATCAGTCCTCAATCCTCAATCTTCATACCACAATCCTCAATCCTCAGTCAACGACACTCAATCTTCAATCCTCAATCCTGAATCGTCAATCCTCAATGCTCAACCATCAATCCTCAATCCTCAATCCTCCTTCCTCAATCCTCAATCCTCAATCCTCAGTACTCAATCATCAATCATCAATCATCAATCCTCAATCCCCAATCCTCAATCCCCAATCATCAATCCTCAAACCTCAACCTTCAATCCTCAACCCTTAATCCTCAATCCTCAATCCTCAATCCTCAATTTTCAATCCTCAATAGAATATCCTCAATACTCAATCCTCAATCTTCAATCATCAATCATCAACCCTCAATCTTAAATCCTCAATCCTCAATCATCAACCCTCAATCCTCAACCCTCAATAATCAACCCTAAACCCTCAATCCTCAATCCTCAATCCTCAATCATCAATTCTCAATCCTCAATCTTCAATCCTCAACACGCAATCCTAAATGCTCAATCCTCAATCATCAATCCTCAATCCACAATCCTCAATCCTCAATTCTCAAACCTCAAATATCAATCCTCAATCCTCAATCCTCAATCCTCAATCCTCAATCCTCAATCCTCAATCCTCAATCTTCAATACTCAATCTGCAGCCATCAATACTCTATCCTCGATCTTCCATCGTCAATTCTCAAATCTCAATACCCAATAGAATATCCTCAACGCACAGTTTTCAATAATCAGTCATGGATCTTCAATCCTCAATCTTCAAACCTAAATCATCAATCCGCAGTCCTCAATCCACAATCCTGAATCCTCAATCCTCAATCATCAATCCTCAATGCTCAAACCTCAATCCACAATACTCAATCCTCAATACGCAATCCTCAATCCTCAATCCTCAATCCTCAATACTCAATCCTCAATCCTCAATCCTCAATCCTCAATCCTCATTCCTCAATCCCGAAAATTCAATTGTCAATCCTCAATTCTCAAATCTCAATCCTCAATCCTCCATCATCAATTCTCAAACCTCATTCTTCAACATCACTCCTCAATGCTCAACCTTCAATCCTCAATCCGCAACGCTCAATCCTCAACCCACAGTCTCTACCATCAATCCTCAATCCTCAATACTTAATCAACAATCTTCAGTATAATATCCTCAATTCTCAGTTTTCAATACTCAATCCACAATCTTCAATCTTCAAATCTCAAACCTCAAACATCAATTCTCAACACTCGAACCTCAACCTAGAGTCATCAATATTCAATGCTCAATGCTCAATCCTCAATCTTCAATCTTAAATCATCGACCGCCAATCCTCAATCTTCAATCCTCAATCCTCAATCCTCAACCTTCAATCCTCAATCCTCAATCGTCAATTCTCAAACCACAACCATCAATCCTCAACCCTCAATCCCCAATCCTCAATCCTCAATCGTCAATCCTCAAACCTCAATATTCAATCCACTACCCTCAATCCTCAATCCTCAATCCTCAATCCTCAACCCTCAATCCTCAATGCTCAATCCTCAATACTCAACACTCAATCCTCAACCCTCAATCCTCAATGTTCAATCCTCAATACTCAACACTCAACTCTCAATCCTCAATCCTCAAACCTCAATCCTCAATCCTCGATCCTCAATCCTCCGTCCTCAAACCTCAATCCTCAATATTCAATGCTCAATCCTAAATCCTCAATCCTCAGTCATCAATTCTCAATCCTCAATCCTCAATCCTCAATCCTCAGTCTTCAATCCTCAATAGAATATCCTCAATTCTCGGTTTTCAATACTCAGTCCTCAATCTTCAATCGTCAGTCCTCAATCCTCAATATTCAACCCTCAATTCTCAATCCTCAGTCCACGACACTCAATCCTCAACCCTCAATCCTCAATGCTCAATCCTCAATACTCAACACTCAATTCTCAATCCTCAATCCTCAATGTTCAATCCTCAATACTCAACACTCAACTCTCAATCCTCAATCCTCAGACCTCAATCCTCAATCCTCAATCTTAAGTCATCGACCGCCAATCCCCAATCCTCAATCCTCAATCCTCAATTCTCAATCCTCAATCCTCAATCCTCAATCCTCAATTCTCAATCCTCAATACTCGAACCTCAATCATCAATCCTCGATCCTCAATCCTCCGTCCTCAAACCTCAATCCTCAATATTCAATGCTCAATCCTAAATCCTCAATCCTCAGACATCAATTCTCAATCCTCAATCCTCAATCCTCAATCCTAAATTTTCAATCCTCAATAGAATAACCTCAATACTCAACCCTCAATCCTCAATGCTCAATCCTCAATACTCAACACTCAATTCTCAATCCTCAATCCTCAAACCTCAATCCTCAATCCTCGATCCTCAATCCTCCGTCCTCAAACTTCAATCCTCAATATTCAATGATCAATCCTAAATCCTCAATCCTCAGTCATCAATTCTCAATCCTCAATCCTCAATCCTCGATCCTCAATTTTCAATCCTCAATAGAATATCCTCAATTCTCAGTTTTCAATACTCAGTCCTCAATCTTTAATCGTCAGTCCTCAATCCTCAATCTTCAATACTCAACACTCATTCCTCAATGCTCAATCCTCAGTCCTCAATCCTCCAGCCACCATCCTCAATCCTCAATCCTCAACCCTCAATCCTCAATGCACAATCCTCAATCCTCAGTCCTCAGTCATCAATTCTCAATCCTCAATCTTCAATCCTCAATCCTCAATCCTTTAGTCCTCAATCGTCTATCCTCAATCCTCAATCCTCAATCCTCAATCCTCAATCGTCAATACTCAATCCTCAACCATCAATCCTCAATCCTCAATCCCCAATCCTCAATCCTCAATCATCAATCCTCAAACCTCAAGCTTCAATCCTCAAGCCTTAATCCTCAATACTCAATCCTCAATCCTCAATTTTCAATCCTCAATAGAATATCCTCAATTCTCAGTTTTCAATTCTCAGTCCTCAATTTTCAATCCTCAATCATCAGTTCTCAATCTGCAATCTTCAATCCACAACACTAAATCCTCAATTCTCAATCCTCAATCCTCAATCCGCAATCCGCAATCCTCCATCCTCAAACCTCAATCCTCAATATTCAATGCTCAATCCTCAATACTCAATCCTCAGACATCAATTCTCAATCCTCAATCTTCAATCCTCAATCCTCAGTCCTCAATCCTCTATCCTCAATCTTCAATCCTCAATCCTCAATTCTCAAACCTCAATCCTCAATCCTCAATCCTCAAGCCTGCGTCCTCAAACCTCAATCCTCAATATTCAATGCACAATTCTCAATCCTCAATCCTCAGTCATCAATTCTCAATCCTCAATCCTCAATCCTCAATGCTCAATCCTCAATCCTCAATCCTCAATCCTCAATCGTCAACCCACAAACCTCAACCTTTAGTCCTCAACGCTTAATCCTCAGTCCTCAATCCTCAATTCTCAATTTTCAATCCTCAATAGAATATCCTCAATCCTCAACCCTCAATCCTCAATGCTCAATCCTCAATACTCAACACTCAGTTCTCAACCCTCAATCGTCAATACTCAATCATCAAACCTCATCCTTCAATCCACGACCCTTAATCCTCAATCCTCAATCCTAAATCCTCAATTCTCAGTCCTCAGTAGTATATTCTCAATCCTCAGTTTTCAATACTCAGTCCTCAATCTTCAATCGTCAGTCCTCAATCCTCAATCTTCAACCCTCAATCCTCAAACATCAATCCTCAATCCTCAATCCTCAATCCTCAATCGTCAATCCTCAATCATCAACCATCAATCCTCAATCCTCAATACTCAAGCCTCAATACTCAATCCTCAATCCTCAATCTTCAATCATCACTCATCAATCCTCAATCATCAGTCCTCAATCCTCAATCCTCAACCCTCAATACTCAACCCTCAGTAATCAACCCTCAATCCTCAATCCTCAATACTCAATGCTCAATCCTCAACCCTCTATCCTCAATCCTCAATCCTCAATCCTCAATCCTCAATCCTGAATCGTCAATCCTCAATCCTCAGCCATCAATCCTCAATCCTCAATACCCAATCCTCAATCCTCAATCGTCAATCCTCAAACCTGAACCTTCAGTCCTCAACCCTTAATCCTCAACAATCAACCCTCAATCCTCAATTTTCAATCCTCAATAGGATATCCTCAATTCTCAGCTTTCAATACTCAGTCCTCAATCTTCAATCCTCAATCATCAATTCTCAATCCGCAATCTTCAATCCTCAACACGCAATCCTAAATGCTCAATCCTCAATCATCAACCCTCAATCCTCAATCCTCAATCCTAAGTCAACGACACTCAATCTTCAATCCTCAATCCTGAATCGTCAATCCTCAATTCTCAACCATCAATCCTCGATCCTCAATCCTCCTTCCTCAATCCTCAATCCTCAATCCTCAGTACTCAATCATCAATCATCAATCATCAATCCTCAATCCCCAATCCTCAATCCTCAATAATCAATCCTCAAACCTCAACCTTCAATCCTCAACCCTTAATCCTCAATCCTCAATCCTCAATCCTCAATTTTCAATCCTCAATAGAATATCCTCAATACTCAATCCTCAATCTTCAATCATCAATCATCAACCCTCAATCTTAAATCCTCAATCCTCAATCATCAACCCTCAATCCTCAACCCTCAATAATCAACCCTAAATCCTCAATCCTCAATCCTCAATACTCAATCATCAATTCTCAATCCTCAATCTTCAATCCTCAACACGCAATCCTAAATGCTCAATTCTTAATCATCAATCCTCAGACATCAATTCTCAATCCTCAATCCTCAATCCTCAATCCTAAATTTTCAATCCTCAATAGAATAACCTCAATACTCAACCCTCAATCCTCAATGCTCAATCCTCAATACTCAACAATCAATTCTCAATCCTCAATCCTCAAACCTCAATCCTCAATCCTCGATCCTCAATCCTCCGTCCTCAAACCTCAATCCTCAATATTCAATGCTCAATCCTAAATCCTCAATCCTCAGTCATCAATTCTCAATCCTCAATCCTCAATCCTCAATCCTCAATTTTCAACCCTCAATTCTCAATCCTCAGTCCACGACACTCAATCCTCAACCCTCAATCCTCAATGCTCAATCCTCAATACTCAACACTCAATTCTCAATCCTCAATCCTCAATGTTCAATCCTCAATATTCAACACTCAACTCTCAATCCTCAATCCTCAGACCTCAATCCTCAATCCTCAATCTTAAGTCATCGACCGCCAATCCTCAATCCTCAATCTTCAATACTCAACACTCATTCCTCAATGCTCAATCCTCATTCCTCAATCCTCTATCCTCCATCCTCAATCCTCAATCCTCAATCCTCAATCGTCAATCGTCAATCCTCAATCCACAAACATCAATCCTCAAACCTCTGTCCCCAATCCTCAATCCTCAATCGTCAATCCTCAAACCTCAACCTTCAGCGCACTATCCTCAATCCTCAATCCTCAATCCTCAATCCTCAATCCACAATCCTCAATCCCCAACCCTCAATCCTCAATCCTCAATCCACAATCCTCAATACTCAATACTCAATCCTCAATCGTCAATCCTCAATCCTCAACCATCAATCCTCAATCCCCAATCCCCAATCCTCAATCCTCAATCCTCAATCCTCAATCCTCAATCCTCAACCCTCAATCCTCGATCCTCAACCCTCAATCCTCAATCCTCAACCCTCAATCCTCAATGCTCAATCCTCAATACTCAATCCTCTATCCCCAATGCTCAATCCTCAATACTCAATACTCAATCCTCAATCGTCAATCCTCAATCCTCAACCCTCAATCCTCAATGCTCAATCCTCAATACTCAATCCTCACATCTCATTCCTCTATCCCCAAACCTCAATCCTCAATCCTCAATCCTCAATCCTCAACCCTCAATCCTCAATCGTCAATCCTCAAACCTCAATCCTCAATCCTCAATTCTCAACCCTCAATCCTCTATGCTCAATCCTCAATACTCACCACTCAAACCTCAACCCTCAATCCTCAATGTTCAATCCTCAATACTCAACACTCAATTCTCAATCCTCAATCCTCAGACCTCAATCCTTAATCCTCAATCCTCAATCCTACGTCCTGAAACCTCAATCCTCAATATTCAATGCACAATCCTCAATCCTCAGTCATCAATTCTCAATCCTCAATCTTCAATCTTCAATCCTCAATCCTCAGTCCTCAATCGTCTATCCTCAATCCTCAATCCTTAATCCTCAATCCTCAATCGTCAATACACAATCCTCAACCATCAATCCTCAATCCTCAATCCCCCATCCTCAATCCTCAATCGTCAATCCTCAAACCTCAACCTTCAATCCACAAGCCTTAATCCTCAATCCTCAATTTTCAATCCTCAAACCTCAACGTTCAATCCCCAACCCTTAATCCTCAATCCTCAATTTTCAATCCTCAATAGAATATCCTCAATACTCAATACTCAATCTTCAATCATCAATCATCAACCCTCAATCTTAAATCCTCAATCCTCAATCATCAACCCTCAATCCTCAATCCTCAATCGTCAATCCTCAAACCTCAACCTTCAATCCACTATCCTCAATCCTCAATCCTCAATCCTCAATCCACAATCCTAAGCCCTCAAGCCTCAAACCTCAATATTCAACTGTCAATCCTCAAATCTCAAACCTAAATCCTCAACCCTCAGTCCTCAGCCCTCAATGCTCAATCGTCAATCCTCAATCGTCAATCCTCAAACTTCAACCCGCGGTCATCAATCTTGAAACCGCAATCTTCTATCCTCATTCCTCAATTTTCAATCCTCAATAGAATATCCTCAATTCTTAGTCTTCAATAGTCAGTCCTCAATCTTCAATCCTCAATCATCAATTCTCAATCCGCAATCTTCAGTCCTCAACACTCAATCCTCAATGCTCAATCCTCAATCCTCAATCCTCAAACCTCAATCCTCAGTACTCAATCATCAATCATCAATCATCAATTCTCAATACCCAATCCACAATCCCCAATCGTCAATCCTCAAAGCTCAAGCTTCAATCCTCAACCCTTAATCCTCAATCCTCAATCCTCAATCCTCAATTTTCAATCCTCAATAGAATATCCTCAATTCTCAGTTTTCAATACTCAGTCCGCAATATTCAATCCTCAATCCTCAACCCTCAATCATCAATCCTCAATCCTCAATCCTCAATCCTCAATCCTCAATCCTCAATCCTCAATCCTCAACCCTCAATCCTCAATGCACAATCCTCAATCCTCAGTCCTCGGTCATCAATTCTCAATCCTCAATCTTCAATCCTCAATCCTCAATCCTTTAGTCCTCAATCGTCTATCCTCAATCCTCAATCCTCAATCCTCAATCCTCAATCGTCAATACTCAATCCTCAACCATCAATCCTCAATCCTCAATCCCCAATCCTCAATCCTCAATCATCAATCCTCAAACCTCAAGCTTCAATCCTCAAGCCTTAATCCTCAATACTCAATCCTCAACCCTCAATTTTCAATCCTCAATAGAATATCCTCAATTCTCAGTTTTCAATTCTCAGTCCTCAATTTTCAATCCTCAATCATCAGTTCTCAATCCGCAACCTTCAATCCACAACACTAAATCCTCAATGCTCAATCCTCAATCCTCAATCCGCAATCCGCAATCCTCCGTCCTCAAACCTCAATCCTCAATATTCAATGCTCAATCCTCAATCCTCAATCCTCAGACGTCAATTCTCAATACTCAATCTTCAATCCTCAATCCTCAGTCCTCAATCCTCTATCCTCAATCTTCAATCCTCAATCCTCAATTCTCAATCCTCAATCCTCAATCCTCAATCCTCAATTGTCAATCCTCAATCCTCAATCCTCAATCCTCAATCCTCAAACCTCAATCCTCAATCCTCAATCCTCAAGCCTGCGTCCTCAAACCTCAATCCTCAATATTCAATGCACAATTCTCAATCCTCAATCCTCAGTCATCAATTCTCAATCCTCAATCCTCAATCCTCAATCCTCAATCCTCAATCCTCAATCCTCAATCGTCAACCCACAAACCTCAACCTTTAGTCCTCAACGCTTAATCCTCAACCCTCAATCCTCAATTCTCAATTTTCAATCCTCAATAGAATATCCTCAATCCTCAACCCTCAATCCTCAATGCTCAATCCTCAATACTAAACACTCAATTCTCAACCCTCAATCCTCAATCCTCAATCGTCAATCCTCAAACCTCAACCTTCAATCCACTATCCTCAATCCTCAATCCTCAATCCTCAATCCACAATCCTCAGTCCTCAAGCCTCAAACCTCAATATTCAACTGTCAATCCTCAAATCTCAAACCTAAATCCTCAACCCTCAGTCCTCAACCCTCAATCCTCAATCGTCAATCCTCAATCGTCAATCCTCAAACTTCAACCCGCGGTCTTCAATCTTGAAACCGCAATCTTCTATCCTCAATCCTCAATTTTCAATCCTCAATAGAATATCCTCAATTCTTAGTCTTCAATAGTCAGTCCTCAATCTTCAATCCTCAATCATCAGTTCTCAATCCGCAATCTTCAGTCCTCAACACTCTATCCTCAATGCTCAATCCTCAATCCTCAATCCTCAATCCTCAATCCTCAGTACTCAATCATCAATCATCAATCATCAATTCTCAATACCCAATCCACAATCCCCAATCGTCAATCCTCAAAGCTCAAGCTTCAATCCTCAACCCTGAACCTCAATCCTCAATCCTCAATCCTCAATTTTCAATCCTCAATAGAATATCCTCAATTCTCAGTTTTCAATTCTCAGTCCTCAATATTCAATCCTCAATCCTCAACCCTCAATCATCAATCCTCAATCCTCAATCCTCAATCCTCAATCCTCAATCCTCAATCCTCAATCCTCAACCCTCAATCCTCAATGCACAATCCTCAATCCTCAGTCCTCAGTCATCAATTCTCAATCCTCAATCTTCAATCCTCAATCCTCAATCCTTTAGTCCTCAATCGTCTATCCTCAATCCTCAATCCTCAATCCTCAATCCTCAATCGTCAATACTCAATCCTCAACCATCAATCCTCAATCCTCAATCCCCAATCCTCAATCCTCAATCATCAATCCTCAAACCTCAAGCTTCAATCCTCAAGCCTTAATCCTCAATACTCAATCCTCAACCCTCAATCCTCAATGCTCAATACTCAATACTCAATCCTCTATCCCCAATGCTCAATCCTCAATACTCAATACTCAATCCTCAATCGTCAATCCTCAATCCTCAACCCTCAATCCTCAATGCTCAATCCTCAATACTCAATCCTCACATCTCATTCCTCTATCCTCAAACCTCAATCCTCAATCCTCAATCCTCAATCCTCAACCCTCAATCCTCAATCGTCAATTCTCAATCCTCAATCCTCAATCCTCAATTCTCAACCCTCAATCCTCTATGCTCAATCCTCAATACTCACCACTCAATCCTCAACCCTCAATCCTCAATGTTCAATCCTCAATACTCAACACTCAATTCTCAATCCTCAATCCTCAGTCCTCAATCCTTAATCCTCAATCCTCAATCCTACGACCTGAAACCTCAATCCTCAATATTCAATGCACAATCCTCAATCCTCAGTCATCAATTCTCAATCCTCAATCTTCAATCTTCAATCCTCAATCCTCAGTCCTCAATCGTCTATCCTCAATCCTCAATCCTCAATCCTCAATCGTCAATCGTCAATACACAATCCTCAACCATCAATCCTCAATCCTCAATCCCCCATTCTCAATCCGCAATCATCAATCCTCAAACCTCAGCCTTCAATCCACAAGCCTTAATCCTCAATACTCAATCCTCAATCATCTTTTTTCAATCCTCAATAGAATATCCTCAATTCTCAGTTTTCAATTCACAGTCCTCAATCTTCAATCCTCAATCATCAGTTCTCAATCCGCAATCTTCAATCCTCAACACTAAATCCTCAATCCTCAATCCTCAATCCTCAATCCGCTATCCTCAATCCTTGGTCCTCAAACCTCAATCCTCAATATTCAATGCTCAATCCTCAATGCTCAATCCTCAGTCATCAATTCTCAATCCTCAATATTCAATCCTCAATCCACAGTCCTCAATTCTCTATCCTCAATCCTCAATCCTCAATCCTCAATCCTCAATCCTCAATCGTCAATCTTCAATCTTCAGCCATCAACCCTCAATCCTCAATACCCAATCCTCAACCCTCAATCGTCAATCCTCAAACCTCAACCATCTATCCTCAACCCTTAATACTCAATCCTCAACAATCAATCCTCAATCCTCAATCCCCAATCCTCAATCCTCAATCATCAATCCTCAAACCTCAACGTTCAATCCCCAACCCTTAATCCTCAATCCTCAATTTTCAATCCTCAATAGAATATCCTCAATACTCAATGCTCAATCTTCAATCATCAATCATCAACCCTCAATCTTAAATCCTCAATCCTCAATCATCAACCCTCAATCCTCAATCCTCAATCGTCAATCCTCAAACCTCAACCTTCAATCCACTATCCTCAATCCTCAATCCTCAATCCTCAATCCACAGTCCTAAGTCCTCAAGCCTCAAATCTCAAACCTAAATCCTCAACCCTCAGTCCTCAACCCTCAATCCTCAATCGTCAATCCTCAATCGTCAATCCTCAAACTTCAACCCGCGGTCATCAATCTTGAAACCGCAATCTTCTATCCTCAATCCTCAATTTTCAATCCTCAATAGAATATCCTCAATTCTTAGTCTTCAATAGTCAGTCCTCAATCTTCAATCCTCAATCATCAATTCTCAATCCGCAATCTTCAGTCCTCAACACTCAATCCTCAATGCTCAATCCTCAATCCTCAATACTCAATCCTCAGTACTCAATCATCAATCATCAATCACCAATTCTCAATACCCAATCCACAATCCCCAATCGTCAATCCTCAAAGCTCAAGCTTCAATCCGCAACCCTTAATCCTCAATCCTCAATCCTCAATCCTCAATTTTCAATCCTCAATAGAATATCCTCAATTCTCAGTTTTCAATACTCAGTCCTCAATATTCAATCCTCAATCCTCAACCCTCAATCATCAATCCTCAATCCTCAATCCTCAATCCTCAATCCTCAATCCTCAATCCTCAATCCTCAACCCTCAATCCTCAATGCACAATCCTCAATCCTCAGACCTCAGTCATCAATTCTCAATCCTCAATCTTCAATCCTCAATCCTCAATCCTTTAGTCCTCAATCGTCTATCCTCAATCCTCAATCCTCAATCCTCAATCGTCAATCGTCAATACACAATCCTCAACCATTAATCCCCAATCCTCAATCCCCCATCCTCAATCCTCAATCATCAATCCTCAAACCTCAACCTTCAATCCACAAGCCTTAATCCTCAATACTCAATCCTCAATCATCAATTTTCAATCCTCAATAGAATATCCTCAATTCTCAGTTTTCAATTCACAGTCCTCAATCTTCAATACTCAATCATCAGTTCTCAACCCGCAATCTTCAATCCTCAACACTAAATCCTCAATGCTCAATCCTCAATCCTCAATACTCAGTCATCAACCCTCAATCCTCAACCCTCAATAATCAACCCTAAATCCTCAATCCTCAATCCTCAATCCTCAATCATCAATTCTCAATCCTCAATCTTGAATCCTCAACACGCAATCCTAAATGCTCAATCCTCAATCATCAATCCTCAATCCACAATCCTCAATCCTCAATCCTCAACACTCAATCCTCAATCCTCAATCCTCAGTCCTCAATCCTCAATCCTCAATCCTCAATTCTCAACCCTCAATCCTCAATGCTCAATCCTGAATACTCACCACTCAATCCTCAACCCTCAATCCTCAATGTTCAATCCTCAATACTCAGCACTCAATTCTCAATCCTCAATCCTCAGACCTCAATCCTTAATCCACAATCCTCAATCCTGCGTCCTGAAACCTCAATCTTCAATATTCAATGGACAATCCTCAATCCTCAATCCTCAGTCATCAATTCTCAATCCTCAATCTTCAATCTTCAATCCTCAATCCTCAGTCCTCAATCGTCTATCCTCAATCCTCAATCCTCAATCCTGAATCCTCAATCGTCAATACACAATCCTCAACCATCAATCCTCAATCCTCAATCCCCAATCCTCAATCCTCAATCATCAATCCTCAAACCTCAACCTTCAATCAACAAGCCTTAATCCTCAATACTCAATCCTCAAGCATCAATTTTCAATCCTCAATAGAATATCCTCAATTCTCAGTTTTCAATTCACAGTCCTCAATCTTCAATCCTCAATCATCAGTTCTCAATCCGCAATCTTCAATCCTCAACACTAAATTCTCAATGCTCAATCCTCAATCTTCAATCCGCAATCCTCAATCCTCCGTCCTCAAACCTCAATCCTCAACATTCAATGCTCAATCCTCAATGCTCAATCCTCAGTCATCAATTCTCAATCCTCAATATTCTAACCTCAATCCTCAATTCTCTATCCTCAATCCTCAATCCTCAATCCTCAATCCTCAATCGTCAATCTTCAATCTTCAGCCATCAATCCTCAATCCTCAATACCCAATCCTCAACACTCAATCGTCAATCCTCAAACCTCAACCATCAATCCTCAACCCTTAATACTCAATCCTCAACCATCAATCCTCAATCCCCAATCCCCAATCCTCAATCCTCAATCATCAATCCTCAATCCTCAATCATCAATCCTCAAACCTCAACCTTCAATCCCCAACCCTTAATCCTCAATCCTCAATTTTGAATCCTCAATAGAATATCCTCAATACTCAATACTCAATCTTCAATCATCAATCATCAACCCTCAATCTTAAATCCTCAATCCTCAATCATCAACCCTCAATCCTCAACCCTCAGTAGCCAACCCTCAATCTTCAATCCTCAATGCTCAATCCTCAATCATCAATTCTCAATCCTCAATCTTCAATCCTGAACACTCAATACTCAATGCTCAATCCTCAATCCTCTATCCTCAACCCTCAATCCTCAATCCTCAATCCTCAATCCTCAATCGTCAATCCTCAATCCTCAACCATCAATCCTCTATCCCCAATACCCAATCCACAATCCTCAATCTTCAATCCTCAAACCTCAACCTTCAATCCTCAACCCTCAATCCTCAATCCTCAATCCTCAATCCTCAATTTTCAATCCTCAATAGAATATCCTCAATTCTCAGTTTTCAATACTCAGTCCTCAATCTTCAATCCTCAATCATCAATTCTCAATCCGCAATCTTCAATCCTCAACACGCAATCCTAAATGCTCAATCCTCAATCATCAATCCTCAATCCTCAATCCTCAATCCTCAATCCTCAAACCTGAACCATCAATCCTCAAACGTTAATCCTCAATCCTCAAACCTCAATCCTCAATCCTCAATCCTCAACCCACAATCCTCAATCCTCAAACCTCAATCCTCAATCCTCAACCCTCAATCCTCAATGCTCAATCCTCAATACTCAACTCTCAATTCTCAATCCTCAATCCTCAGACCTCAATCCTCAATCTTCAATCCTCAATCCTCCGTCATCAAACCTCAATCCTCAATATTCAATGCACAATCCTCAACCCTCAATCCTCAGTCATCAATTCTCAACCCTCAATCTTCAATCCTCAATCCTCAGACCTCAATCCTCTATCCTCAATCCTCAATCCTCAATCATCAATCCTCAATCCTCAATCCTCAATCCTCAATTGTCAATCCGCAATCCTCAATCATCAATCCTCAAACCTCAATCCCCAATCCTCAATCCTCAACCATCAATCCTCAACCTTCAATCATCAGTCCTCAATCCTCAATCTTCATACCTCAATCCTCAATCCTCAGTCAACGACGCTCAATCTTCAATCCTCAATCCTGAATCGTCAATCCTCAATGCTCAACCATCAATCCTCAATCCTCAATCCTCCTTCCTCAATCCTCAATCCTCAAACCTCAGTACTCAATCATCAATCATCAATCATCAATCCTCAATCCCCAATCCTCAATCCTCAATCATCAATCCTCAAACCTCAACCTTCAATCCTCAACCCTTAATCCTCAATCCTCAATCCTCAATCCTCAATTTTCAATCCTCAATAGAATATCCTCAATACTCAATCCTCAATCTTCAATCCTCAACCCTCAATCCTCAATCCTCAATCCTCAATCCTCAATCCTCAATCCTCAACCCTCAATCCTCAATGCTCAATACTCAATACTCAATCCTCTATCCCCAATGCTCAATCCTCAATACTCAATACTCAATCCGCAATCGTCAATCCTCAATCCTCAACCCTCAATCCTCAATGCTCAATCCTCAATACTCAATCCTCACATCTCATTCCTCTATCCTCAAACCTCAATCCTCAATCCTCAATCCTCAATCCTCAACCCTCAATCCTCAATCGTCAATCCTCAATCCTCAATTCTCAATCCTCAATTCTCAACCCTCAATCCTCTATGCTCAATCCTCAATACTCACCACTCAATCCTCAACCCTCAATCCTCAATGTTCAATCCTCAATACTCAACACTCAATTCTCAATCCTCAATCCTCAGACCTCAATCCTTAATCCTCAATCCTCAATCCTACGTCCTGAAACCTCAATCCTCAATATTCAATGCACAATCCTCAATCCTCAGTCATCAATTCTCAATCCTCAATCTTCAATCTTCAATCCTCAATCCTCAGTCCTCAATCGTCTATCCTCAATCCTCAATCCTCAATCCTCAATCCTCAATCGTCAATACACAATCCTCAACCATCAATCCTCAATCCTCAATCCCCCATCCTCAATCCTCAATCATCAATCCTCAAACCTCAACCTTCAATCCACAAGCCTTAATCCTCAATACTCAGTCCTCAATCATCAATTTTCAATCCTCAATAGAATATCCTCAATTCTCAGTTTTCAATTCGCAGTCCTCAATCTTCAATCCTCAATCATCAGTTCTCAATCCGCAATCTTCAATCCTCAACACTAAATCCTCAATGCTCAATCCTCAATCCTCAATCCGCAATCCTCAATCCTTGGTCCTCAAACCTCAATCCTCAATATTCAATGCTCAATCCTCAATGCTCAATCCTCAGTCATCAATTCTCAATCCTCAATATTCAATCCTCAATCCACAGTCCTCAATTCTCTATCCTCAGTCCTCAATCCTCAATCCTCAATCCTCAATCGTCAATCTTCAATCTGCAGCCATCAATCTCAATCCTCAATACCCAATCCTCAACCCTCAATCGTCAATCCTCAAACCTCAACCATCAATCCTCAACCCTTAATACTCAATCCTCAACCATCAATCCTCAATCCTCAATCCCCCAATCCTCAATCCTCAATCATCAATCCTCAAACCTCAACGTTCAATCCCAACCCTTAATCCTCAATCCTCAATTTTCAATCCTCAATAGAATATCCTCAATACTCAATACTCAATCTTCAATCATCAATCATCAACCCTGCAATCTTAAATCCTCAATCCTCAATCATCAACCCTCAATCCTCAATCCTCAATCGTCAATCCTCAAACCTCAACCTTCAATCCACTATCCTCAATCCTCAATCCTCAATCCTCAATCCACAATCCTAAGTCCTCAAGCCTCAAACCTCAATATTCAACTGTCAATCCTCAAATCTCAAACCTAAATCCTCAACCCTCAGTCCTCAACCCTCAATCCTCAATCGTCAATCCTCAATCGTCAATCCTCAAACTTCAACCCGCGGTCTTCAATCTTGAAACCGCAATCTTCTATCCTCAATCCTCAATTTTCAATCCTGAATAGAATATCCTCAATTCTTAGTCTTCAATAGTCAGTCCTCAATCTTCAATCCTCAATCATCAGTTCTCAATCCGCAATCTTCAGTCCTCAACACTCTATCCTCAATGCTCAATCCTCAATCCTCAATCCTCAATCCTCAATCCTCAGTACTCAATCATCAATTCTCAATACCCAATCCACAATCCCCAATCGTCAATCCTCAAAGCTCAAGCTTCAATCCTCAACCCTTAATCCTCAATCCTCAATCCTCATCCTCAATTTCAATCCTCAATACAATATCCTCAAATCTCAGTTTTCAATACTCAGTCCTCCATATTCAATCCTCAATCCTCAACCCTCAATCATCAATCCTCAATCCTCAATCCTCAATCCTCAATCCTCAATCCTCAATCCTCAATCCTCAACCCTCAATCCTCAATGCACAATCCTCAATCCTCAGTCCTCAGTCATCAATTCTCAATCCTCAATCTTGAATCCTCAATCCTCTATCCTTTAGTCCTCAATCGTCTATCCTCAATCCTCAATCCTCAATCCTCTATCCTCAATCGTCAATACTCAATCCTCAACCATCAATCCTCAATCCTCAATCCCCAATCCTCAATCCTCAATCATCAATCCTCAAACCTCAAGCTTCAATCCTCAAGCCTTAATCATCAATACTCAATCCTCAATCCTCAATTTTCAATCCTCAATAGAATATCCTCAATTCTCAGTTTTCAATTCTCAGTCCTCAATTTTCAATCCTCAATCATCAGTTCTCAATCCGCAATGTTCAATCCACAACACGCAATTCTAAATGCTCAATCCTCAATCATCAATCCTCAATCCACAATCCTCAATCCTCAATTCTCAAACCTCAAATATCAATCCACAATCCTCAATCCTCAATCCTCAATCCTCAATCCTCAATCCTCAATCCTCAATCCTCAATCTTCAATACTCAATCTGCAGCCATCAATACTCTATCCTCAATCTTCCATCGTCAATTCTCAAATCTCAATACCCAATAGAATATCCTCAACGCTCAGTTTTCAATAATCAGTCATGAATCTTCAATCCTCAATCTTCAAACCTAAATCATC